>NC_056727.1:725863753-726221442 GCF_019279795.1 Protopterus annectens | reverse complement strand
AAAACTCAAATGCTATGGAACAACTTGTTACCACTCCCACAAGAGGGGAAAACATACTGGACCTGATCATCATCAACATGGGGACTCTATGCTCCAGACCAGAAGTGTATCCCTCAGTGGTAAATTCAGACCATAAACTAATCTCACTGGATATTCACATCCCGACCCCACCCCCTGCCCTGAAACCACAGTGAAAAACTTCTGTAAAGCAAATTTCACACTCCTCAAAACCGAGTTGGAATCCTTCAAAGGCCCCGGGCTTGTGGAAAATATGGCCCAGACCGCAGAATCCTTTATAAATGCATTTTATGAACACCTTCAGGAATGCATGAATCATGCAATCCCAGTTAAAACCAAGACCCAATCCTCCAAAGGCAGACGTCCTGTCTTGTGGACCCCAGCCATAAACAAAACTATACAATAGAAGGAGGAAGCTACTACATGATAGAGCAAAATCCCAAAAAGGGAAGGCATCTCTTATCAGTATTAGCAATAAACTACGTGCACTCATAAAATCGTCTAAGGCCAGCTTCGAGAGAAAGATTGCACAGGACACTAAGGATAATCACAAGGCTTTCTTTAGTAATGTTACAAACCTGGGTGGGAATTCCCAGATATGCTCAGAATTAGTCCAAAATGACAAAAAATACACCAAACTCACAGAGCTTGCCAACATCCTAGCTGACAGGTTCAGCGCAAACCCCCCCCCCCCCCACCAAAAGGGCAAATATCTATCCCAGCAGAGTGCTGCCCCCCTGCCATCTCAGATGCTCAGGTAAGAGCCACCCTCCAAAGCAAAAAACACAGCATCAATGGGACCAGATGGTGTCCCGGGCTGCGTCCTACATTAACTCCAAGAAGAGCTAAACGCAAACATAAAACTACTGTTCAATCTCAGCCTTACTACAGGATATGTACCCAAAGAGTGGCGTACAGCAACAGTGGTCCCTATCCACAAAGGTGGTGCCTCAACGGATCCTGGTAACTCTCGCCCCATAAACCTGACTAGCTTGGTCTGCAAAGCTATGTTAATGATCATCATGGACCTCATAAATAAAGATATTTGGGACCTACAGACACTGGATCCTACCCAGTTCAGCTTTGTTAAGGGCAGATCTTGCCTCTTGAACCTGGTCAATTTCTTTGAAACAGTCACCAAGGCCATAGATGAAGGGAAGGTAGTCCACACATCATACCTTGACCTTGCAAAAGCCTTTGATACAATACCCCACTCGGGCATCATAAATGAGCTCACCAGCTTAAATATCAACCCTTATGTCACTAGATGGGTTGCAAACTGGCTCAAGGACAGAACCCACATGGTTAGAATTGCTGGAGCCATGTCTCCAAACCAGTTACAAGTGGCGTCCCACAAGGCTCAGTTCTGGGACCTCTCTTGTTCGGTATATATTTCTCGGAGGTACAGGCCAACACAGAAGGACTGTGGCTGACCAAGTTCGCAGATGACTGCAAACTGGGCGCCATAATCGACTCTCCAGCCGACACAAGCATCCTCCAAAAGGGCCTCATAGAAACAGACAACTGGTGCCAGAGCCATGGCCTAAAGCTAAATGCCAAAAAGTGCATAGTCATCCCCTTTGGGAAAAACAAAGTGCCCACAAATTACCACATAGGTGGGTAATCCATTATGTACGGAAGAAGTAATTGGGGGTTTGGGGACCCAAATAGATTGCAGTCTTTCCTTTGACAATCAAATTGCCAAAGTGGTTAGAAAGACATTCTATATAGTCCACCTTATCACAAAGGGGTTCACATCTAGATCAAAAGAGGTAATTGTGCCCCTCTACTCATCACTCATCAGGCCCATAATTGAATACAATGCCCAATTTGGGATGTACTTGTGCCCCTCTACTCATCACTCATCAGGCCCATAATTGAATACAATGCCCCATTTGGGATGTACCTTACCCGACTCCTGCAGCAACTAGAAAGACCCCAAAAGTACCTCACCATGAGGATCAAGGGACTCAAACAGATGCTCTACGCAGTTAGGCTAAAGAAACTCCAGCTCTACTCAGTTGCTTACCGCCTACTCAGAGGCGATCTGTGCCTGACGTATAAAGCCATGTCCAACCCAGAATTAACGGACATGCTCCACCTCAAGAAATCCAAATCCACCAGAACTACTCGCTCCAGTGACTTAAACCTCAGCACAGAAATAAATAGAACATGCTATAGGGACAGATTCATATCCCAGAGGCTCCCCTCACTCTGCAACAAAATCCCAATCCATTTCAGACAGAGCCCCTCAATGACCCTCTTCAAGAAAAATCTTGACGTTTGGATGGGAGATCATAAATTTACCCCTGGGATTTCTTCTGTGTCACTGGTAGACAGAGGCACGGCAAACTAACCTTAAATGGGCTATCTTCTGTGACCTACTATACAGAGGCACAGTCAACTAATCTAAGAAGGGTGGCGAAAGCCAAACTCACTCTGGCTAGGCTTGTAAATGCCCTAGGGCAGATAGCCTAGTATCAGCCTATGAACCTATACGGTCTACCTTGACCTGGTCAAAGTGGTTCAGCACAATACCCAGGTTAGGTATTGTTGACAGACTTTCAGGACTAGGCATAAATCTCTTCATAACTTGCTGGATTGCTGGCTGGCTCACAGGTAGGATCCAAGAAGTCAGGATCGGTGAGGCCACCTCTACCAAGAGACCAGTCACTAGAGGAGTACCCCAGGGCCCCATGCTGTGCCCATTATTGTTTGGCATCTACTTCTCAGAAGTTAGGGTTAACGTTCAAGTCTTCTAAATTACCAGTTTCACAGATGACTAAGTTGCTAGCTACTATAGATCTGAATTTCACTGTGACATAAACAAAGTGCTGAAGAGGTGGATATGTGTCCCAAAGTATCCCAAAGTATGGAATAGGCTTCCCATTCATGTAAAATAGAGTTCTTTCCTGAACCTGTTCAAATGAAACATTGATAGTTGGATGGGAAATTGTAAATTTCCTCCCCAGTTTGGCCCCCATGTCCCTTATGGACAGACCATCAATAAGAAAAATACTATCCTAACTAACCCCCTACAAATCTTTTGTTTTCTCCCCCCCCCTCCACACACACCCACATTTAGGTGCCCATGATACTCTGGACCTAAATGGTTTGGAATGCGTAGCTAGGCTTGTAAGGGCCCTTGTGGTTGTTGGCCTAGTAACTACTTGTGAAACTGTAGACTGTCTAAGATTGATAGTACTGGTTCTAGTAAATTAATTGACCTATTGAACAAAAATTGTTGCAATTTAAAACCTTACAAGTGGGACTTTTTTGCAAGAGTTCATGTGAGGGTCATGTTCCTAAGGGTTTCCACCTCTAGAAATAGAAACCTCTAGAAATTTCCTAATGCAATGGATAAAGATTCAGTCTTACAATTTTGATGAAAGACAATGATGAGCATGACTTATTGCACCCTGAATACAAACAGCAACGTTAAAGGACAACTACGGCAAGCTGGACATTAATTAGTCTGCTACAGCTCCCCCCCCATCTACTGATCCCTCCACTCAAAAATGACATTACTGCTGAAAGAAGCATTTAATTTCTCTATTTTTGTGATTCTGACTGAATGGCTATCGGTACTGTGAGCCATCTTCCCTAAAAGTTCACTGTCGCTCTTGCTAGATCCTACGACAAGTCACCCAACTGCAGGAACACAGATTTCAGTAGAATTCAGTAAAGCACGCCCTCCTCTTCTCGTTTCACCCAAGAAACGCCCACTATCTAATTATGCTTGCCCTCTTTAGCATTTCTATTCAGTCTCGCCCGTAAACACGCCTTCTGATGTGCTTAGAAAACACCCTTGCACTGAAGCAGGAACTTCTTCTACAATTAGTTGTTGCTGCACGTGTTTGTTTTTTTTTGTTTTGCCTCGTGGAAAGAAACTCTGCTGCTTGTTTCTTTGTAGCATTGTAGTAACTACTTTATTTATAAATTTAATTTGATTTCAATTAACAGCAGTGTATACTTTTGCATTAAGTGTTTCGTTTAGAAAGAGGGTTCGGCAATAGTTGGAAATATGCAGTGACATTGAAAAGCAATGTAGTTTTGGCATGCTTATTTTACTGATGTTGGGTTTCTTCATCAGTTTATTTGACTTTTAGCTCAGAGTGCTTACATGCTCAAATAATGATACAAATCAGTAAGTAGTTATTACATACTGGCATTTACAAAAAATTGCCAATTGTAAATGCCGGTTTGTAAATGCCAGTATATAATGAAATAACTGAACTCGTAGTGTTATTTATATTCTGTGTACAGCAAATCGAATAGGTCTTTGCAACATGGTCATTTTTTTTTTTTTTGAGTTCTTACAGCAGGACTTTGTAGCCTGGTTCCAACAGCAATGTGTTCTTTATTTTTTAATATTATTATATTGTAATGCACACTGTGGTCATTTTTTTACTAGTATTATATATTAATACAGTCATAATTGTGCAGTCGTGTTTTACATATATTCACTATATTTCAGTGCTGTTGGGCTGCAGGACAGTAATTTTTTTTTTTTTTTTTTTTTTAGTACATGCCAGCATATGCTCTGCTTCAGGTTTTGTGTGTAGGTTCTTTCCAGTCATATTCTACAAAGAAATTAAGAGAATGTTTGGATTCATAGTCCCAGCTAGGGGTGATGCTAATAATGACTTTTTTTTTTTAATTCTGCAAACTGCTTTATTAGGCAAAATACACAGGGATAAGGTGCAGTTATGCCCCCACTGATGATCACTGCTATCATTGCTTGCAAGCTATATTTCACATGAGCTTGTGTGTGAGTTGTTTTAGCTGTTGTCAGTGGAGATTGTGTAACTCTCCTGAGTGGTGTGCTCCTGTTTTTTTTTTTTTTTTTGTTAAATTCTACCATAAGAAAAAGCTGGATGTGGTCTCCCCATAAGCAGTAGTAATGCAACTAAATTTAGTGTGCGCGCATGCTTTTTTTTTTTTTTTCTTTTTATCCTTTGTTGACAGGGTACACCCACTAGGCTAGTGGCCTCTTTTTAGGGGAGATCTGAGGAGGTATTTATACTGCTAGGGGAGATTTGGTCAGCGCACTGGAGACTTCATTACTTTTTTTGGTAGTTTCCATGGGATCTTTTATATCCACCTGAGCCAATTCAAGCAGATGGGACCTTAGTTTAATGACTCATGCAGAGTGACGCGCTTAGGAATACAGGAATATAACAATGAGTCCCTTTCAGTAGTAGAATTACATAACTAGGATTAGTTAACTCTCCAGTCTGTACATAAACTAACCCAGTGGAGAATGAGCCCCTAGTGGCTATGCATGTGATTCGTTGTGCACCCATACGCACCAGGCATCTTATGTTCTTGAAAGTAGGCAAAATTGTAAAAGACCAAAATTAGACTATTCATAGTTTATCCAACTGCAGATTAAGTGCTCAGTTGTTTAACTTGTTTTTGGTTGTATCTATTGTTAATAAAATAATTTTATTCATAATATTCCTGTCATAAATTAATGCAGTTATGTTGAATTTTGCATGTGTATCACTGTTATTAAATATTTTAAATGCAATATCAAAGTTTCCTCTCAGCAATCTATAATTCACAAAGTATAAATTTAATGCTTTGTCAACTGGCAGTCATGTTCTGGGCTTGATCCATGATTTTTACATTGCTATCAAGACCTCTGCTGACTGTAAGGCAACACTTTTTGCACTGACATAGAATCAGAGGAAGTTACTAGGCTAATAGCCCTAGGGCCCTTGCAAGCCTAGCCAAGTTCTTAACTTACTTCCATGATCCGCACCTGTTGCCCCTGTCTGAGGGACACAGGTGGAACCCAGAGGATGAATTTACGGTCACCCATCCAATTGTCCAGATTGTGTTTGAAGAGGGCCACTGAGTTGCTCTGCTTGACATGAAGTTGGAGTCTGTTCCAAATGTGTGGTAACCTCTGGGAGGCAAACCTGTCCCTTTTGCAGGTTTTATTAATGTCACATAACAGGTTAAGGTCTTTAGAGCGAGTAACCCGTGTACCATTTGACTTGCGGATATGCAGCATTTCTAATAATGAGGGATCAAAGATTGCCTTGTATGCTAGGCAGAAATAGTCTGAGTAGTCTGTATGAAATAGAATAAAGTGGCAGTGATTTCAGATGATCCCATAAGACAGATGTTGAAGACCTAGAATTTTCCTTGTGAGGATCCTTTGTGGTCTCTCCAATTGCTGGAGGTGCTTGGACAGGTACACACCAAAAGTGGCCTTGTACTCAATTATTGGCCTGATGAGGGCAGAGTACAGGGAGGTATAACTTCTTTTTTCTAGAGGCAATGCCCTTACTTATGAGATGAGCAATACAGAATGCCCTTCTTTACCACTGTGGAGACATGATGGTCAAAGGTAAGACTGCTGTCAACCTGTGTGCCCTGTTCTCTCACCACTGAGTGCATACTTAAGGTGTTGCTATTGTTGTAGTAGTTAGTAGGAACACCGCTCTTACTTAAAGGAGTGATGATACATTTTTTGCATTAAGTTTAAGGCCATGACTCTAGCACCAGTCATTTGTTTAAGACCCACTTGTAGGATGTTTACAACATTTGGAGATTCTATGACTGCTCCCAGCTTTTAGTCATCAGCAAACTTTGTCAGCCAGCGATCCTTTAGTTTTTGCTTGTACTGTGGAGAAATAGATCCATATATCTCTTCACTGGCCACCATATCTTTGAATAGCCTCCTACAGTCTAATAACTTGTAATAATAATGGTAGGAATCATGAAATTTGCATAAGAACTGTGATTGTTAACTCGGTATACTGTGATCTCATCATGCCAATCTATTGGCAACTCATTACTTTGTTTGAAATTCCCTCTTAATTGTGTAATTTGTATCTTGTATTCTTGTGACTTATTGCATTTACAGTCTATATTTGTATTTTTGTATTATCATATTCTTGTATTTTTCTGGAACTTTTCTACCCAGGACTCCATTGAAAATGGGTTCTTCAAGGCCCAACTGGACTATCCTGGCAAACAAACTGCAAATAAATGATAAAATAAATAGATCCCGAACAGTAGAGGCCCCAGGACTAATCCCTGTGGAACACCAGTGGTTACACGTCTGCTGTTGAAGGTGGATTCCCCTATTTTGACCATATCGGTTCTATCAGTGAGTCAGTTAGCAACCCATCTAACGATATAAGGGTCGATGCCTAGTTGGCTGAGGTTGTTAATATTGCCAGAGTACGGGTTGGTGTCACTGCCTTGGCTAAGTCAAGGCAAGCTGTATGCATAGATCTTCCCCTCGTCCGGGGCCTTGGTGACTGTCTCGAAGAAATCCAACAGGTTTAACAGGCACGATCTCCCCTTGACAAATCAAAACTGAGTAAGGTCAAGTGTTTGGAGATTTCCTATAACTTTATTGATAAGGTCCATGATAATTCACTCCATGGCCTTGCAGATAAGGCTAGTCAGGCTAATAAGTATATAGTTCCCAGGGTCAGTGGAAGCACCACCTTTGTGAAAGGGACCAACGGTGGCTTTTTTCCATTCAGCTGGTACGAAGCCGGTGCTTAGATATGGTTGAAAAGGGTATCCAGTGGTGTTGCTAATTCATGTTGGAGCCCATGCAGGACGCAGCCAGGGATGTTTTCAGGCCCCATAGATGCTGTGTTTTTGGTCTTAGAGAGGGCATTTTCGACCTGCTTTTTAGAGATGCAGGGTAGGAGGGTAGTAGAGATGTCATGGGGTATGTGTGGTGGAGACAGGGGAGTGAAGTTTTCACAGAACCCGTTGGCCAACAGGTTAGCTATGTCCACAGGCTCAGTATATGTGGTATCGTTAACTAACAGTTTGGCACAAATCTGGGCCTTTCCTTGTAGGTTATGGATATAACTAGAGAATGGCTTGTGTTTGTTCTTTGTTGAGGAAGCAAATTTGGATTTGTAGTTTGATTTGGAGGCCTTCACAAGAAGTCTTATTTGCATGTGCTGAGGAGGGAGTGTTTCCAGTTTAGAGCTCTGCCCCTTACTCTTAGACAGCAATTTCTTCCTCTTATTTTACAGCCTGTTAATGGCAGTTGTCCACCAGGCAGGTTTTTTTTCCGTAAGGAGCTTGTTTAGGTCCTATCAGGTACAGCCAAGTTGATGCAGTTATACAGGTGTTTGTGTAAAGCATTGGAGTAGAGCTCTGCACAGTTGCCAGTTCTAGTTGAGGGAGGAGGTGCAGTGAAGCTATTTATACCATCCCATAAGAGGTTATAATCTGCTTTGAAGTTTTTTAGTTTAGTTGCTGCTAGAGGGGGGTCAGGTGTGATGGTTACTTTGAATGAGACCGATTTGTTGTCAGTAGTAAACATAGTACAATAAACTGACTCTGTCAAAAGTGCATAGGAGCTCTGCAGTCAACAGAGGAATCCAATAACAGGTATCATATATCCCTTAAACACTTACAGGTAGAAATGACAGACCTTAAACAGCATCTGAAGGAAAAGGAAGAAGAATTAGATGAATTAACAGAGACTAACCTCCAAAATACTATTTTGATATTCCAACTTAAGGAAGAGTTAAAAAACACAAAACCAGTCCAAATTATAGAACAGGGACAGGGAACCACTACATATTTATATACACAGTCTAGATTATTCCAGAGTTT
Source organism: Protopterus annectens (assembly GCF_019279795.1). Taxonomy (NCBI): domain Eukaryota; kingdom Metazoa; phylum Chordata; order Ceratodontiformes; family Protopteridae; genus Protopterus; species Protopterus annectens. Next base: position 726,212,814 of record NC_056727.1, on the reverse strand, counting down.
ACCACAATGGAATGATAAAAAAGGCATATTTTATAACATGCTTACATTTGAAGAATGGGTGGCATATACAGCAGGATCTGATATATGGACAGATGCATTACTTAGGTGTTTCTGGATTTTCATTCCCAAATGTTTTAAAACTTTCATACAATTAAAACAAGATGATTATCAGTTGAACACTAAAGTATGACGTATGACAGCCGTTTTAATGGCATTTACACAAGGGCAGCCTCTCACAGCCAAATTATTAGATAATTTTAAAATTACTATCATAGATAAATTAATGGAACAAAGTGATCATTTTAGACTTGCATTTCAAATCATATATAAAAAAACAGACAGAGGCATGGGGAAAAGAGACTTACAAAAACAGTTAATACATTGCTTCTTAGAACAAGTCAAAGGGGTTCCAGGGGATATTAAATGTATCTACGAAGAAAATTCTCATACCCTCACTGATTTGGTACAAAAACTAATGAGGGGACGGACTATGGCCGATGATGGGACTTTATACTCACACCATATCTTTGCATTTGAAGATAATAGTGAGCCATTTGAAGTAATTGGTGAAGTCAAAAACAGGGGAAGGCAAAGATGGTGTGACCAACCACCAGCAGAAAGAGCTGTGTCAGCACCACCAGCTCCTGCCTCTATGCTTGTAGTACCAGGATCAAGCACAGGTAATGAGCAAAAGGCACCAACATGCTTCTTTTGTAAAAAATAGGACACGTTAAGCAAAACTGTGATCATTACAAAGCCTGGCAAAAAGAAGGAAGAACAGGAGTCTTTCCAAACGAGAGCAAACAAATTTACAAGAAAAGTCAGAAAAGCAGGATTATGTACAAAAACCTTACAATATTAGTAAAACAGTTATAAGAGCCATCAATATACAGGAAAAGGGAAAGTATGCCCGTAGATTTTCAAACAGTTTCACCTGTAACCAAAGATTTGATAGAACAGGCAGAAGGAATAGCTAGGCAACAGTTAAAAAAAGAGATTGAAAAACCTAAATATGTAGATCATTCAGACACAGAAGAAGATGACAAACAAAAACATGAGGTGTGTCATATTGCATTTGATAATAAAGGAGAGGATGAGTGGATTTCCTTACAATAGGGATGTGCCCCTACTCTGGTATCTTTCCTGACTACCTTTAAAAAGGGTCGAGATGGACGACCACTGATTGATATTTGGGTAGAGGGGTCACTGTGGAAAAATGTCTTAATAGACACAGGAGCAGCAGTATCGGTCACAAACAGACAGTTACCAGTAAATCCTATAAAAAAGGTTTGCATTTCAGCATTTAATGGCACAGGATGCTATGCAGTGAGTAGCCAAAATGTGGACATAAAGTTTAGTCAAGAGGGTCAAGATATGGAAGGGTGCATTTTTAATGCATCCATCTTGCACAAATACCATTATTGGTATGGACATTCTAGGACCTTTAGGCATAGTAATTGATTTACCTAATGAAATTCTGTGGATGGGAGACAAACAACAAAGAGAGGAAGAGCAAAATACAGGTTGCTATGCAATCTCTCTACCTGACAAACCTGAAAAACCTACAGGCTATATAAATACAGACAGTGAGGATGTATGGAAGCATTTACAACAGCAATTCCCAAATCTATGATCCAAGGGTCCCAGTGATTGTGGGAAACTAGAAAGCCCAGTAGGAATAGGAAGTGATCAGGACTATATACCACCTTTTCAAAAACAATATCCTATTCCTAGGGAAGCAGAAGAACATATGGAAAAATGTATTGCAGAATGGGAAAGAGAAGGGATTATACAAAAAGGCAACAGTCCTACAAATTCACCAATCTGGCCAGTTAAGAAAAAAAGATGGTAGTTATCGTCTTGTTATTGATTTACAAAAGGTTAATCAATATACCACTCTTAGAGCACACTTGATTCCAGGAGTCCCAGAGTTGGCTGCACATATTAAGCCACAAAGTAAGTGGTTTACAGTAATAGATTTAGCAAATGGCTTTTTTGCAGTACCACTCAGGAAAAAAGATTGGCCAAGATTTGCCTTTACATTTAAAAACCAGCAATATGTTATGACAAGGTTACCACAAGGGTTTCAAAACAGTCCAGTTATTTTTCATCAGACAGTAGGATCCATTCTACAACATTTGGAAAAGGATGATTCAGTAATACATTACACTGATGATATTTTAATTCAGTCAGAAACAGTAGAGGAGCATGTACAGCTTCTTAAGAGAGTTTTTCATACTCTACAGCAAGCAGGGTTTAAGGTTAAAAGTGAAAAAATTCAGTTTATGACGCAAAAAGTTAAGTTTCTAGGTACTATAATAAAACCAACAGGAAGATCTCCTTGCCCTGTACGTGTACAAGGCATTTTACAAATGGAAAAGCCACTGACTATAGCAGACTTACATAAATTCATGGGAATCATGAATTACAATAGGGAATTTAGAGGATTATGCAGCCATGGCTGCTCCCCTATACAAAATGTTACATGAACAAAAGAATTCCACCTTTTTAGAGTGGGGATCTCATGAGGAGGAGGCATTTTCACAGATAAAAATAAAACTAGCACAAGCTACAGAACTAATGGCGCCCACTCCAAGGTTACCATTTGTGTTACAAGCAGCAGCAGGAAAAAAACACTGTCTGTGGTACTACTACAGGAATGGCCACATGGTAGTGACAACAGAATGGAAAAAACATTACGCCCAGTCACTTTCTTTAGCAGAAAGATGACTCCAGTGGAATTGGGCTACCATCCATGTATACAGCAGTTATTAGCCATTTACTGGGGTATTAAACAAACTGAATATTTGACCGTATTTTCCAGCATTATAGTACAAACACCACATCAAGCGGTAAAAGCTTTGATAGACAGTTTTGAAATGAATAAAATTACAGATGGTATTAGTCAGGCAGTCTTTGCAAAATGGATGGCACTTTTTGGAATGAAAACTGTTACTATACAGACAGGGAATAAATACCATTTGTCAAACCATATGGGATATGAAGGAAAACAGCATAACTGTTTAGAAAAGATAATGTCACCTGAGGTGCAATTTTTAGCATCTGATTTTGATCACTTTAAGCCATCCATCTTTGTGGATGGAGCACAATATTGGGACCAAGGCAGATACTGGACAGGATTTGCCATAGTTCCAGAGAATCCACAACTGGGTTCTCCTGAACTAATCAAGTTACTAGAGCATATGTCAGCTCAAAGAGCTGAACTAGAGGCAGTACTGTATGTGCTAAAGTATTACAATCCTATTAACATTTTTCAGATAGTGCCTATGTAGTAAATTCTTTAAGACTACATATGGAAACCTGGGTAAGACGAGGATTTGTGGATAGTGTAGGTAAACCATTACGGCATGCTGAAGTATTAAAAGACATATATAAAGTTATAACAATGTCAAAACAACAAGGACAGTATAGCATCTTAAAAGTAAAAGCACATCAAAAGCCAACCAGTGAAACTTACAGATTAAATGTGTTAGCTGATACCTTGGCCAAACAAGCAGCACAAAATGGAAAAGAACTTCCAGAATATGAGTATGCCAATGTAGAAGTTAGTGTCTTAAAAGAGCTAGATAAAGAGTCAATAGAGAAAGACCTTGTAAATATACAAAAACAACAGGGCTTAAAAGAAGAAACCGATCAGTGCAGATTGGCAGGTATACCACCAAAGGAGTACTATGCATACACGACCTCCAAAGGGTTACAGTTGCCATATGTACCATTTCAGTTGGCACGCCAGTTGGTCAAGTTAAATCACCAAATACTGGGCCATATAGAAACTGATAAGTTATGGGCAGTTGTAAAAGAAAAGTATTGGAACCCAAATTTAAAAAAGGTCTGCAAACTGATTATAGAAGAATGTTTAATCTGTCTGCAGGTAAATGCTAAAAGCAAAAGGCCTCCGTTACATCGAGTACAGCCAGCAGATGGGCCATGGTATGCAGTTCAAATAGATTATTCAGGTCCATTACCAACAACAAAGGGAGGTTACAGATATCTACTAGTAGTAGTGGACGTCTTGTCAAAATGGGTAGAAGCAATTCCTGCCAAAACCATGACAGCAAAGGCAACAGCAGAAGCCTTATGGAAAAAATATTTTCTGTCATTGGGGATGGCCACGGGTCATAGTCATACAATGGCCCACAGTTTGTTAGTGATCTCATTAAACAAATGTGTAATTTGTTAGGCATACAGCAAAGGTTTCATGTACCATACCATCCACAATCTAATGGCATTGTAGAACGTATGAATCGGACGTTAAAAGAACGTCTAAAAAAGGCATGCTTGGAAAAGGGCAATACATGGGTACATCATCTGCCTGGTGTTTTAATGGGTATTCGAGCAACACCAAACGGCAAAACAGGTATTTCCCCATATGAAATAATGACAGGCCGCAAAATGCCCATACAATTACCATTTGATCCAGATTTACCTAATGGTAGGCCCATGCTAGAAATTAGCAAACATCAGGAATGGCTAAAACAACTTACTAGTATATGTGACTATAATGCAAGGGAGCAAGCGTTCCATCTATGGAAAAAGGTGCCAATAATACCAGCTGAAGAAAACCTTCCCTGTGGAACCAAAGTATTGGTAAAAACATTCCAAATGGAAGGACCATGGGCTAGCAAATTGGCAAGGCCCTTTTGAAGTAGTGGAACAAATTGGAAAATTAGTGTACAAAATCAAAGGAAAAAAGAAAAACAGAACAATGTTGGTACATAAAGATCAACTAAGAATGATAAAAAATAGTGAACAATGTAAATCTGATTAAATATATTCTTTTGTAGGTTTCCAACAGAGAAAACCATAATGAAATTGACATGGTTTAAAGTGCATCCTTTTGGAAATCCAGTTTCGGATGACCAAAGGAAAAATGATTCAACAATGGAATTTCTATTTAAAGGATGTTTTTTTAAATTGATAATAGCTATCATACTAACTATTATTGTATTGCTTAGTATTAAATTATACTTACAACCTGTTAATCAAACTGTAAAGTTACATAAGAGAGAGAGTAAAGAAATGTGGAAAAATGAACAAGACTGGTCACCATCTTTTAACACTTTTTTAGCAAGACAATGTTGGTATGCAAAAAGCATGATTGTTTCTAATTGTTGGGTATGTAGTTTAATACCGAAAATAACAGGGGTAATGCCTCTAATACCTATTCCACTAAATTATCTTAGTAGTTGGAGAGTATTAATAAATGAAACAGGAGATCAAGTTATAAATGTACAATTACGTAAAGCAAGAGTACAGTTATCTGCTATAGTGCAGGGGATCACATGTTTTCAACAAAATGGAACTGTTCCAGTGGGTAATAGCAATTGTATTCAAACAATTGAAATGATAAATTTTCACAGCCACATACCAGTACGTGGAGTATTTTTTCATGGTTTTCCTATTTTAATACCAATTAAGGGTCAGTTAATATTAAGTGACACAGCAGTATTTCAATTTTCACAAAATGATAAAAATGAGTGTAAAACTAATATTACATGTTGGAGAAGTAAAACAGATAAAAACTTTACAGTTGTACATGATAAAACTCCTACTATGGGGCAAGTAAATGGCAGTCTGGTAAATAGCAGTGTTGCTCTATCAGATGGGTTATATTACATCTGTGGTAAATATGCTTATAAATGGTTACCAAAGGGATGGGATGGCACCTGTTATATAGGATTAGTGGTACCAGCAATGCATCATGTAAAAGAGTTACCAAAAGGAAACATTAGAAATACAAAAAAGAAAAGGGATATATTACCTGTAATTGAAAGTCCAGAAAATCCAGTAGACACCTTAGATACATCACGTATATATCATCAAAATCTTGATTATATTAAATTAAAAGATATGGATTTAGGAGATGATGTAATCTCTGGAGCAGGTATTTTCCCTTGGTACGGGGCTGCAAAAGCCATCTGGGAACTGAGAAAACTATCTAAACTAGTTGAGGTATTGGCAAATGCCACTTTCAATGCAGTCCTTGACATTACTGTTGAAATGACAGCAATACGAACTATGGTTTTGCAAAATTGAATGGCATTAGATTACATATTAGCATCACAAGGGGGTACATGTGCTTTAATAGGAGAACAATGTTGTACATTTATTCCAGACAAAACAGAATCTGTAAAAGCACATTTAGAAGTGATTGCACAAGTGTCTCAACATACTAGAAAAAACTGGAATGATGACTGGAGTGAATGGTTTAGTAATCTATTTACAGGATGGACAGGAAAAATCATTGTATTTTTAATTTCTTTTATTGTTATTGTAATGCTTGGTTGCATATTATTTACATGTATTAAAGTCTATAAATCCAAAAACACGGAAGCAGTCCACCAGCGATGACCAACTCACTTTATTACAGGTACAAGAAACAAATCACTGCAAAACGTTTAATGTATTAAAGTCTGCTTAGCAAAAGCTAGTCAAGTTACTGTTGTTAATTGTCATAATGAAAAAGTATTACCAAATAATGCTGAATTTATTTCTCTAGTTTAAAATAAAAAAAGAGGGAATTGTTAGAGTGTGCTCAACAATATACTAAGGTTGAAAGTAACTTTGCTACAATTATGCAACATAAATAAGGTATAAGATAAAGCTTGTTTAAATGTAGAAATAGAGTTTAGTAATATGTAATCAGCATCCATACTAAATTACCATGGCTTGAAAAAGGAATCTGCTGAATGGACATTTTTCCCTTACAGACTTAAAAACAGGATGTATGCAAGAGCAAAAATGCAAAATCTGCTTTTAAAGAATGGACAAGGACACTGTGACAATGTATTTCCTCAAAAATATGTTTTTCTGCATGGAAAACAGGACATGTTTATCAGCATTGGCACAAGAACAGATGTTCTTATACAAAGATCCAAATAAAATACAGGATGTTCACACGGTCAGAAAAGCTGGTCTCTTACAATGCATTTCCTCAAAAACATGTTTTTCTGCATGGAAAACAGGACACTGTTATCAGCATTGGCAAAAGAACAGATGTTCTTATACAAAGATCCAAATAGAAAACAGGATGTTCACACTTTCAAAAAAGCTGGTCTCTTACAAGACATTCTTAAACAAGGAAGCTTAGTATTGTTTCTACAGGATGAGCAATTCTCCAAAATAGAATATCAAGAGGAAATGTATATGTTTATGCATGACTAAAAAGTGTATATAAAGAGCTGTATAAATCCAGTTATGTTAGAGGTATGGTAGGGACTCATTTGTCCTAAGGCAAATGTTATATCTCTCACATCATCTGTACTATATGAGAAGTAAAGTTGGAACAGTACTTTAAGCTGCAATGTTGTTCCGTTTGGTTTATTATAAAAAGTTATTTGTTACTGCTCTCTAAAGTTGATGCTGCAAAGTATATTCTCTCAGTGTATATTTTGCAAGTTTCTGTATGCAACAGACTGTGAATGCAAATATAACCAGACTTTGAATTTTAGCAGAATCCAGCCAGCAAGACTGAGTGTCTTAAGAACACTTCAAATCCATCACACCAAGCAGTAAGCAGCTCCATGTAATTTTTCAATTTTCAATAAGGTGTTGAATTCTCATGAACAAATAATGACATTTATCGCACTTGACTCTGTTTAAAAGGGATGCCAATTCATGGAGTCTTATTTGTGAGCTTACTAAATTAGTAGTACTGCTATTTTGAAAAGTATCTGATTTGGAAGCTTTTATCATGAGGCTGTTGCTGAGAGGACCTAACCCTAACTCTAATGTGGGGAAGACAGTGGATGGCCACAGGTGCACAGAGGGTATCAAATGGGGATGGTTTGACAGCAAACAATAAATAAGAAATGATACATAAGGGAAGGGAGCACACCTGCATAATTTGTTGCCAGGCCAGCACAGAAGGTAACAACTCACCTAGCTGGTTAATGGTATGGGCCATTGTTCTACAGCAGGTCAGATGTCTGGGTCCAGCCAGTGGAGTGCCTCTAACAGCCATGCCAGAATTCATGTATTGTTCCCTATAAGGCATTTAGCTGTTGACACATGCTGGATCTGGTCCTCACATGGGATACGATCTATCATTTCATTCCTAGTCTTATACATTGTGTCTGTGTGTGTGTGTCTCTGTGTAGGGGGGGGGTCCAGCTTGGTAGCTGTGCCATTACAGACACAATCATCTGGGAAGGCTGGTTTATCTGCAGTACTATTATCTCCACCAGTAGCAGAACCAATGGCTAAAGACTTTTTTCCTGCAGAGATCTAGATGGTAGAGATGTGAGTTTATAACACAGTGCCTTCCATACGGATGTAATAAACTACGCCTACAACTATCTCCACATTTTATTTTTTATTTTACATTTGTTTACCGGGAAAGTCCAACTGGAACATCCACAGGTCCACATTATGCTTTCATAGGATTAAGGAAAAACCTGTCCCACCAACATATCTAGTTAATGTTCCAAGCAAAGTATGTGTCTAGATCTGGTAGTTCTAGTACTGTTTTTTTGTAAATATTAATCTGGTCCATCAGAGCAGCATCCAGGGATGTATTAGTATGTCAGACATAGCTCACCCATCAACATTCTGCAGGGACCAAGTATAGTGACAGGGCATTTGAGGCAATACGCATTTGATATGTTATGAAAGCTGTGCATTCTTTTTCTTTGCTGTATGACAGTTCATGTGGCATATTTCTCCACTTACACATCACCCATTCACAACATCATCTTTCTTTCCTTTGATGTTACATGCATAAGACATCCAGAAGCACTATTAGGACACCATGGGGGGTAATGGCTACCTGTGTCAGAACTGCTAACACATTAGTCTTTGACAAACTTGTTCATCCTTTGTTTCAAAAATCAAATTCATTTACATAGCAGTCACTATGTCTGCACTTGCCTTTCGTAAGGAATGACTCCCATTTATTTTGATGTCTCTCCCTTCCTAGTGTAAGCAAAGATTTTCATTGTTGTTCAGTTGTTTCTGTGTATGTCTGTTCTGCTGCTCTTTGAAGTAATGAGATGTCATTTGCTAGATATGTAGTTATTAGTGTTATGCTTTGTTGGAAAAATCTTAACATGCAACGTCTGCCATTCATTCTTATGATTTTTACTGCATTTTAATTTGAATGCATAGAGCTCAGCTGATAAAAGTAATGCTTTTAGCTCCACAGAATGTTTTCCATTGTATTACACAACTGCCTTTGCGTATGCATGTGGTCACTCCCTGCATCTTTGAAAGTAGACTCATTTGTGGTTTATTTATGATAAATGGGTCCTGCAGAGCATGTTCTATGTAGTCACATGTCATTGCCACAGTGCAATCAGTAGTTTTCTATCTCATATTTTTTAACTTCTTATTTATTCCTGTCTCCATATCTATGCACAGTGTATATAAATAGTGTACACACCCCTGTTAAAATGCCAGGTGTTTCTGATATAACAAATGAGAACACAATACATCATTTCAAAACTTTTCCCAGCTTTAATGTCACCTATAACCTCTACAATTCAGTTGACATGCAAACAAATCCTTAAGGGGTAAAAATATAAAAAGCAAGCAACATACAATAAGTGGGTTGCATAAGTGTCAACACCCTTAAACTAATACTTTGTTGAAGCAGCTTTTGGTTTAATAACAGCATTCACTCTAATTGGGTTGGAGTCTATCAGCATGGCACATCTTGACTTGGCAGTGTTTGCCTACTCTTCCTTGCAAAAGTGCTCCAAATCTCTCAGATAGTAAGGGCATCTCTTGTACTCAGACCTCTTTAGGTCAGCCAAGTTTTTTCTATTGGATTTGGGTTTGGGCTCTTGCTGGACCATTGCAAAACTTTAATTTTCTTCTGTTCCAGCCATGCTTTTGTTTATTTGGATGTCAGCTTGGGATCATTGTCATGTTGAAAAGTGAAATTCCTCTTCATCTTCAGCTTCACCTTTCTAGCAGACGCCTGAAGGTTTTGGGCCAAAATTGACTGGTATTTGCAAATGTTCCTAATTCACTCCACCTTCACTAAAGCCCCAGTTCCAGCGGAAGAAAAGCAACCACAAAGCATGATACTGCCACCACCATGCTTCACCATGAGGATGGTGTTCTTTTGGTGATGAGGTTTTTTCCTTGCGATAATTTCATTTCGCTACTTGTTCATGCATAGTGATATTAATGAAGGGGTCACCTGCGGAAATGCATCTGCATACTGAGATGATATCCAGGAAGGGGTCGATAATAGGAAATAATTCAATGGTGTGTCACGGCAGTCGTTGTGCATACATGATCATACTCCTTTAGTGAGCAGTGTCCAAATTAACTTATATGTATGACATTGCAGTACCTGTTCATAACTGAGACAAACTCGTGATGCTGTTGCTGATAGAAATAATTTGTTTTTTGTGTGAACAAATGGTAGGGATTGGGAGGGTGGCCTAATGGTTAAGGTGTTTGCCTTACAAACACAAGGTGCAGGGTTTGAGTCTCACAAGGGATAATTGGCTAGGCTTAAAATGGCTCGCAAGGGCAGTTAGGTACTAAGCTATGTGGAGGCATGCATGCTATTACAGTGAAACATGGATTATAGCTGTATGGTTTTGCAGACGTGTGTGTGTGTGTGTGTGTGTGTGTGTGTGTGTGTGTGTGTGTGTGTGTGTGTGTGTGTGTGTGTGTGCTCCTAGATGATGCATGTGGTGTATCGAAGAACTGTGGAGCAAAGCTGAACTGATACCTTGTTGCCCTGCTGTGGGGAGAGCTGTCTCAGTGCAGCGGGCTTGCATCAATTACTGGGGTGATGTTACGAGATGACAATGTCAGTGCCTTGGACAACCCCCTTGGAATTGAAGCAGTGTTTTCTGGAGAGGTGGGTAATGCAACACACTTCAGTGGTACATTGCTTGTATGTGCATGTGTGTGTGTCAATCTCTTAAGAGAAGGGTGTACATGGAGTAACATAGAACATGTGATGAAAATGGTCTGGTGTGTGTGTGTTTGCTCAAGCATGCAATAAAGCAAGTGCTTAAGGTGATGTGTGCATGAGTGTAGGTGTCAGAATACATGTGTATGTGTGTGAACTAATGTGTGAAGACATGTGTGGTATTACAGAGAAACATGTATTACAGCTGGTGTGGTGTACAGATGTGTGTGGGCGTGTGTCTGCAAGTATTACTGTATGACGTCTGTGGTGTAAAGGAGTGTGATGCACAGAAGGACTGACACATCCCTGCTGCCCTGCTTTGGGGAGAGCCATCTCAAGAGCAGTGGGCTAGATACAATTAATGGGGGGGGGTTATGAATTGACATTGTGAGAAGCTCAGTCATCCCTGTGGAAGTATGATCAGTAAGGTGTAACTGAGAACAGTGGAGGAAAGCCAGACAGAAAAATGCCTTGCTGACCAGCTGTGAGTAGTCCATTACTAGCATCTATCTCTCATATTGGTTGACCAAGGCCTGACAGCATTGTTTAAGAGCTTCGTACAGCTGCTGGCACTGTTGCAACATATGGGTTTCATTAACTCAGTAAATGCATAAATGGATTGAGGGTGGTGTGATGGGAGACAGGAGAGTAGGAGTGTATTGTGTCAAACCAGCATACCTCACATGTGTACTTAATTTGGCCTTGCACCTTTGCTCTGACATGGTAAAATCAAAATTGATTCTTGAATAAGGTTTTGGATTATCTGGAACAAACAATGAACATTTTTGCAATGTAGGAATAATTATCATGCAATGAGTGCCACTTCATGCATTCTTTGTGATCTGAACCAAAGGAGTAGTACTGCTACTTAGAAAAGCTTTATAACTTTGAAGCTTTCTGAACGAGTTGAGGTTGTTTCTGAATGAATAAGAGATATGCCTGAAAGAAAGAAAAATAAAAATGCTGTGCGAAGCTATTGCAACAAAAAGTAGTGGCTGACATAAGAGCCTAGGGAGGCTACTGTTAAGACAAAAAAATATTCAGTTAGGTAAAGTTTGGCACTATAGTTACTGTTACATAGCATAATATTAACCATACAAAAATAAGTATGTGGCCAGCCAGTAAGCACTACACACGCACCCTAGCAGATATTTCACTGTGTCCATTTGAGAAAATTGATATAGTGGACAAAAAGTTGAATTCAGATTAGTTTTTTTTTTATCCCACTTAGCCTGGATATGTGTAAGTCAACAGTAAGGAGGAAAGAGTCATTAGGGAACAGTTTTAGTGGCACACCAGGCTGACATTTCTTTGATGTCTAATGTCATGCAGGGTTGCTAATTAATTGAAATACAACACCAAAGGCACCAAGGTGCAAGGAAGGCACCAGTGCACAACTTGTTTCACCACAAAAACGAAAAACAGGAATCCAGTAAAAAGGTTTATTTCTCTCTCTAGCGCCTCGGCCACCAACAGCCTTCAAGGAGTAACAATTAATACATACCACACAATATATATACACACCATCAATTGACAATTAAACAATTAATGCACTCAAAATTTAAAGCCATACAAAACTTTTTAAAGAATACTCTTCCAGCAAAATTCTACATTCAAACCTTTGGGTGCCAAAGTATCATATTTTAGTATAAAAATAGCTTCTTTTTTTAAAAGCAGACATCTAATCTTGTCTTTATCATAATCGCATACAAAAATCTGTTGTAAAACAGTTGATGTTATGTGATCCTATCTCGCCTACATTCTGACTGATGGGGTTCGGAGCCGATCCCTCAGCTCCGACTCGGCACGCTTATGCTATAGAGCGAGGCCTCTAATTGGCTGAGCTATCTTTATCCCAGGATGCACCACCACTAATCCCCCAGATCTCGTTTGCCGCTTACAGAGCTTGGACATGGTCTCAACATTGGCTGGGCTAAGTACTATATTAATAGTATCTTTTCCTGTCAGTAATTCTCTCTTTTTCAACCCAAAAGCTGTTTTAACGGCTATTTTTTGTGTACGAGTGTGTCTCTTGGTGTTTTATTGAATTTTGCTTTATTTTTCCTGTCAGAGAAGGTTCCGTTTCAGTTAGAGGGGCCTTCCCCTGTTCTAACTACTTTAGTGGTTGTGTGTGGTCAAGTACCCGTTTTAGTTAGAGGGTCTTGACCCTCCTTGCTTTCTTTTCCTTTCTTGGCTGTGTAAAAAAAAAAAAAAAAAAAGTTTCTTGTTTCAGTTTATATTTTTTGAGTACGGGCATACTTATTGTACCTGTGTCCTAAAACTGTTAAAGTTTACTGTTGTTTCTGTTTTTACAACTATGTCTAAGGAACATAAACCATCCAGTTTTAAGAAGTGCACGAGGTGTGGGTTTAAAATGTCCATAACGGACCACTCCTCGTGCGTCTATTGTCTTGGCGCCAAACATCTCCAGGAATCCTGCAGTGTGTGCCATGCGTTTTCCTCTCGAGTCCTCCAGGAGAGGAAAAACAAATTAATACTTAAAGGATTAATCAAGCCTTCTTTCGAGGAGGCCTTATCTTCCTCTCCGTCTCCTTCTAAGAAGAGGAAAGCGCCGGCTCCGACCAGTCAGTCGGAACCGACGGCTAAAAAAGGTAAGCAGACTTCTCCATCGGCTCCACGGACTTCGGAGCCGAGGTCGGAACGGTCTGCCTCGATGCCTCCTACCTCGACCCCTCTGGTTTCGGAGCCGAGGTCTGGAGCATCGAGAGGCGGGTCACCCTCATCGGCTCCACTGATATTGGAGCCGATAAGGGTCATCGGCTCAGACACTTCCCCCTCGGAGCCGAAGTCTTTATCGGCGCCGAGGGAAATTTCCCTGAAGATTTCCTCGGAGCCGATAATTGTGGAGTCCTTTCGGAGCCAGTCCCCGAGCCCTTCGGAGCCGATGGAGAAATCGGTTCGGGCCCGATCGGTATCCTCGAGATCTTCCAGGATGTCTGATTCGGACATCGACAGGGTACTCCTTCGACTCTTCCAGTCTCCGGTGTTCCAAAAGATGGTTTCGGCTCCAGCCCATTTGGCTTCAGAGCCGATGGTCCACTCCCTTACAGTACTTCCTCCTCCAACAGCTTCGGCACCGTTGGAGCAGGTGTTGGTGGAACCAGTGGAGGTGTTAGGGTCAGGCCCGACCCTTGCTCCGACTCCGGCTCCTGGGTCGGAGTTCAGTGCACGGACTTCTTCCTTCGGCCCTGGGGGGGAGGCTTCGGGATTGATACCTTCGGTCCCAAGTCTCCCTCTTGGTGCGTCAGCGGCGGGAGTACCGTCCACTGTCGTGGCCACGGAGGGGGGACCTTCCCAGGATTCTGGTGGTCCCGCCTTCAGGGCTATGAGGAGTGCTCTAGCCAAATCTTCATTGGCTACCTCCACAGTTTCCCCAGCTCCTTCCCTACATTTGGAGACTGGGTCATTAGCAGTTCCCCTGTCAGCAGATAGCGGAGCCCCTGGGCCTCAGGTTACCCCGCTGGGGTTTCTCCCCCTCCTGGAGGTCCTTCTGAAGCCTCTTCGGAAGAACCTCCCAGGAAGAAAACGTGCAAGAGGAAGCACGTTGACTCCCCTGACGAGTCTTTGACATCTGACACCGATCTCGATGATGCAGAGGGGTCCCCCAAGTCGTCCTCGGATGATGTCTCCTTTGCAGACATCCTAGAAGCCCTAAAACAACGAGGCGGCTGGCAGTCCAAACCTCCCTCTGCTGATGAGTCGGTGTTCCTGAAGGCCTTCGGGGCTCAGCCCTCCGCCTCCTGGGTGTCTCCGCCCTTCGAGCTCTTGGATTTGATCTGTCGAAGGGCGTGGGAACACCCGGACTCTGTGGAACCGGTGCCCGCTCGTCCAAACAAATTTCTTTCAGCACCCCCAGACAGAGAGTTTCTCACAAAAGGTGTGGCTGTGGATGCTATGGTGGTGGCATCTGCTACACAGCAGGATGTAGCAGAGGCTTCTACGTCCGTCCATCCTCCTAATAAGGAGTCTAGGAGTATGGATCGGTACGGCAAGCGCACCCTAAGTTCAGCGGCCTTTACCTTGAGGTCTCTGAACTACCTAACGCACTTTATGAGATTCCAGAGGGATCTGATTAAGGAGCTGTCCGATACCCTCTTAGGTAACCTGCCTGAGGAGCTGGCCCAGACGGTTGGATCTCAGCTGGCTACAATGTCATCCATTTCAAACTCGTCCATGAGGCTCATCTCGTATGCAGCTGAAGGGGCGAATAGAGCGGCGGGTAGAGGCATTGCTCTACGGAGACAGGCCTGGCTCCGCCTGTGTCATTTCACGGAGGCCTTCAAGTCTTCATTCGCCGACGCCCCCTTTGATGGGTCCTCCCTGTTTGGGCCCAAGGTGAAAGACACACTTACCCGCTGTGAGCAGGAGGGTAAGACTCTGACTGCCGTAGGGGCACGATTTTCCACTCCCTTTCGGCCTTATCCCAAGGCCAAAAGAGGAGGGAAGATGTGGTTCAGAAGATCGCAGAAGTCTTACCCCTCTCAGCAGGAAGGTTCCCCCTCCAGAGGCAGAGGAGGGGGAAATTCATCAGGAAGACGCCATCCCAGAGGCGGCAGAGGCCCCCGCAATACTGGAGACCGCGAGTCCTTTCGTGGCTCTTCAACTTTTCATAGTCCCTGAGGGATTGCCCGACTGTGCTGCTCCAGAGCCAGTCGGGGGTCGTTTTTCGAAGCACCTTAAGGCCTGGGAAGGGATCACTCAGGACCGATGGGTGCTTCAAATTATCACCGGAGGTTACTCCATCCCATTCTGTCGTCCCCCCCTCAGTCCAAAAGAATCCCGGACCCACCACCCAGTCAACGGGATACCGCAGCCATAGAAATTTCAAAACTGCTGCAAAAAGGAGCCATCCAACTGGTCCCCGCAGACCAGATCGGATTAGGGACTTACTCAAGATTCTTTTTAGTGCCAAAAAGACCGGGGACTTGAGGCCCATTTTGGACCTAAGCAACCTAAACCGTTCAGTCAAGAAGTCCAAGTTCCGAATGGTCACTTTACAAACCATTCTCCCGTTGTTGAAGAAAGGTGTTTGGATGTGCTCCATAGACCTCAAGGACGCGTATTACCACATCAAAATACATCAAACGTCCAGGAGACACTTGCGCTTCAGCCTAGGGAGCAGTCATTTTCAGTTCCGTGTGCTGCCCTTTGGTCTCACCACAGCCCCCAGGGTGTTCACCAAATGCTTGGCAGTAGTGACTGCTCACTTGAGGAGTCTAGGATTCCAGGTGTTTCCGTATCTAGACGACTGGCTTCTAACTGCCACCTCCAAGCATCTACTTCTACGGAGCCTGCAAGCCACAACATCACTGGGCAATTCCCTCGGAATCACCTTCAATTGGCCAAAGTCCGTGTTACGGCCATCTCAAAGAATAAGATTCATAGGGGCAGAGATAGATTCAAACCAGATGCGGGTCTATCTACCTGCAGACAGAATTCAGATCATACAAAATCAGATTCGAGCCTTACTCCCCAGGTCCAAAGCCCCAGCCAGAATGGTCATGCAACTATTGGGGTCGATGTCTGCCTCAGTTCTGCTAGTTCCCTTGGCAAGGTTACACATGAGAATCCTCCAGTGGCTTCTTTCAACTCAGTGGTCCTTTCAGGAACTCCCACTCAATCATCTAATATGGATCACAGAATCTTGCAGACGGGACCTTCGCTGGTGGCTAGTGTCTTCCAATTTGGATCAGGGACGACCCTTTGTTCCTCCTCCTCCGGTGGCCACTTTGACCACGGACGCCTCCCAGACGGGGTGGGGGGGGCATTCCCTGGGCAGGTCAGTCCAGGGCAAATGGCATCTGGAAGAGACCTCTCTCCACATCAACATCCTAGAAATGAGAGCAGTACTCCTGTCCCTTCAAGCCCTTCAAGCCCTTCACTGTTACCTCCCTCAGGGCGTAATTGCTGTTCACTCGGACAACATGTCAGTTGTCTGGTACCTGAACAAGCAGGGAGGGACCAGATCCTATCCTCTTTGCAGAGAAGCGATGAGGGTCTGGCAATGGGCAATCTCAACCAAACGCTTCCTCGTGGCTACTCACATACCGGGCAAATCCAATGTCATAGCCGACAGGTTGAGCAGAACCATCCTCTCTCCTCACGAATGGTCTCTGAACACGACTATAACAAGACAGATTTTCAGCAAATGGGGAGTTCCGTGCTGTGACCTGTTCGTGTCTCCTCTAAATGCGAAGTGCAAAGACTTTTTCTCCCTATCCCCGGCTCCGGGGAAGAGCCCTATGGACGCCTTAGTCCATCCTTGGCCCACCGGCCTGCTTTATGCCTTCCCTCCAGTTCCTCTCCTACCCAAGGTAATTCAGAAGGCTTCTCTCTTAGGGAGCAAGATGATCTTAATTGCTCCTTACTGGCCTCGTCAAGTCTGGTTTCCCTATCTTCAGAAACATGCTCTGGAAGGTCCATGGTTCCTGGACCAGGTCCCAGACCTACTGATTCATCAGTCGGGACTACTACACCAGTCCCTACACACATTAAGATTGACAGCCTGGCTCCTCCTCTTCCAACCATAGTCAGGAGACATACACTAGACCCAGATGTAGTGCACATATTGTCTTTGGCCCACAAGTTGACTACGAAGAAACTTTATTCTAGCAAATGGAAAAGATTTGCTATATGGGCTCAACTCCGGGACCTGGACCCCGTTTCAACCCCCGTGGCAGAAGTACTCAAGTTCCTAACCTCTCTTTTCAACCAAGGCTCTTCTGTTTCTACCATTAAAGTACAATTGGCAGCAATCTCTAATTTTCATGAGTCCATAGACCCACCCTTAATGAGCAACAGGTTGTGTAAGACCTTCTTGAAAGGTGCTGCTCTATTAAGACCTCCAGTTTCTCATCCTGCACCTCCATGGGATCTCGATATAGTATTACGTGCCTTGACTTCTTTCCCCTTTGAACCGGCAGCTACCTGTGATTTAAAGTTTCTATCATGGAAGACGGCCTTTTTAGTGGCAATTACTTCAGCCAGAAGGGTTTCAGAACTTCAAGCTTTGTCAGTAAAACCTCCGTACCTGGTTTTTCATACACAGAGTTTCCCTCAGACCAAATCCTTCTTTTGTTCCTAAAGTCTGTTCTACTTTATGCTTGCAACAGTCATTAGAGCTCCCAGTTTTTTTTCCCAAAATATTCCAATAAAGCAGAATTTATTTTCCACACACTAGATGTCCACAGGCAGTTACGTTTTTATTTGGATAGGACCAAACAATCAAGGAAGACAGATCAGTTGTTTGTGTCCTTTGCAGAAAACAAATTGGGCAACGCGGTCACAAAGGTCACTATTGCCAAATGGATCAGGGACTGTATTACTCAAGCTTATGTTTATTCTAACAAGGAGCTTTCCACCTCTGTCAAGGCTCATTCTACAAGGGCTATGGCTACTTTGGTAGCATTTCATTCTAAGCTTGCTATTAGTGACATTTGTGCTGCGGCTACATGGTCTTCCCCGCATACCTTCATTTCTCACTACAAATTAGATGTGGCATCTAGAGGACGAGCTTCATTTGGTTCCACAGTGCTCAGGAGTGTTTTCCAATGAGCCACCCGGGATTTAGGTGCTAGGGACGCTGTCCCATCAGTCAGAATGTAGGCGAGATAGGATCACATAACATCTTTTAGTTATGTACTCACCATAACTTCAGATATTTGGGATCCATCTCGCCTACATTCCTAATAACCCACCCTCCTTCCCCTTCCTTGGAGATCAGAGGATATCAGAAGGTCGAATCCTGTTGTTTCATCTTGAAACATCTAACAATGTTATATAAACAAGCTGTGCATGTGTGCATGAATGCGGACAAACAAGATCTGGGGGATTAGTGGTGGTGCATCCTGGGATAAAGATAGCTCAGCCAATTAGAGGCCTTGCTCTATAGCATAAGCGTGCCGAGTCGGAGCCGAGGGATCGGCTCCGAACCCCATCAGTCAGAATGTAGGCGAGATGGATCCCAAACATCTGAAGTTATGGTGAGTACATAACTAAAAGCTTTTAAACCCACAGGGTTACCATTATGATATTCTTTAAAATGTTGAGCCACAGGACTCTCATCCCTATTATTCCGAATGTCTCTTAAGTGTTCCAATAATCTCACTTTAAACATTCTTTTTGTTTGTCCAATATAAAATTTTTCACAGTCGCACTTTATTACATAAACTACCCCATCCGTTCTACAATTATATGCACCATTAGGTGAAAAAGGAATATTATTAATATAGGGAAAGAAATTTTCTGTGTAGCAACATATACTACATTTCCCACAAGGCTTTTAAAGCCTCTTTCCTGAATTTGCAAGGGAATTCTACTTACAGGTCTAGTGAACCTAGTATGAACTAACAAATCTTTAACATTTCTTCCCCTCTTGTAGGAAAAAAAATACCTTCTTATTAACTAGACCTGTTAGTTTTTCAAAATTCCTTAAAAATTCCCAAAAGTGTAAAAAACAATGCCTAATATTCCTACTACAAATATTGTATGTAGAAACTTGAAAGAATTTCTCTAACTACATTACTATACACCCCATTATTTTGCTTATTCCTAAAAAATCTACTATGTCTATTATTATTATTATATCTAATATTAAATACCTTTTGGATATCTCTATCAATTAATTTGATGTCATACTTTCTAGTAATAAACATATTTCTCGTTTGCTCAATTTCCTTCAAAAAATTACTTTCATCATTACATAATCTAGAAATTCTTAAAAACTCTCCATATGGTAAAGAGTCCATGGTATGTATAGGGTGACAGCTAGTGCCCATTAAAAATTCATTAACTGTTCCAAATTTCCTATGAATACTAGTGATGATATTTTTTCCCTTTTGTCCACATAAATTAATATCCAAAAAAGAGACTTTCGGACCATATTGTAAACCATCAAATATTATACCGAATCTATTAACTTGAATTTCCTGCACAAAAGTATGTAGTGAATGGAAACCATCTTCACATAAAAATACTAAATCATCTATGTATCTGAAATAGAGCTTGACATGATTTTTGAAAAACAATTTATTATAAATACATTCCTTTTCCACTAAACCCATAAAAATATTGGCATACATGGGTGCAAATGGTGCACCCATAGCTGTACCTTGAATCTGGTGAAAAACTTGATCTTCAAAGAAAAAATAATTATTCTCTAGGCAGAATTTCACCAAATCTAATATATAATGTGTAAAAGGCGTATTACCCATCTGAAGAAATATTGCCTCCAATCCAAAAACATGTTGGATGTTGGTATATAGACTTTGTACATCTAATGTTATCCAATACATATTCTCATGCCATATAATGTTTTTAATTTTATTCAAAAAATCAAATGAATCTTGTATATAAGAAGGGAGTTATTTAGCTTCTTTCAACAAAATGCCATGTAAAATAACTCCTAAATTATGTAAAAAATATTTACAGGCTGAGACTATGGAACGTCCAGGTGGAGTAACATTATCTTTGTGAATCTTTGGTAAACAATAAAAATACACTGGACTTGTATTCTCACATGATAATTTATTCTTAACATCCTTCTCACACCAGTAACCAAGTCTACAGCCCTTTTGAATTAATGCAGCATAGTTTATCTTTGCTTGCCCTATCAAATTAATACTAACTTTTTTATATACTGTTTCAACTGTTAATAAATCAAGACACATTTTTAAATATTGAATATAATGCATTATTACTATTTTATTACCTTTATCAGAAGGCTTAATAATCAATTATTTTTGTTTAGAGAAATTAATCAAAGCTAACCATTCTTTTTTAGTTAAATTATATTGAACTTGCTTTAAATCAAAATTCCTAAACATCATGTCGTATTCAAATTCAATCATAGACTGAAATTTCTTAATACCCTCATGACTAGAGGGTGGCATAATTAATTGCTAATTAATTGAACCTAGCCTAGCTGGAAATCTGAGACTCAGGCTCATAGAAGGAGTGGAGATGGGAGGAGTAACCTGGTCAGGAACTGACAGTAACAAAACTGCTCTTTGCAAAAAGTCTTTTTTATCTCTGTAATTAGTTGACACTTTTCCAAGCTTCTTTCAGGAAATGTGTAGTGCATCAGTATGAACAACATTTGTAAAATTCAGTGCAGGACAGTCAAATGACACTTGATCTACTGACTGTTAAACTTGGCAATATTTTTCAGGTTTTCCATTCAAAGTGAATGGAAGCCTGATCTGATAACAAAAGGTAGGGCTAATTGTTCTCACAATCAGGGTTGTCAGATTGCATTTTGGGACAGATTTAGCCTATTAAGGGAAAATAGTCTCATCGGGATGTCTGCCCCCATGAGGGCAGACAGAAGAACAAAAAAAATAAATTTAAGATTGAATAATTTTTTGGATTAAAGCAGCTTTGGGAGGTGCAGAAAATCATGACTAGATAAAAAAAATATATATGTTTTTTTCATCATTTATCCGTAGTGGTTCTTTAAGGAGTGAATTTCCAAGATGGCTGTACACTAATCAACAGGTTGATTTGAGCTCTCTGTGCGAAAAAATATGCTGTAGTTATCTGGTTAAATAAAATTTAGTTAATGGTTTGTAATTACATTGCCTAGATGCCAGAAAAGAAGAAATTTTGAGAAAAGTAATAGGTAATCAGCCAACAAGGAGGAAGGAAAACACTGGATGGGAAGAAAGCTTAAAAAAAATTTTTTTTTTTTTTTTTTTTTTTATATGTACAGGAGATGGGTTCCTGTCATTTAGATGAAAAATGTAATCAGATGAACTCAGAGGTGTTTAAAGAAATAAATAGTGAAGCGATATTACAAAAGGCTGGAGAAAAATGGAAGCTTTTTCTAGCTGTTCACAAGGCTTCTGAACTTTCTCAAAAATAGTGGAGTTTGAAGACAGAGCATAGAGAGAGGACCTGAGATTTTGTGCTATACCAGAGAAACAAGACAGAACGGACTGTATTACTTTTATGAAAAGTATAAGTAACTGGACTGGTGTTCCACAACATGATTTGTTTAAATGAAAGGGCACATCATGTGTATGCCCCAAGCCTAGCCATGGGAAAGAAGCCAAGACCTATGTTAGGAAGGATGCAGCCACATCAGCAGAAAGAGTTTATTCTAACAAAGCTGTGAGAGAAGGGGAAACTAGTAAAAATTGGAGACAACAGAGTATTTGAAAATGATTATTCACTGTACACCAGGCTGAGGATAGTTTATCTCTGCAAGTAGAGAATGTTGAGAGGTAGGTGGTGAGATTCAAGCTGCTTTATCCAGCTGTGCCCCCAGGATATTTTTTTCTGGGGATCAAAGTCATTTTTTTATTCAGAACAAGCTAAGGTGGAGAGACAGTTGATTCAGCAGAGTCAGCCAGCAAGCAGAAGGAGCTCTGCATATTATTCTAAAAACAAAGTACAAAGACTTTGCCATTGAAACCTTTTCCAGTGTTCCTAAAGACAGTGCTTGAGAGACTGAAAGAAGCACAGGAGTTCGCTAGATGAATCTGGAGTGCCTTGGACTTGAACTAGACTGGTGTTGGAAATGGAGATGATTAGGAGGAAGACCAGCAACATTGAAATTAGTGAATAAATGGTAGGCTGTAAAACATCAGTCCCACTGGATGTAGAAATAGATGCATGAAATATGGCTTTGCAAGAAAAAAATGGTTGAGAAAAACTGGAACTTTGCCGAGTAAACCTTTGGGCAAATTGTAAAACATATAACCCTGTTTATATCATTAATGTTTAGAAATGCAGTGAAGGGAATGAAGATGTAACAGTATATAAATCGTTTTTGTTCTTATTGATATCTGTATAAAACATTTCACATTTTTAAGCTGTATTTGATGTATTAAGCAAATGTTCTTCATGTTTCACTGTTGCAGTCATCACATTTTGGGTTATCCCTGCCAGGGTAGCCCTCTGCCGTCCCGAATGCCAGAGGCTTAGTATTTCTGCGTTGGTTGCTGTCGCTTCAGGACTGACGTCAGGTCGTCAGTAGTATAAACTAAGTCAGCCGACACCATTACATCAGTCTTTCTTGCCACGGAGCTCAAAGCAGAAGCAGTTCGCATGAGTGCTGGTCAGCCACTATCTGAGTTTCATATTTCGAATTGAAGCCGAAGTCTTCTAAAGCCAAGTACCCCATTGGGGATCCTTTTTTCTTGCACTAACTGATGTCAGAAAAAGTTAGCAATTGTCTCACCTGTAGAAAGCAAATACCACAAAGAGACTTTCATTCTTACTGCGTCACTTGCATAGGCCCAGACCATGATGTCCCTCGCCGTAGTTTTTGTGCTTTGTTTAACTCCAGAACTATACGTCTTTGGGCCCTTATTGTAGCTAGATATTTTCGCTTACAGTCCTCGAATTCCGTTATGGCTTCGGTAAGCCATCTGCCAGCAGATCTTCTGAAAAAATGTAAGGATAAGGACATAGACAGAACGCACAGGTCCAAACCTACCGACGATGCTTCCATTAAGCTAGTCGTCAGTTCTCCAGTCCTCAGTGAGGCACTTTCGCAGCCCCTGATGCCTGCTTCTGTGGATTCACAGGCCGCTATCGAGACCCTTTCAGGGTCTGGTATGCCGCAAAACTCTTCTTCGACTAAGGATCCTGCGGTTGTCTCTAACTTGGATGGGTCCAGAACCACTGAGCAGGCACCAGCTTCCGAGGAAGTACTTCGTACTACCGATTCTCAACACAAGCCGACGACTTCATTTGCATCTACCATTCTTTCGAAAACTACTGAGTTTCTAAGGCCCAGGGTATGAACTGCACCCAAGAAACCGATGACCCAATCTCTGGCACCTGCTTCCTTGCCTCAGTCGCAAATGCTTATACTTAAAATGGCGAAAGACCTTATGCTGATCAGGGGAAGCCAAGCTACCCCTTCCAAAAGAAAGAGATCTGTCCCCCAGTATTTTTGTCTGAACAGGAGTCTGATGACTCTGATGCATCTGAATATGAAGACATGCAACCCCTGTCTGCTTATGAGGATTCTGATGCAGAGGATTCCATTCCTTCAGCCTCTCCACCGGAGGACTTTTCCTTTGGGGAAACCCTTCATACCTTAAGGGAGCATTTCCAATGGGAATGTCAGGACTACCCTCAGTCTAAAAAGAGACTCAGAGAATTCTTAGATCTTCCACAGCATAGACCTCTGGCCGTTCCCCCAGTCCTGGGTGTTGTGGACGATGTTTTCCTGGAATCCGGTTTGACTCCTGCACCCAGAAAACCTGACTGGTATTAGTGTCTCTGACTCTCCCAAATTTCTCTTCAAAAATCCTACTGCTGACCTTGAGTAATTTCTCAAGGGCCTAAAGGAATTAAAGCAAACCTCTAAGAATGCCACCCCCTCAGATAGGGATTCCCGACTACTAGACAGATTGGGTAAAGTATACACCTCTGCTACTCTTGCTATCAGAGCAGTAAATTTCCAGTTCCATATGCTAATATTTCAGTAACATACCATGGAACTCCTCAAACAAAAAGTGTCTTCCTTTCCTGCTTGTGCAAAATCTAAAGAGTTACAAGAGTTAATGCATTCTGCAAGTCAAGTGACTAAGCACACCTTACACTGTGGTTTTGTCGCCCTAGAAACTTCTTACAGGGCAGCAGTCACCAATTCTGTCCTTAGAAGGCATGCATGGCTTAAGGAACAACCCTTGCCAGACCATGTTAAATCTAAATTATTGGATGTACCCTTGACAAAGACATCTTATTTGGCAGTAAGGCAGAAGAGGTCTTAAAAAAGGATTTTCTACAGGTCCAGCCACTTAGGTTCAGCAGGTATTGCCCCTCCAAGCACTAGTCCTTTCCTGCTCCCACCAGGTCAGTTCAGCCCAGACAGCAGCCACAGGGAATGCAGAGATCAAAACCATGGAATTCCTCCACTTCAAAACCAGGGAGTTCTAAGCCACCCCCTCATGGTAAGAACTCGCAGTGACTCTCCTTCCCCACCCCCTCCCTCTGCCCACCTTCACTTATCTCTATGAGGAAAACTCCTTTCACACAAGCACCTGGACCACCATTACCAACGACCGCTGGGTCCTCAACATAGTGTCCCATGGATACATATTTTATTTCCACACTCTTCCAACCCCAAAAGGGTTCTCAGATCTACCTCCAAACCAGTGGACAGAGGCGAAAAAGCAAGTCCTTTCCCTGCTCTCTATGAGGGCAATAGAGCACGTTCCTGCAGAACATATAGGCCAAAGTTTCTACTCCAGACTTTCTGGTATCCAGAAAAGAGGGCATCTGGCACCCCATCCTCTATCTGTCCATTCTAAACGCCTTCCTGGTGATACCAACATTCAGAATGCTCACCCTCCAACAACTGCTACCCATGCTCTCCAAGGATGCTTGGCTAGCCACCCTAGACCTAAAAGAGGCCTACCTCCACATTCCTATCAGGGAGTCATGCAGGAAATATCTACATTTCAGGGCAGGATCCTTTGCACTTTCAGTTCTCTGCACTTCCCTTTGGTTTATCTACTGCTCCCAGAGTTTTCACAAACTGTCTGGCTCCCGCTGTTGCCTTTTGCAGACAAAGGAATATCCAAATTTATCCATACTTAGACGACTGCCTAATTGAGGCAGTCAGGAAAAGCTGCTCAAGCACCTGGCCTTTGTAAAGTCCCTACTGACCTCCCTAGAGTACACTATCAACAAAAAGAAATGCAAATTAGTACCCACCCAAAGGATTATATTCCTGGAAGCAAATCTGGACACATCATCCCAGATGGCATTCCTTACACCAGAAAAGCAAACGTACCTGACAGCCTACTTCCCTCAACTAACCACCAGACCCCAGTTATCTGCAAGGGAAATCGTGCAAGCACTGGGGTTCATGGCATCTTGCATTCTACTCATTCCATATGCCAGACTGCATGTGAGAGGAAACTTCAGTGATGCCTAAAAAGCCTTTGGTGTCAACACTCTCAAGACCTGGAAACTCTTATACCAATGATACCTTGCCTAAGGAAAGATTTGTTTTGGTGGGCAGCAGCATGCTGCCACAACAAGGGGCTTACTTTCTCACCACCCCCTGCCACCCAGACCCTCTCCACAGATGAATCAGACTATGCCTGGGGTGCACACCTGGACGGCAGGTGCATACAGGGCCAGTGGAGCCCACAGCAACTCCATCTGCACATCAACCAAAAAGAGAAGTTAGCTGTCCAGCACTCATTGACAGCTTTCAGGCCCTTTCTCTCCCCTGGGGCTCTCCTGATCAAAATAGACAACTCCACTGTGATGTGGTATATCAATAAGCAGGGAGGGACTCACTCCTACTCTCTTTGCAGGCTGGCCATGACCCTTTGACACATAGCCTCCGCCATGCAACTCCACCAGTTAGCACAATTCCTGCCAGGTTCTCTAAACTCTCTGGCAGACCACTTAAGCAGAAGTCTTCTGGACCCACATGAGTGGCAGCTAGACAAAAGAACCTTCACCCTAATAACTCAGAAATGGGGCAACCCAAAGGTTGGCCTCTTTGCCTCACACACCACCCATCAGCTCAGCAAGTTCCGCACCATAGCGCATCACTGCATGGCTTGGAAAGTGGATGCCCTATCCTTCCCTTGGGTCAATCTGTCAGTCTATGCATTTCCTCCACTACCTCTCATCACCAGTGTACTGCTCAAAATAAGGAAGGAAAAACTAAGTACAATTCTTATAATTCCAGACTGGCCTCGCCAGCACTGGTAACCACTGCCGGCCTGTCCACACTGCCCCCATGGTATCTCACTCAGACCCCAACCCTCCTGACCCAGAGGGAAGGAGAATTCATGCATCCCCAGTTGCAGATCCTCAGTTTGGCAGCCTGGCTTATTTCATGGCCACTGATCAATCTACCAGCCTCAGTAAACAGGTTCTAGATGTTATACATGAGGCCAGACGCCCTAGCACTAGAAAGTCTTATGCTGACAAATGGAAAAGGTTCTGCACCTGGATTCAGGCTAAGGGAGCCGATACGGCACAGCCCTCCCTACCTCTCATCCTGGATTACCTAGCTGACCTGCTACACAGTGGTCTCTCTTTTTCCTCTATTAAAATCCATGCCTTTGCTATCTCTGCTCATTTCCACACTGAGCAGCCCTGTTTCTCGCACCCTCTGATCAAACAATTCCTAAGAGGGGCTAGCAACTTGAGGCTACCCAGAAGAGCACCTCCCCCTGCTTGGGGCCTTGACTTTGTGTTGGAAAAGCTCACCCTGCCCCCCCTTTGAACCAGCATCTTCAGCAGAGTTAAATTTTCTCTCCTAGAAGACAGTTTTCTTCTGGCCATAACTTCAGTCAGAAGTGTCTCCGAGCGACAAGCACTTATGGCTGTGGAGCCCTTCATCATCTTCCATGCTGACAGGCTTTCCCTCAGGACTAACCCATCCTTCATGCTCAAAGTGGTGTCCAGTGTGGCTCTTAACCAATCCATTCATTTGCCCACCTTTTTCCCTAACTCACGAAATAAGGGAGAAAGGATCCTGCACTCTCTAGATGTGCACAGACCACTCAGATTTTATCTAGACAGGATGAAGTCATTCAGAAAGTCTGATCAATTACTGGTTAGTTTTTGCTGCAGGGGCAGAGGGCAAAGCCATCTCCAAACAAACAATTTCCAAATGGATAGCACACTGCATCCATTTCTGTTACAAGCAACACGGAAAACCTCCCCTAAGGGGGTCAGGGCTCACTCCACCAGAGCAGCCTCCACCTCTGCAGCTTTCCTCTGGGGAGTCGCCACCTGGACATCTGTTTACACTTTTACCAAGCAATACCACTTGCCTATCTTCTCCAAATCCAGTGTAGGCTTTGCCACTGCAGTCTTGCGGGGCATCCTAGCCAGCCCCTAGTCTCCTTGATCACCCTTTTCCTCAGCTTTGGGAATCAACCCAAGTGTGATGACTGCAACAGTGAATAATGAAGAACATAGTACAGTTGTGTACACTTACCATAAATGTAGATGTTCAAGTGTATTCACTGTTTCAGTCCTGGTTTCCCTCCCTACATCCTCCTCTTCTTTTTCTCTCTACTTACAAGGAACATTTTGGTATTTACTTTCTACTGGTGGGGGTTCTTCCACATTAACCTGGCTCCCCCTTGGGGACTCCTGACAGGGCAAGAAAAACTGATGTAATGGCGTCGGCTGCCTTACTTTATACTACTGACGACCTGACGTCAGTCCTGAAGGGACAGCAACCGATGCAGGAATAATAAGCCTCTGGTATTCAGGCCAGCCAAGGGCTACCCTGGCAGGGATAACCCAAATGTGATGACTGCAACAGTGAATACAGTCGAACATCTACATTTATGGTAAGTGTACACAACTGTACATTTTGCATAGTATACACTCCGTGGAAGTATTAAATTTGAGGTGGGAATAGTCTTATGAGTGACTGCTGTTTATCTTTAAGATGATAAAGCAAGAGTGTATACAGGCTTTATGTTGTGACAAAGGCTGGTCAGAAGCAAATTAAAGTTAATATAATGTACTCTTGTACTGCTGGAGTGGGAGTGTAATAACGTACTGATATGTAGACTTAAGATAATGATTTTTTCTGTTTTTGCAAGGGTGGTTGTCTAGATTAATGTTGTTGTTTTAAGTTTTTGATGGAAAAAAAAGTTGTTTACAGCTGCAAGGTTATCAATGTATTTTTCCATTAGCAAATGGTGTAAATGGGAGATGAAAAGCCTCTAGGTGCAGGCAGTTGGCTAGGGTATGTCTGTACATTGTGTTCTGATTGAACTTGATGTTTTTTTTTTTTAATACGTACTTTAGTTGTGAGTGTTTTATTTTTGTATGTTAAAAGGGGACAGGGGTTCTGAAAATTTTAAGTTTTATTTTTGAATAATTTTATTCAGGCAAAAAGTCATCAAAAATGTGACAAGTTAAAATGGAGATCAGAAGAAACAGCTGCTTAAAAGATTAACCTACCAGAACATTAGTCTGTGCATTGAAACCAAACATTGAAAATACACATTCTAAAGATCTGTCCTGTATAGTATCTGAGAGCAGTGTAATTCTGAAGAACACAAAAATAGTCCAGCACCTGGGAAGTTGAAAAGAATATACAATGCTTTATTGTGGCAGTTCCAAGAAGTAAAGCAAACCGGTTTTGGCTAAAAGACAGCCTTCTTCAGTGCACTTCCGGCACTGAAAAAGGCTGTCTTTTAGCTGAAACCTGTTTGCGTTACTTAGAACTGCCACAATAAAGTATTGTATATTCTTTTTAACTTCCCAGGTGCTGGACTATGTGTTCTACATGTTTTTGGTTCAGTCCGTGCACCTTGTTGTACGGGCGTGTTCTTGATGTTTAGTAATGTCATTCTGTCATAATGGCTATGCCCATGTTATAATGGAATGTACATGTCAGTACAGGTATAGACAGAAAGAGTATCAAAATGTAGGGTTCAAAAATCAGTATTGCAGGAGACTCATTTGTATAGAAGTATGCACATGAATTTGATAAATAAAGGATTTCATTGTGGACATTAGGTGCAGTACCCAGCAGGATAAAAGCACTCCTCAAACTCAACAAACAATTCAGAGAACAGTCTACCAAAGCTAAGTTTAAGGTAATTTAGGCCTCCCAGGCCAAGGACAGCCACAAGGCATTCATTACCAATATCCACAACCTCAAAGACAATACACAATTGTGTGCAGAACTCCCTTTAAATGGAGCCATCTATACTGAGCCAGTCTGTCGATTTAAAAGTGTATAGCTCATCAGGTAAGGAATTGAAAACAAAATTGCAAGTAGTCAGAACTTTTTCAGATGATATAAGAATGCCATATGGTACTGATAAATGTGCAAAAGCAACCTTTAAAGCAGGAAAGCTGCAGCACCAAGAAAACATCAGTTTGGGACAAGAGAATGTGATATAAAAGAACTTGAGCGAGAGGTAGTGTATAAATATTTGGGAATTGATGAAGGATCAGCAATAAAACCTGAACAAATGTGAATAAAACTTAGGAATATTTTAGAAGATTTAAATTAACCCTGAAAACAGCGTTGACATCTAGGAACAAAATTCAAGCTGTAAACCAGTTTGCTCTTCCTGTCTTAACTTACAGTTTTGGAGTAATTGACTGGCCCCAAAAGGTGTTCGATTAGACAGGAAAACAAAAGGGATGCTTCATGCTCATCAAATGATTTATAAAAATTAGTGCATACCAAGATTATGTATTCCCCTTTCCGAAGGAGGTATGAGCCTCCTTGAAATTGATTACATGTATAGATCTACGGTCGTGGGGCTGCATACATATCTGTTGACCTCACAAGACCCAAACATAGTGAATAAATCTAAGATGACTTCCCTTCTTCGTGTAGCAGAAGGATATCAGCTTCATGCGGGAATGGAAATTAAACCAGAAGTAGATAAAAAAAAAATAAGGCAGCAAGTGAATGTGCCAAAAAACAAAATAAAGAATATAAAGTGAAGGATCGGATGAGCATGCAAGAAATGTGGAAAATGCATAAATATAGTTGCAAGTATAGAAAACTCCTGGAAGAACCTCATGTTGATCAGGATCAAATGCAGGAATGATTAAGTAGAGGCGAATTTAAACCAAAAGATGAAAAGGTTAATACTGACGGCCAAGATAGTGGGCTTACATATACATTGGTTTACAAAGTCCATTGAACATGTGGGAGAAACAGACAAATGTAGGTTTTGTAAAACAGAATTGATAACAGTTGCACACCTTGTTGCTGGTTGTGATATACTAATGGCAGAAGGACGGGTATACTGAAAGGCATAATAATGTGGCAAAATTGCTGCACTGGCGATTGTGCAAACATAATATTGTAGTAGTGGAAAAACACTGGAAACATGAACCCAAAGCATCATAGTAAATGATGAAGTCTACATCACATGGGCTCACCCATTACCAGCAGTTCAAAAGATAGTTGTGAGAAAACCAGATATAGTGGTCCATGAAAAGAAGACAAAAGTAGCATTGATCATTGAAATCTCTACACCCAGTGACTACAGTGTCTTGTGTACAGAGTCCAAGTCTTAAAATGTCAGGATTTGCAGGCAGAAGTGAGGGCAATGTCGAAGAAAGATACCCAGGCAATTCCAATAGTAGTAGGAGCAACGGGTCTTATAAAAAGAATCTACAGTCATATTTAGATATGTTACCATTACATGTAACTCCGTACAAATTGCAGAAGGAGTTATTACTATGCATTGCAGATGCTGTGAAGAGCATTTCTGGCTGACATCAAAGACTGAAGCAATACTAATTTTGTGAACTTTAATCATACTTTGCCTTAGGAATCAGGTCCATTCCCGTCATGGTATTAGAAACCCAAAAGATTAGGAGAAATTAAAAAAGCCAGAAGATATAGCAATCCTGCTGGCCAACAAATTCGGCTCCAACTTTACCCCTTTCTCCCCATCAACCATCTTTCAGGAAATGCCATCAAATATAACTCTACCTGCTAGCACCAGGGAACAGGTCCTTAATGCTCTCTCCTAAGGCCAAGAACACTGCATCAGTGGGCCCAGACAGTATCCCAGGATGCCTTCTAAATAGCATGAAACATGACCTATCAGGCCCTCTGGAATTGCTATTTAACTGTATCTTCAAACAGGGTTTTTGCCTCATGAATGGAGAGCAGCAACAGTCATCCCTCTGCACAAAGGTGGGCCATCTACAGACCCTTGAAACTACAGATCTCACTAGTCTCGTATGCAAAGCTATGGAAAGAATTGATCAATCATGGTATAGTAAATCTCCAGACACTGGACCCAACCCAGTTTGGTTTCATCAAGGGCAGGTCATGCCTACTCATCCTGGTGGATTTGTTTGAGAAGGTCACCAAAGCAATGGATAAGGGCAAAATGGTTCAACTGCCTGTGTTGACCTGGCCAAGGCATTTGACACAATACCCCACTTAGGCATTGTTGACAAACTGAAGTGGTTGGGTACAAACCCTTGTGTCACCCAGTGGATAGCCAACTGGCTGACAGACAGGGCCCAGGAAGTTAGAAGTGGGGAGTTTACCTCTACAAAAAGAATAAGCACAAGTGAAGTCCCTCAGGGATCGGTCCTGGGACTGCTCCTTTTTGGCCAATGTCAGTGGCCTCTGAAATTGAATCTCACACCAACACAAATGTTCTCCAGGAAGGGCTGCCACAGACGGATGACTGGTGTCAGAGCCATGGAGTAAAACTGAATGCCAAGAAATATTTTTTGATTGAGTTTGTGGTTAAAGGTTGAAGTATTGCAGAATAAATGGAATCTGACTGAACAAAAAAGAGGAGGAACTGCAGAGTGCTAAAAGGAAAATAAAGGGAGTATCAGTTGCATGAGTTTAGAAAGGTTACTGTTAAGCAATAACAAGTCCAGAGCAAAAAAAAAAAACATTTAGCACAATGGCTTGGGCATCAGAAAGTAGGAGGATTTGTCCCCAATCGTAGGTAGCCTATAACACCTGAGATTCTATAGAGGTATTAGAGATGTTTCAGAAATTGTATGAAAAGTTGTATAAAGCAGGGAAATGTAGACACCCCCCCCCCCCAAGAAAAGGTAGAAGTGGAAAGATTTATGAAAGCCGTAATTATGCTAAGGTTAGAAAAAGATGAGGTTTGGCAGTTTTAGTAGCCATGGTAGGAAGAGATGAGATGAGAAATAGCAACGTATAATCAGTCAATGTGGATGTCTTCAGGAACAGATGGTATTCAGGTGGAAGTTAAGATCTGGAATATTTTTAACAGTATTTTAAAGGGAGGGAGCACACGCATCTTGGAAAAAAACGGAAATGGCTGTATTCAAAAAAGGTAAAGGCAATGCAGACCTATGATTATAAAATGTTTGCTTTTATACTAGCTGAAATAATGGCAAAGGTTTAGATAAAACTGATAGATATGGGTCACTGTTTTGTAGAGAGGAGGCAAATGTTTGACAGCATTAATAGTAAAGTGGTGATTCAGAGGGAAGCAGAATGCAAGAAAATACTGCTATTGTTAGTGGGTCTTTCTGCAGAGAAAGCATTCAATAGAGTTAGCTGGGATTCTGAATTGGACAGTGGAGGCTTTTGCATTCCTTGATAGAATTATAGGGTTAATTAGGAGGATATATGAAAGGTATGGTGCAAGAAATAAGTCTGATGTTTCCTCTCCGTCATACTATGCTTTAACAGAGGAACTAAGCAGGGGGGTGTCTTCCTTCACCTTTGTCATTTGCTTTATGTCTAGAGTGATCCGTAAAGAAAATAAGGGACTCATAAATTCAAGGTTATAACTGCTGTTGTAATCAAGAAAAGTAACTTCATTTGCAGACTGTATTGTGTACTTGATAAATCCAAAAAAGACATTTTGGGTGTTGTGGAATATTATGAGACCATTTCAAATCTTTTTAGGATGTAAAATTAATGAAAATAAAACAAAGACTATATAAATACACCATGCATCCATGTGAGTTGGTTCAGCAGTACCCATAGTTATGGGAACAGAAGACTAAGTGTTTAGGTGTATGGGTTAAAAAGAGTTCTGTGATGGCAGCTAAGGATGTGTGGGAGGAGACTAAACAAACGATAACACAAGAACTGAGGACACTGGAAGCTCTTGATTATGGATAGCAAGATGCATAATGTGAAAAAGTTTGTTTTATATACAGATCACGCATATTTTTATCACCACCATAAAAGTTGTGGACAGTAATAAAAATGAAGGAATTAATTTTAGAATGTTACTCCAATTCATAAAGAAAGCCATTCATAAAGAAAGCCATTCGGTTGAAATGCTAAGTGATCCTCATAGCCCCCTTTTGACCTTGTCAAGTTTGGTTCCCCTTCCTTCGGCCTCATCTATGTCGACCGTGGATTCTGAACCCTCTTCCAGACTTAATTGCTCACCCCCAAGGGTCGAGTCATCTGAACCTATCCAGTCTCAAGCTGACAGCTTGGTTTCTCCACTTCCCTTAGTTGTCAGGCAGGATGACCTCTCCTCATCCGTTCACGACATTATTCTGGCCTCTCATAAACTATCCACAAGAAGACTATATCTGGGCAAATGGAAAATATTCTCTATTTGGTCTACAGAAAAGATGCTAGATCTGTATTCACAGTGGTTTTACAATACCTGTTTTTTCAAAGGTGGAGGTGTAGCCTCTACCATACTAGTACATTTAGCAGCTATTCCAAACTATCATAATGGATTGGATGGTAGTCCCCTAATTTCCCTGCGTTTATGTAAAACTTTTCTCAAAGGAGTTTTGCATTTTAGGACTCCAGTCAGACAGCCTGTAGAGCCATGGAACCTCATGTTAGTTCTCCAGCCTTTGACTCAACCTCCTTTTGAGCCCGCTGCAAAATTTGATCTCAAATTCTTGTCGTGGAAATCCCTGTTCCTGGTAGCCATCACGTCAGCCAGACGAATTTCTCAGCTTCAAGCGTTATGCACCAAAACACCCTATCTAATCTTCCATAAGGACAGAGTATCACTACAGACAAACCCTTCTTTCCTCCCCAAAGTTGTTTCCGACTTTTCCATCAGTCAAACTATTGACTTATCAGTATTTTTCCCAAATTTTTCTAATAAAGGGGAATACTGCCTGCATTCCTTGGATGTGCACAGACAATTGAGATTTTATTTAAACAGGACCAAAGCAATTGTAAAACTGACCAACTTTTCATTTCTTTTTCTGGGCCTAGAATGGGAAATTCTGTCTCCAAGGTCACTTTATCTAAATGGTTGAGGGACTGCATAAGTCTCATTTATTCACTTGCAAAAGAATCTATGCCAAAGAATATTAAAGCCCATTCTACTAGATCTATGGCAACGTCTGTAGCCTTCCTTTCTAGAGCTTCTATGGGTGATATGTGTGCAGCTGCCGCTTGGGCTAAACCCCACACTTTTATCAGTCATTACAAATTGGATGTGGTCTCCAGAGGGAGAGCTGCCTTTGGCTCCATGGCACTCAGAAACATTCTTCCATAAGGGCCGCCCAAGGATCATAAGGTAGCTGGGGATTCTGTCCCATCAGGGATGAATGGAAAGAAGATCAACAACATTGGATAAAGAAGCTTTATCTGATGTTGTTCATCTTTTTTCATTCATCACTTTCCACCCTCCTTCCCCCGCCAAAGGCTCCTGGTGGATACTTTAGGCCAAGTGGTGTCTTAGGGCATTTGCGAAGAAATGGCCTCTGCTTTATTTATACAACATGGGCAAACTCGATCTGAGGTAACAGGGAGAAGGGTATTGTGGGTAGAAGCTTAGCTCTAGAGTTTTTGGCTGGTGGGAGCATGGCATTAGGCCAACTCAGTTCCAAGGGCTCAGAACCGAACCCATCAGTGATGAATGAAGGAAGATGAACAACACAGATGGAACATTATGGTAAGACATAACTTCTTTTTTAATCAAGGATGATCTCCTCTTAGATAAGCTGAGATGTTAAGGACTTGCCTGTTATCAGTGCATCACAAAAGTATTTGGGCAGGCGTGTAGGCCAAGGGTGAGAGTAATAGAATGGAATATGGCCTTTCATTTAACTTTTCATTAAAATTGGTGCAAGTCATCTTGATTTCATTAATAATTTAGAATGAACTAAAAATATAATAGTTTTAGACAGAGTGTTTAACATGTGTTAAAAGCTTTTGACACACATTGTAGAAGTGAAGGGAAATTAATTTGGTTTAGCTGATTATTTTTATGATGTCTTTGTGTTAGGCGGACAGAGACTTCAGGATCAAAACACAAAGAGAAATGGCATGAAAGGACCTCGAGACAGAAGGATGGAGAATGGTGTAAGTACTTAACAGTACTGCATTGCAGTATTTTTATGCAGTAGACCATAATTCCATAATTATCCAACATTGAAGATCTTCCATGATTGGTCCCATGGCTGGCTTTATTCTGTCTACTAGTCAACATTCTGTGTCATTTTTGGGAGATTCTCTCACACTAGAACAGATATTTGCCCATGATATTGTATGTCAGCTACACAAGCAGACTTCCACCCTGCAGTCACTGATTCTTTCTGCCACTTGCACATTTATGATCTTGATTCAGGATATTATGGTAAAAATTTCCTGTGATTGCACACCAAGCGTATTTTCTTTAACTGTACTTCTGAATTCGAGAAGAATGACAGAAGGAAGTTAGATCAGTGGAAGAGTCTCTAAGTTCTCAGCAGATGGGCACATGTTTTATATGAAATAATTTTTGAACTACTGGTTAGAGCCTTGAGGTAGCTCCACATTGTCTGTAGCATCTCAAGTCTGGCAGGAGCAGGTACCATCTGCCACTGTTAGGAGTTTGCTGCTGATCTTCGTGTTTCACTGTTGCAGTCATCACATTTGGGTTAGCTGCTTGCAATAGCCCTCAGTCGGCCTGATTAACGAAGTCTTGGGTCTTGCATCGGTTGCTATACCATCTTCCATGACGTCATGTAGTCAGGGGTATAAAGCATGCAGCTGATGCCGTTACATCAGTCTTTCTTGCCGTGCGGTGCCCGAAGCAGAAGCAGTTCGCAAGTGCTGGTCGGCCGACTCCTGAAATTTTCGTTTTCGAGTTTCAGAACCGAAGTCTTCAACTAAGCTAAGTACCCCCGTTGGGGAAACTTTTTCTTGCTCTTAACCGATGTCAGTCAAAGTCAATAATTGTATTTCTTGTGGAAAGCAAATACTTCATAAAGGTTTCATTCATACTACATTCCTTGCCTAGGCCCTGACCACGATGTACCTCGCTGTCGGTTTTGTGCCTTATTTAAACAACGAACTATTTACCGTCTGTATATTTATGCTTCTAAATATTTTGGTACTCTGTTCAATTATCCAGATATGGCTTTGGTAAGCCACCCGACTACTGAGATTCCGAAAAAAGCAAAGATAAAGAAGAGACAGAGACAGACTGCATAGGTCCAAAGCTGCCGATGATGCTTCTCCTAAGCTAGTCACCAGTTCGCTGGTACTCAGTGAGGCGCTTTTGCAGCCCCTGATACCTGCTACTTCAGATTCGCAGGCCTCTACTGAGACCCATTCGGTGTCTGGTATGCCTCGAGATGCTTCAACTGTGGAACCTGCGGATGTCTCTACCTTGGATGGGTCCGGAGACGCTGTGCAGGCACCGGCTTCTGAGGGTGTATTCAGGCCTACTGACTTGCATATTAAACTGACACCATCTTCTTCTTCTAGGCCTAAAACTCGATCCATGCCTAGAAAACTGATGCCCAGGCCTCTATGCCTAAAAAACAAATAAGAATGGCTGAAGACCTTTTTACTTTAATCAGGGGAAGCCAACCTTCTCTCTCTAAGAGACCTAGGACTGAGTTTGCTTATGATTCTTCTGATCAGGATTCTGAAATTTCTCTAATGACCAGGATTTACCCTTATCTACCTATGAGGATTCTGATGCAGAGGACTCTATTCCCTCTGCTTCTCCTCCAGAGGATTTCTCTTTTGGTGAAACCTTGCATACTCTTAGGGAACATTTTCGCTTGGAAAGCCAGGATTACTCTGACTATTAAAAGAGGCTTAGGGATTTCTTACTCCTGCCTCAACACAGGGCTTTAGCTATTCCTCCTGTACTGGACATTGTTGATGATTCCTTTTCAGAATCTAGTTTGGCCCCCGACTCTTTACCTCCTGCTCCCAGAAAACCTGATGGATATTACAGGGTTCCTGACTCTCACAAGTTCCTTTTTAAAAATCCTACTGCAGATCCTGAGACCATTTCACAGGGATCCAAGGGCATTAAGGCTACTACTGCCAAAAATCCTACCCCCTCTGATAGAGATTCCAGGGCGCTGGATAGATGGGGTAAGAAGGTATACACTTCTGCAACCTTGGCCATTAGGGCCTTAAACTACCAGTTTCATATGTTAAAGTATCAGCAGCATATTATTGGATTGCTTAAACAAAAATTGATGTTGATTCCTGACTGTGCTGAAAATAAAGGTTTATAGGATTTAATGCATTCTGCTGAACAAGTTGGAAAACATACTTTGCAATGTGGTTTTGATTCACTATTGGCATCTTGCAGGGCTGCTGTCACTGGGTCTGTACTTAGAAGGCATGCTTGGCTTAAGGAGCAGTCTTTGCCAGGTCATGTTAAAGCTAAATTGCTGGATGCTTCCTTAAACCAAGGCCGCCTGTTTGGCAACAAAGCAGAAGAAGTACTTAAAAAGCTAAATCTATGCAGACTGTTAAAGATTTCCTGCAAGTACAGCCTCCCAGATTTAGTAGGCATTGGCCCTCTAAAATTGGTCCTTTCTTGCCTCTTCCAGGCCTTCTCAGTCCAAACCCAGAACCAGCAGAACAGCAAGGCTTCAGTCCCAAGGTACTCACAGGGCTAAGCAGTGGGGGGCTCCCACTTCCAAAGCAGGGAGTAGCAAGACTCCCCCCTATGGTAAACTGTTTCAATGACTTAACTTTAAGTCTTCCAAGCCCTGCACAACTGACTGTTCCCTTAGGGGGAAAGATTTCCCGGCAGGCAAAAAATTGGGGACTCATTACCCAGGACAAATGGGTTTTAAATATAGTTTCCCAAGGATACAGATTCACTCCTTACCAACCCCAACGGTTGGCCAGATCTACCCCCAAATCAGTAGGCAGAGGCTCAAAAGTAAATTCTCTCTCTCTAAGTATCAGGGCTATTCAACCTGTTTCAGAAGAGGAAAGGGGACAAGGTTTCTACTAAAGACTTTTCCTGGTACCCAGAAAAGACAACTCCTGGCGTCCTATACTGGACCTCTTTATCCTAAACACATTTTTGGTGATTCCAAAATTCAAGATGCTAACTCTTCACCAACTGATACCTATGCTAGGCAAAGATGCCTGGTTGGCAACACTGGATTTAAAGGAAGCTTACCTGCACATCCCAGTAAGGGAATCCTGCAGAAGATACCTCCGCTTCTAAGCAGGATACATGCACTATCAGTTCCCTGCACTGCCCTTTGGCTTATCTACTGCACCCAGGGTATTCACAAAGTGCCTGGCTCCAGTCATTGCATTTTGCAGGCAAAGAAATATCCAAATATATCCATACCTGGACGATTGTCTAATTCAGGCAGAAAACCAGGACACAATATTGAATCATCTGGCATTTGTACAGAAATTGCTAACTTCCCTGGGGTACACTATAAACAAAAATAAATCCCATCCTGTACCCTGCCAACAAATTGTATTCCTAGGAGCAAGCTTGAACACAACTTCCCAGATGGCTTTTCTCACGCCAGAAAAACAAGTTCATTTGGCAGCCTACTTCAAACTACTGGTGACAAAGACCCAGCTATCTGCAAGGAAAATACTGCAAGCCCTGGGGTTCATGGCATCCTGCATTCTACTAATTCCATATGCAAGACTGCATATGAGGAAACTACAATGGTATCTGAAAAGCCTATGGTGTCAACATTCCAGGATCTAGAAGCAAAGCTTCCTATCATTCCTTGTCTACAGATAGAGTTCCTTTGGTGGGCAGACACCTGTCACCAAAGCAAGGGACTGCCATTCACTCTACCCCCTGCCGCCCACACCCTAACAGACTAATCAGACTATGTATGGGGGGGCTCACTTGGCAGGGAAGTGCATTCAGAGAAAATGGATCCAAAGTAAAATGCACCTGCACATCAATCAGAAAGAAATGTTAGCTGTACAGAATGCTCTGACAGCCTTCAAGGACCCCAACCTTCCAGGACAATTAATGGTAAAGATGGACAACACCACTGTTATGTGGTACATAAACAAGCAGGGAGGAACCCACTCATACCCTCTCTGCAGACTAGTCATGACTCTGTGGAACACAGCCTTGAGCTACCAAGTGCACCTACAGGCTCAATTCCTGCCAGGAAAGCCAAACACACTGGCAGATGATCTAAGCAGAAAACTCATAGACCCACACAAGTGGAAACTGGAGCCAAAGATATTCAAAATGTTGAGAAACAAATGGGGGAGCCCATATATAGACCTGTTTGCCTCCCCCCAGAACTACCAATTGAAACAATTCTGCACAAGGACTCCCCACAAACAAGCTTGGAAAGTGGATGCCCTGTCCTTCACCTGGAAAAACCTATCAGTTTATGCCTTTCCCCCTCTGCCTCTCCTCTCCAAGGTACTACTAAAGATCAAACAGGACAAACCAAGGGCGATACTGATTGCACCAGACTGGCCACACCAACACTGGGTACCTCCTTTTGCACAGTGTGTCACTGCTAGCACCATGGCACCTGCCTTAGAACCCTGTTCTGTTGTCACAGCAGGAGGGCCAGATTTTGCACCCACAGCTTCAAACCCTGAACCTGGCAGCCTGGCTAATTACCTGATCTGTCTGTTACCATCCCTCAGTAAGCAAGTGTTGGATGTCACTCTGGAGGCAAGTAGGCCCAGTACTAGAAAATCCTATGCTGAAAAATGGAAAAGATTCTGTTCCTGGAACCAAACTCAGGGGATGGGCACAGCAGCGCCCAATTTACCACAGATTCTTCAGTACTTAACTGAGATGCTGCAGAGGGGCCTTTCCTTTTCTTCCATCAAAATTCATGCCTCAGCCATTTCAGCTCATTGCAACATAGAACCACCCCTCTTCTCTCATCCACTGCTGAAGCAGTTTCTCAGAGGGGCCAAAAACTTAAGACCACCCAGGAGAGATCCTACTCCAGCCTGGGACCTTACTTTTGCTTTGGAAAAACTCACTCTTCCTCCTTTTGAGCCAGCTGCAAGTGCAGAGTTAAAATTCCTTTCTTGGAAAACAGCCTTCCTTTTAGCCATCACTTCAGCTAGAAGGGTATCTGAATTAAAGGCCCTCATGGCAGTGGAGCCATTCATCATTTTTCATGTGGATAGGGTGTCCTTCAGGACCAATCCCTCCTTCATGCCCAAGGTGGTATCCAGTGTGGCTGTTAATCAGTCCATTCATTTGCCAACCTTCTTTTCTAATCCACAGAACAAAGGGGAGTGAATTCTGCACTCCTTAGATGTGCACAGACAACTTGGATTTTATTTGGACAGGACTAAACCTCTCAGAAAATCTGAACAACTGCTGGTTGCATTTGCTGCAGGGGCAGATGGGAAGGCCATTTCAAAGCAAACCAATTCTAAATGGATAAGGCCATTGCATTCATTTCTACTATAAACACCATGGAAAGCCTACCCCACAGGGGATTAGACCACATTCTACCAGAGCTGCATGTACCTCTGCAGCCTTTCTCAGAGGTGTCCCTACCAGGGACATCCTAGAAGCTGCTACCTGGAGTTCTGCACATACCTTCACCAAGCATTACCGTTTGCCAGTTTTCTCTAAATCCAGAGCTGGCTTTGCCACTGCAGTCTTGCAGGGACTTATAGCTGGTCCTAATGCTATCTAATTTCCGCCTCCTATCCTTGACTTTGGGAATCTACTCAAATGTGATGACTGCAACAGTGAAGCACGAAGAACATAGTACAGTTGTGTACACTTACCATAAATGTAGATGTTCGAGTGTATTCACTGTTGCAGTCCTAATTACCCTCCCTCCAACCCCCTGACTTCTACTGGCTATACCTCTATTCTTGCTTACTATGTTTAAAGCTTTTTGGTGTATTTGCTTTTTTGTTGAAGGTGTTAACATATATATATATATATATATATATATATATATATATATATATATATATATATATATATATATATATAAAATTGCTTCCCTATGGGGGCACCTGACATCTGGGGCAAGGAAAACTGATGTAATGGCGTTGGCCGCATGCTTTATTCCCCTGACTACCTGACGTCATGGAAAATGGGACAACAACCGAAGCAGGACCCAAGACTTTGTTAATTAGGCCGACTGAGGGCTACTGCAAGCAGATAACCCAAATGTGATGACTGCAACAGTGAATACACTCGAACCATCTACATTTATGGTAAGTGTACACAACTGTACTTTCTGGTACTCCATTTCTCTATGGGACTTGAAGCTTGAAAAGGAGTCTTCTTTCTTCTGTTGGATAGGCCTGGTTCAATCTCAATGTGACTTAATCACAAGAAATAGACTCTCCAGTTCATCTTGTCATGGATCGGGATACTCAGGGCCAAGGCTTAATCTCCTAGTGCTTCCCCTACAACCTAGCTGGACTGATCAGCTATGGCTGTGGAGGAGCCACAGAAGGAGCTGGCACCAGGGTTC
The DNA here is from genome assembly GCF_019279795.1 of Protopterus annectens. Taxonomy (NCBI): domain Eukaryota; kingdom Metazoa; phylum Chordata; order Ceratodontiformes; family Protopteridae; genus Protopterus; species Protopterus annectens. The sequence goes on along the minus strand of NC_056727.1, from coordinate 726,170,810 downwards.
ACAGCTCAGGTGTAAGACGTTGGAGGTTTGTCCTTTTGGTGGAACCTAGCATTGCAGATGCAGGATTTTACCTTTGGGGTCCTTGTTTGGATGCCATCATCAGACATAGGACAGAACTCTGCTCCTTCTGCTGTACCCTTGGAGTGCCTATGTCTGTGTGCTGTCCTTTGTCTAGCCCCACTTGCAGTGTACATCAGCCGTGTGTGTATAGAAAACCTGGTGCAGTTTTTCTTTCAGCGACAGTGGATCCAGGACTTTCTCTCCAGTTATCTCACTAGTGACTGACTTTGGCAATCTGTTTGCAAGATGGATGAAACTTTAGTTGATGTTCATCGTGCATACAGCTGCAGTAATCACAGATGGATTCTCTGCCGTCAGGCGGGTCCTCAGTCGGCCGAATTCCAAAGTCTAGGTCCGGCGTCTGTTGTTGTCGCTTTCTTTCCTGACGTCAGTGAGGCAGGAGTATATAAGACACAGCCGACGCCATTTTCTTCAGTCTTTTTTGCCGCGCGGTGCCCGAAGCAGAAGCAGTTCGCAAGTGCCGGTCGGCCAGCTCCTGAATTTATGAAAAATTGGAAACCGAAGTCTTCTTTAAAGCTAAGTACCCCATTGGGGAATCTTTTCTTGCCTCAGACCGATGTCAGAAAAAGTTAACAATTGTATTTCTTGTGGGAAGCAAATACCGCATAAGGATTTCCATTCCCTCTGCATACCTTGTTTAGGCCCAGACCACAATGTCTCGGGCTGTCGCTTTTGCGCTACTTTCAATAAACGCACTATTAAGCGTCGGGCGGAGTTCGCCCAACACTTTTTTGGTAAAGCCTTTGATTATAAAATGTCGGAGACTCCGACTACAGTTTTGTCCAAAAAACGCAAGGACAAGGACCGACACGCGAGGTCCGCGGTCTCCACCGACACCACGCCAAAACTGGCTACACGTGGTCCGGTTCTCAGCGAGACGCCTATGCAGTCCCTGACTACCGACGACACTTCTTTGGCGGTGTCTTCTGTAACTGAGACCGCAAGTACCTCGGCCCATGCCCAGACTACAACCACCGAAACCACTGTGCGCGTTGAGCCTCCTAATGTGGACAGGTCCACTTCCACCCATGGTGTCTTTAGACCCTCATCTTCCTTTTCCATTAAGGCCTTTACAAAGTCCAAATCAGCCAGGCATCCCAAGAGGCCTGTTGCACAGGGCCCATCTCCAGGTCCCATGCCTAAAAAGCAGATGCTAAAAATGGCTGAGGATTTAATTACTCTTATCAGGGGTTCCCAACCCCCTCCAGACAAGAGACCCAGAGTGGAGGAAGATTCTCCCTCTTCTGATCAGGGATCCATTTTTTCAGAACATTCTGATGTAGAGGAACACTCTTACTCCCCTTTTGAAGATTCTGATGCAGAGCAGTCCATTCCTTCTGTATCTCCTCCAGAGGATTTTTCTTTTGGGGAAACCTTGCACACCTTGAGGGAACACTTCCATTGGGAAGGCCAAGACTTTTCTGATTCCAAGAAAAGACTTAGGGAATTTCTTTTGTTACCTCAACACAGACCTGTGGCGATACCTCCTGTCTTGGACATACTTGATGATGTTTATTCGGAGGCTTGCCTTAATCCGGATTCCCTGCCTCCTGCCCCAGTCAAGCCTGATAGGTACTACAGAGTTCCTAACTCACACCAATTTCTTTACAAAAGCCATAATGCTGACCCTGAAACCATTTCTCAAGGCCCCAAGGGAATGAAGGCCTCTACTGCTAAGAATCCACTACCTTCGAAGAGAGTCAAGATCCTTAGAAAGGTGGGGGAAAAAGGTATATACCTCGGCCACCCTAGCCATGAGGGCCTTAAATTGTCAGTTCCATATGCTTAAATATCAGCAGTTTCTGTTATCACAGTTAAGAAATAAAATGTCTCAACCTGAACAACCAGATATGAAGGAGTTGCAGGATATGATGCATAGTGCAGAACAAGTGGGTAAACACACCTTACAATGTGGCTATGATGCCCTAGAGGCCTCAAGTAGAGCTGCTGTTACAGGATCAGTCATTCGTAGACATGCCTGGCTTAGGGAACAAATCTTGCCTGATCATGTGAAAGCTAAACTACTAGATGCTCCTTTACAAAAGGATGTGCTATTTGGTACTAATGCTGAAGAGATACTACGGAAAATGGAAGAAAAAGCCAAAACTATGCAATCTGTCAAAGCTTTTCTACAGGTTCAACCACCACGTTTTAGCAGAAATTGGCCTTCTAAAAACTGGTCCTTTCCAGCCACGGACAAGCCCCAAAGAGGTAGATACAGGCGCACAAGGGGCAGAGGACAATCACAAGGATCATATAGAGGCAGGCAATGGCAAACTCCAGCACCAAGAGGTGGCGAAGACAGTGCACAACAATACAGGAAACAAACCCAATGACTTCCCCCTTTCCATGCCAAGCAAGTCTCAGCTGGCAGCACCCTGGGGAGGAAAGCTGGCATTATTTACAAGAAATTGGCATATTGTCACAACAGACAAATGGATCCTGGACGTTATAAACAGAGGCTACAGATTTCATTTTCACACTCTTCCAAAAATGAGAGGCATGCCAAACCTGCCACACAATCAAAGGGCAGAGGCACAACTACAAATTGCAAAGCTCATGGACATGAAAGCTATTCAAGAGGTACCTACTCACGAACAAGGTCAAGGTTTTTATTCCAGACTATTTCTGGTACCAAGGAAAGGAACCGACTGGAGACCCATTTTGGACTTATCCATCCTAAACACATTTTTACTCATACCAAAATTCAAGATGCTCACATTACAGCAGCTTCTTCCCATGCTGGGCAAGGAGTTTTGGCTGGTAACATTGGACCTCAAGGAGGCATACCTGCATGTCCCAATCAGACAAAGCTGCAGAAGATACCTCAGATTTCTTGCAGGTTCAATCCACTGTCAATTCTCTGCATTACCCTTTGGCTTATCTACTGCGCCCAGAGTATTCACGAAATGCCTGGCATCTGTAATTGCCTACTGCAGGCTTCAAGGGATACAAATTTACCCTTATTTGGACGTCTGCCTGATCCAAGCAGACAGCAAGCACATACTTCTGGAACATCTGGCTTATGTAACACGGTTACTGAATTCTCTGGGATACACCGTCAACAAAGAGAAATCCAGGCTAACACCATCTCAGAAAATAACTTTCCTGGGTGCCAACTTGGACACAAACACCCAGATGGCCTATCTTACGCCAGAAAAACAGGGGCAGCTAACTCAGTACTTCAAAATACTAGCAAATTGTACCAGGCTTACTGCAAGGAAAATCCTGCAGGCTCTGGGCTTCATGGCATCTTGCATTCTTTTAATCCCATGTGCAAAGTTGCATATGAGGAAACTTCAATGGTACCTAAAAAACCTATGGTCTCAACACAGGCACAGTTTAGAAACAATAATACCAATAATTCCGTGTTTGCAAAAGGAATTTCTATGGTGGGCCCAAGCTTGTCAAACAAACACAGGTCTCCCATTCTGCAAGCCTCAAGCAAATCAAGTCATCACAACAGACGCCTCAGATTACGCCTGGGGGGCGCACATGACAGACAGGTGCATTCAGGGCAAATGGTCCCAAAAGGAAAAGCACCTACACATCAATCAAAAAGAAATGCTAGCAGTGATAAATGCAATTACAGCATTCAAAGACCTCCTGCATCCAGGACAATTATTGATAAGAACAGACAACACCACAGTAATGTGGTACATAAACAAACAAGGAGGAACACATTCATACCCCCTGTGCAGACTAGCCATGACACTTTGGAACTTGGCTCTGGAATGGCAAATCTAACTTCAAGCACAGTACTTGCCAGGTTTGGAAAACACGCTGGCAGACAATCTAAGCAGAAATATGACAGATCCACACGAATGGAAGTTGCATCCTCAAGTGTTTATAAAGATAATCCAAGCGTGGGGAAGGCCAGACATAGATCTCTTCGCCTCCCACAGGAATCATCAATTGGAAAAGTTCTGTTCAAGGACCTTTCATCCAAAGGCCTGGAGAGTGGACGCCCTTTCATTCAGTTGGGCAGCATAGACAGTTTACGCTTTCCCACCTCTGCCTCTTCTGCCCAAGGTGCTCTTGAAAGCAAGAGCAGACAGACCGAAGATGATACTGATTGCACCAGGCTGGCCAAGACAACACTGGTACCCACTCCTGAGGAGCCTAACGCATACTCCTCCCTGGTCCCTACCTCTAATGCCTCTTCTACTGACTCAGCACAGCTACAAAACTCTTCACAGTCAGCTGAAAACACTCAATCTCGTTGCATGGAAAATTCCTTAACACCACAACAGACCCTACTCACCAAAGAGGTGCAGGATGTCATTTTGGAGGCCAGAAGGCCATCTACTAGAAAGGCTTACTCCGCAAAATGGAAACAGTTTTGCTCTTGGAATGAGAAAAAAGGCCAGGATCCTAGAAAACTGAATTTGCCTCGGGTATTACAGTATCTAGCTGAGCTGCTGAACAGTGGACTTTCATTTTCCTCCATAAAAATCCATGCCTCGGCCATTTCTGCAGAATTCAACACTGATCCACCCTTATTCTCTCACCCACTCTTAAGACAGTTCCTCAGAGGGGCTAAGAATATAAGACCACCAAGGAAACAACCAATGCCAGCCTGGGATCTTAATTACATTCTAGAAAAATTAACATTGCCTCCCTTTGAACCAGCTGCCTCAACAGATTTGCAATATTTGTCCTGGAAAACAGCTTTCTTTCTGGCCATTACCTCAGCTCGTAGGGTTTCCGAACTACAAGCCCTCATGGCTGTGCAGCCCTTTCTCATCTTCCATCAGGACAGGATTTCCCTTCGAACCAACCCGTCATTTATGCCTAAAGTGGTATCCAGGGTAGCTTTAAATCAAGCCATACACTTACCTACCTTTTACCCCAATCCCCAAAACAAAGGGGGAAAGGCTGCTGCACTCCTTAGATATCCATAGACAGCTACGTTATTATTTGGACAGAACAAAGCCTTTCAGGAAATCAGAACAACTTTTTGTGCCCTATGCTGTAGGAGCTCAAGGGAAGCCAGTTACCAAACAGACAATTTAAAAATGGATAGGCCACTGCATACGGTTTTGTTACTCCTATCATGGAAAATCTGTCCCTACAGGCATCAGATCCCACTCCACCAGGGCCACAGCTACCTCTACAGCCTTCCTCAGAGAAGTTCCTACCAAAGATATTTTGGAGGCAGCCACTTGAGTTCTGTGCATACCTTCACTAAACACTACCACCTGCCTTTATATTCCAAAACTAGAGCAGGCTTTGCCACTGCTGTGTTGCAGGGCATTCTGGCTCATCCCAGTTCCACCTAGTGCCTACCACCCTGTGCGTAGCTTTGGGATTCTACCCATCTGTGATTACTGCAGCTGTATGCACGATGAACATAGTAAAGATGTTCATTGTGCATACAGCTGCAGTAATCACAGATGGGTTTTCTGCTGTCAGGCGGTCCCTCGGTCGGCCGAATTCCAAAGTCTTGGTCCGGCGTCTGTTGCCGTCGCTTTCTCTTTTGACGTCAGTGAGGCCAGAGTATATAAGACACAGCTGACGCCATGTTCTTCAGTCTTTTTTGCCGTGCGGTGCCCGAAGCAGAAGCAGTTCGCAAGTGCCGGTCGGCCAGCTCCTGAATTACGAAAATTTTGGAAACCGAAGTCTTCATTAAACCTAAGTACCCGTTGAAACTTTTCTTGCCTCAGACCGATGTCAGAAAAAGTTAATAATTGTATTTCTTGTGGGAAGCAAATACCGCATAAGGATTTCCATTCCCTCTGCATACCTTGCTTAGGCCCAGACCACGACGTCTCGGGCTGTCGCGTTTGCGCTACCTTCAGTAAACGCACTATTAAGCGTCGGGCAGAGTTCGCCCAACACTATTTTGGTAAAGCTTTTGATTATAAAATATCGTCGGACACTCCGACTACCGTTTTGTCCAAAAACGCAAGGAAAAGGACCGACACGTGAGGCCCGCGGTCCCCACGCCAAAACAGGCTACACGTGGTCCGGTTCTCAGCGAGATGCCTTTGCAATCCCTGACTACCGACGACACTCCTTTGGCGGTGTCCTCTGTACCCGAGACTGCTGGGACCTCGGCCCTTTCCCAGACTACAACCACCGAAGCCTTTGCTAATGTTGAGCCTACTAATGTGGACAGGTCCACCTCCACCCATGGTGTCTTTAGACCCTCATCTTCTTTTTCTATTAAGGCCTTTACTAAATCCAAAGCAGCCAGGCACCCCAAGAGGCCTGTTGCACAGGGCCCATCTCCAGGTCCCATGCCTAAAAAACAGTTGCTTAAAATGGCTGAGGATTTAATTACTCTTATCAGAGGTTCTCAACCCCCTCCAGACAAGAGACCCAGAGTGGAGGAAGATTCTCCCTCTTCTGATCAGGGATCCATTTTATCAGAACATTCTGATGCAGAGGAACACTCTTACTCCCCTTTTGAGGATTCGGATGCAGAACAGTCCATCCCTTCTGTATCTCCTCCTGAGGATTTTTCCTTTGGGGAAACCTTGCACACCTTGAGAGAACACTTCCATTGGGAAGGCCAAGACTTTTCAGATTCTAAGAAAAGGCTTAGGGAATTTCTTTTGTTACCTCAACACAGACCTCTGGCGATACCCCCTGTGTTGGACATACTTGATGATGTTTATTCGGAGGTTTGCCTTAACCCGGATTCTCTGCCTCCTGCACCAGTCAAGCCTGATAGGTATTACAGAGTACCCAACTCTCACCAATTTCTCTTCAAAAGCCAAAGCCATAATGCTGACCCTGAAACCATTTCACAAGGCCCCAAGGGATTGAAGGCCTCCACTGCCAAGAATCCACTTCCTGCAGAAAGGGAGTCAAGATCTTTAGAAAGGTGGGGTAAAAAGGTATATACCTCGGCCACCCTAGCCATGAGGGCCTTAAATTGTCAGTTTCATATGCTTAAATATCAACAGTTCCTGTTATCACAATTAAGGAATAAAATGTCTCAACCTGAACAACCAGATTTAAAGGAGTTGCAGGATAGGATGCATAGTACAGAGCAAGTGGGTAAATACACTTTATAATGTGGTTATGATGCCCTAGAGGCTTCAAGTAGAGCGTCTGCTACAGGATCAGTCATTCGCAGACATGCCTGGCTTAGAGAACAAAACTTGCCTGATCATGTCAAAGCTAAACTTCTAGATGCTCCTTTACAAAAGGATGTGCTGTTTGGTACTAATGCTGAGGAGATACTACGGAAAATGGGAGAAAAAGCCAAATCTATGCAAACTGTCAAAGCCTTTTTACAGGTCCAACCACCACGTTTTAGCAGAAATTGGCCTTCAAAAAACTGGTCCTTTCCAGCCACTGACAAGCCCCAAAGAGGTAGATACAGACGCACAAGGGGCAGAGGGCAATCACAAGGATCATATAGAGGACGACAATGGCAAACTCCAGCACCAAGCGGTGGCGAGGACAGTGCACAACAATACAGGAAGCAAACCCAATGACTCCCTCATTTCCATGCCAAGCACGTCTCAGCTGGCAGCACCTTTGGGAGGAAAGCTAGCATTATTTGCAGCCAATTGGCATATTGTCACAACAGACAAATGGATCCTGGGCATTATAAACAGAGGCTACAAATTTCATTTTCGCACTCTTCCAAAAATGAGAGGCATGCCAAACCTGCCACAGAATCAAAGTGCAGAGGCACAACTACAAATTTCAAAGCTCATAAGCATGAGAGCTATTCAAGAGGTACCTACTCACGAACAAGGTCAAGGTTTTTATTCAAGACTTTTTCTGGTACCAAGGAAAGGAACCGACTGGAGACCCATTTTGGACTTATCCATCCTAAACACATTTCTACTCGTACCAAAATTCAGGATGCTCACATTACAGCAACTTCTTCCCATGCTGGGCAAGGAGTTTTGGCTGGTAACATTGGACCTCAAGGAGGCATACCTGCATGTCCCAATCAGACAAAGCTGCAGAAGATACCTCAGATTTCTTGCAGGTTCAATCCACTATCAATTCTCTGCATTGCCCTTTGGCTTATCTACTGCGCCCAGAGTATTCACAAAGTGCCTGGCATCAGTGATTGCCTACTGCAGACTTCAAGGGATACAAATTTACCCTTATTTGGACGACTGCCTGATCCAAGCGGACAGCAAACACATACTTCTGGAACATCTGGCATATGTGACACGGTTATTGCATTCTCTGGGATACACAATCAACAAAGAGAAATCAAGGCTAACACCATCTCAGAAAATAACTTTCCTGGGTGCCAACTTGGACACAAACACCCAGATGGCCTATCTTATGCCAGAAAAACAGGGGCAACTATCTCCTTACTTCAAAATACTAGCAAAAAGTACCAGGCTTACTGCAAGGAAAATCCTGCAGGCTCTGGGATTCATGGCATCTTGCATTCTTTTAATCCCATGTGCAAAGCTGCATATGAGGAAACTTCAATGGTACCTAAAAAACCTATGGTCTCAACACAGTCACAGTTTGGAAACAATAATACCAATAATCCCATGTTTGCAAAAGGAATTTCTATGGTGGGCCCAAGCATGTCAAGCAAACACAGGCCTCCCATTCTGCAAGCCTCAAGCAAAGCAAGTTATCACAACAGACGCCTCAAATTATGCCTGGGGGGCGCACATGACGGACAGGTGCATCTGGGGCAAATGGTCCCAAAAAGAAAAGCACCTTCACATCAATCAAAAAGAAATGCTAGCAGTAATAAATGCAATTACAGCTTTCAAGGACTTCCTGCATCCAGGGCAATTACTGATAAGAACAGACAACACCACAGTAATGTGGTACATAAACAAACAAGGAGGAACACATTCATACCCCTTGTGCAGACTAGCCATGACTCTTTGGAACTTGGCTCTGGAATGGCAAATCGAACTTCAAGCCCAGTACCTGCCAGGATTGGAAAACGCGCTGGCAGACAAATTAAGCAGAAATATGACAGATCCACACGAATGGAAGTTACATCCTCAGGTGTTTACAGAAATAACCCAAGTCTGGGGGAAGCCAGACATAGATCTTTTTGCCTCCCACAGGAATCATCAATTGGAAGCGTTTTGTTCGAGGACCTTTCATCCAAAGGCCTGGAGAATGGACGCCCTTTCATTCAGTTGGACAGCATGGACAGTTTACGCATTCCCACCTCTGCCTCTTCTGCCCAAGGTACTTTTGAAAGCAAGAGCAGACAGACCGAAGATGATACTGATTGCTCCAGATTGGCCACGGCAACACTGGTACCCACTGCTGAGGAGCCTAACACATACTCCTCCCTGGTCCCTGCCTCTAATGCCTCTTCTGCTGACTCAGCACAGCTACAAAACTCTCCACAGTCAGCTGAAAACACTCAATCTCGCTGCATGGAAAATTCCTTAACACAACAGACCCTACTCTCCAAGGAGGTGCAGGATGTCATTTTGGAGGCCAGAAGGCCATCTACTAGAAAAGCTTATTCCGCAAAATGGAAGCGGTTTTGTTCTTGGAATGAGAAAAAAGGCCAGGACCCTAGAAAACTGAACTTGCCTCAGGTATTACAGTATCTAGCTGAGCTGCTGAACAGTGGACTTTCATTTTCTTCCATAAAAATCCATGCCTCAGCCATTTCTGCAGAATACAACACGGATCCTCCTTTATTTTCTCACCCACTCTTACGACAGTTCCTCAGAGGGGCTAAGAATATTAGACCACCAAGGAAACAACCAATACCAGCCTGGGATCTTAATTACATACTAGAAAAATTAACATTGCCTCCTTTTGAACCAGCTGCCTCAACAGATTTGCAATATTTGTTCTGGAAAACTGCCTTCCTTCTGGCTATCACTTCAGCTCGTAGAGTTTCGGAACTACAGGCCCTCATGGCAGTGCAGCCCTTTCTCATTTTCCATCAGGACAGGGTTTCCCTTGCACCAACCCATCATCTATGCCTAAAGTGGTATCCAGGGTAGCTTTAAATCAAGCCATACACCTTCCTACCTTTTATCCCAATCCTCAAAACAAAGGGGAAAGGCTGCTACATTCTTTAGACATCCATAGGCAGCTACGTTACTACTTGGACAGAACAAAGTCCTTCAGGAAATCAGAACAACTCTGTGTCCTATGCTGTAGGGGCTCAAGGGAAGCCAGTTTCCAAGCAGACTATTTCAAAGTGGATAGGCCACTGCATACGGTTTTGTTATTCCTGTCATGGGAAATCTGTTCCTACAGGTATCAGATCACACTCCACCAGGGCCACAGCTACCTCTACAGCCTTCCTCAGAGGAGTTCCTACCAAAGATATTCTGGAGGCAACCACTTGGAGTTCTGTACATACCTTCACAAAACACTACCACCTGCCCTTATATTCCAGAACAAGAGCAGGCTTTGCCACTGCTGTTTTGCAGGGCATTCTGGCTCAGCCCAGTTCCTCCTAGTACCTACCACCCTGTGCGTAGCTTTGGGACTCTACCTATCTGTGATTACTGCAGCTGTATGCACGATGAACATAGTACAGTTTTGTACCTACCATAAATGTAGATGTTCGAGTGCTAATACAGCTGCAGTACAGGTTTCCCTCCCTCCTTCCCCTCTTGGTAAAGGCATAGGGCCTAACCCCTCTTCATACAACCTGTTTGGGTTATCCTTCTATGGTATATTTGCTTGCAACTACTGATGTCATTCTTGCTGGGTGGGTTCCCACTGCGACCTCGGCTCCCGCCTCAACCACTAAAACTTCGAGTTGGTTCCACCGGCTCGAGGCTCCTATCATCCCACAATGCTAGGCGCAGTTACCTCAGATCTCGTTTGCGCTACAGCTTGAGGGAGGTTGGCTTTTTACCGGTTCCTGGTGAGTGTTTTTTTTTATACAAAAAGTTTCTTTTCCCCTTTTAACTTTTTGATTATATTGCATTGCATGTATATAAATATAATTTATGTATTGCCTTCCTTCTGGGGGGACTTGGCATCTGGGGCAAAAAAGACTGAAGAAAATGGCGTCGGCTGTGTCTTATATACTCCTGCCTCACTGACGTCAGGAAAGAAAGCGACAACAACCGACGCCGGACCTAGACTTTGGAATTCGGCCGACCGAGGACCCGCCTGACGGCAGAGAACCCATCTGTGATTACTGCAGCTGTATTAGCACTCGAACATCTACATTTATGGTAGGTACAAAACTGTACTTTCCAGAGCTTCTCTGGCAACTCCTGGGATAATTGTGCTTCTAGAATGTCATGAGACATTTAAGGTGGTGCTTAGCTTTGCATCCAGATTTTTGTCTTGGGTTCTTCCTCTTTGGTAGACTCCATTTGATGGCTTCAATGTTTGCCCCCCCTCCCCCCAGTGTTGGTCTTTGAAGGTGTTCTCTAAAACTTGCTAAGAGGAAACATGGCTGAGTGGGAGGGTGTGATGTTCATTCCTTGAATTATGTTATGCACCTAGTTTACTAATAAAAATCGAACTGTAAAATATGTACTACAAAATTAGAAAATAGTAGGTAGTCCACAGCTGAGTTAAAAATAGAATATCCTTTACTGAAACACACAAACAAGCGAGCCTAGTTCCTTTATTGAAATGCGCAAACAAGCACCTCTACTGGGTTTTCTGAGACTTCGAGGGACACCACGGATTTTTTTTTTTGTATTTCTAAAACTTGGAGACTGTCTCTGTCTGCTGCTGTCCCTTTGAGGTCTATCCCATTAAATCAGTTGCCAGCAGCTCGTAGTGATTTCTGAATATCACAAGATTAACCTGTGTGTGACCTTAGTTGGCCTTCCTATTTTCTGAAGCCTGTGTTTCATGCCCTTCCATTGGGTAGACAGGATGGCTTAAGAGGGGGGCAGGTTAGGTAATGTTTCTTTGTCACATTGGAACTTAAAGCCCTCAGCTTGCAACAGCTCTTGATGGCAACTGTTTTGGCTCTATTCAGCTTTTTTCATAACTGGTGGATTGAGGGTTGTAACTTCAAAGATTGCTTTGATCATTCCTCGATTTTTGCTAAACAGGCGTCTGAATTACAAGTCCTGATGTCCATGCAGCCTTTTCTGATCTTTCTGTTAAGACAGTGTGAGACTTTGCTCCAACCCTTCATTAATGCCCAAGGTTGTTTCTCACTTTACCCCTAACCCAGACTATCCATTTCCCTTTGTTATTAAAAAAGAAGAAATTCACCATATTTTGGATGTCTGCAGACAGTTAAGATTTTACGTGGGCAAAACTAAACATGTTCTTCGTATTTCACTGTTGCAGTCACCACATTTGGGTTATCCCTGCCAGGGTAGCCCTTGGCCAGCCCGAATATCAGAGGCTTAGTATTTCTGCGTCGGTTGCTGTCACTTCAAGACTGATGTCAGGTCATCAGAAGTATAAAGTAAGGCAACCAACGCCATTACATCAGTCTTTCTTGCTGAGGAGCCCGACGCAGAAGCGGTTCACACGAGTGCTGGTCGGCCGCTACCTGAGTTTCGTCTTCCGAATTGAAGCTGAAGTCTCCTAAAGCTAAGGACCCCATTGGAGATCCTTTTTTCTTGCACTAACTGATGTCAGAAAAAGTTAGCAGTTGTCTCGCCTGTGGAAAGCAAATACCACACCGAGACTTTCATTCTTACTGCGTCACGTGCTTAGGCTCAGACCATGACTTCCCTCGCTGTTGCTTTTGTGCTTTGTTCAACGCCAGAACTATACTTCGTCAGGCCCTTATTGTAGCTAGATATTTTCACTTACAGTCCTCTAATTCTGATATGGCTTTGGTAAGCCATCCATACAGCAGATCTTCAGAAAAAACGTAAGGATAAAGGCAAAGACAGACCGCACAGGTCCAAACCTACCAAAGACACATCCATTAAGCTAGTCGTCAGTTCTCCGGTCCTCAGTGCGGCGCTTTCGCAGCCCCTGTTGCCCACTTCTCTGGATTCGCAGGCCGCTACCGGGACCCTTTCAGAGTCTGGTATGCTGCAAAACTCTTCGACTAAGGATCCTGCTGTTGTCTGTACCTTGGATGGGTCCAGAGCCGCTGAGTAGGCACCAGCGTCCGAGGAAGTACTTCGCACTACCAATTCTCGATACAAACTGATGACTAATTTTGCGTCTACCGTTCTTTCGAAAAGTACCGAGTTTCTAGTGCCCAGGGTATGAACCACACCCAAGAAACCAACGACCCAGTCTCAGGCACCTGCTTCCTAGCCTGAGTCTCAAATGCTTAAAATGGCTGAAGACCTTATCATGCTGATCAGGGGAAGCCAAGCTACCCCTTCCAAAAGAAAGAGATCTGTCCCCAGTAGTTTTACATGAACTGATGACTCTGCTGCATCTGAATATGAAGACATGCAGCCCCTCTCTGCTTATGAGGATTCTGATGCAGCGGATTCCATTCCTTTAGCCTCCCCACCTGAGGACTTTTCCTTTGGGGAAACCCTTTATACATTAAGGGAGCATTTCCAATGGGAATGTCAGGACTACCCTCAGTCTAAAAAAGAGACTTAGAGAATTCTTAGATCTTCCACAGCACAGACCTCTGGCCATTCCCCCAGTTCTGGATGTTGTGGACAATGTTTTCCTGGAATCCAGTTTGACTCCTGACACCCTCCCTCCTGCACCCAGAAACCTTTCAGGTATTACAGAGTCCCTGACTCGCACAAATTTCTCTTCAAAAATCCTACTGCTGACTCTGAGGTAATTTCTCAAGAGCCTAAAGGAATTAAAGCGACCTCTGCTAAAAATCCCACCCCATCAGATAGGGATTCCCGAGCACTAGACAGATGTGGTAAAAAAGTATACACCTCTGCTGCTCTTGCTATCAGAGCACTAAATTGCCAGTTCCATATGCTAAAATGTCAGAAACATACCATGGAACTCCTCAAACAAAAAGTGTCTTCCTTTCCTGCTTATGCAGAATCTAAAGAGTTACAAGAGTTAACGTTTTCTGTAAGTTAAGTGACTAAGCACACCTTACACTGTGGTTTTGATGCCCTAGAAGCTTCTTGCGGGGCAGCAGTCACCGACTCTGTCCTTAGAAGGCATGCATGGCTTAAGGAACCGCCCTTGGCAGACCATGTTAAATCTAAATTGTTTGATGCACCCGTGCACAAAGACAACTTATTTGGCAGTAAGGCAGAAGAGGTCTTAAAAAAGATGGAAGAAAAAGCTAAGTCTCTGCAGACAGTTAAGGATTTCTACAGGTCCAGCCACCCAGGCTCAGCAGGCATTGCCCCTCCAAGCACTGGTCCTTTCCTGCTCCCACTAGGTCAGTTCAGCCCAGACCCCGGGGAAACAGACTTCCCAGACAGCAGCCACTGGGAATGCAGAGAACAAAGCAGTGGAGTTCCCCCACTTCATAACCAGGGAGTTCTAAGACACCCCCTCATGGCAGGAACTCACAAACAGCTCAGCAAGTTCTGCACCAGGGAGCATCACTGCATGGCTTGGAAAGTGGATGCCCTATCCTTCCCCTGGGTCAGTCTATCGGCCTGTGCATTTCCTCTACTACCCCTCATCACCAGGGTACTGCTCAAAATAAGGGAGGAAAAACCAAGGACAATTCTATTTGCTCCAGATTGGCCTCGCCAGCACTGGTACCCACTGCTGCGCAGCCTATCCCCACTGACACCATGGCATTTCACTCGGACCCCAACCCTCCTGACCCAGAGGGAAGGAGAATTCATGCATCCCCTATTGCAAGCCCTCAGTTTGGCAGCCTGGCTTATGCCCTGACCACTGATCAATCTGCTAACCTCAGTAAACATGTTCTAGATGTATGTGAGGCCAGACGCCCTAGCACTAAGACAGTCTTATGCTGACAAATGGAAAAGGTTCTGCACCTGGATTCAGGCTAAGGGAGCCGATACGGCACAGCCCTCCCTACCTCTCATCCTGGATTACCTAGCTGACCTACACAGTGGTCTCTCTTTTCCTCTATTGAAATTCATGCCTTTGCTATCACTGCTCATTTCCACACCGAGCAGCCCCTTTTCTCACACCCTCTGATCAAACAATTCCTAAGAGGGGCTATCAACTTGAGGCCACCCAGAAGAGCACCTACCCAAGCTTGGGACCTTAACTTTGTGTTGGAAAAGCTCACCCTGCCCCCCCCCCCCCTTTGAACCAGCATCTTCAGCAGAGTTAAAATTTCTCTCCTGGAAGATGGCTTTCCTTCTATGGCCATCATTTCAGCCAGAAGAGTCTCCGAGCTACAAGCACTTATGGCTGTGGAGCCCTTCATCATTTTTCCATGCTGACAGGGTTTCTCTCAGGACTAACCCATCCTTTGTGCCCAAAGTGTTGTCCAGTGTGGCTCTTAACCAATCCATTCATTTGCCCACCATTTCCCCTAACCCACAAAACAAGGGGGAAAGGATCCTGCACTCTCTAGATGTGCACAGACCACTCAGATTCTATCCAGACAATACTAAATCATTCAGAATGTCTGATCAATTACTGGTAAGCTTTGCTGCAGGGGCAAAGCCATCTCCAAATAAGCAGTTTCCAAATGGATAGCACACTGCATCCATTTCTGTTGCAAGTAACAAGGAAAACCTCCCGCTATGGGGGTCAGGACTCACTCCACCAGAGCAGCTTTCCTCAGAGGAGTCCCCACCAGGGACATCCTGGAGGCTGCCACCTGGACATCTGTTCACACTTTCACCAAGCATTACCACCTGCCTATCTTCTCCAAATCTAGGGCAGGCTTTGCCACTGCAGTCTTGCAGGGCATCCTAGCCAGACCCTAGTCTCCCTGACTGCCTCCACCCATTTCTTCAGCTTTTGGAATCAATCGACATGTGATGACTGCAACAGTGAAACACTAAGAACATAGCACAGTTGTGTACACTTACCATAAATGTAGATGTTCGAGTGTATTCACTGTTGCAGTCCTGGTTTCCCTCCCTCCATCCCCCTCTTCTTTCTCTCTTTCCCCTTACAAGGAACTTTTTGGTATTTACTTTCTACTGGTGGGGTTCTTCCACCATAAAATGGCTTCCTCTCGAGGGCTCCTGATAGGGCAAGAAAAACTGATGTAATGGCGTCAGCTGCCTTACTTTATACTACTGACGACCTGACGTTACTCCTGAAGTGACAGAAACTGATGCAGAAATACTAAGCCTCTGGTATTCGGGCCGGCCGAGTGCTACTTTGGCAGGGATAGCCCAAGTGTGATGACTGCAACAGTGAATACACTCGAACATCTACATTTATGGTAAGTGTACACAGCTGTACTTTTTTAGGAAAGCCAGACAACTTTTTTGTTTCCTTTGATGGTAAGAAAACAAGCCAGCAGTATCTAAACAAACCATTTTTAGGAGGCTGTCTCATACAGCTCAGTTTTGTTTCTCAGACCATGGCAAAAGTCTTCCTGTGAATGCTAAGGCTCATTCTACCAGAGCTGTGGCCAGTTCTAAGGCTTTTTTGAAAGATATGGACACTATAGCTGTTCTAGTGGCAGCTTATGTGGTCTTCCATATATACTTTCACAAAGTACTACAAGCTTGACTCGGATTGCAGAGCTAGAGCAGGTTTTGCTACAGCTGTTCTCCAGGAACTCGTGAACTGTGATCCTTCTCCTTCCTTCTCTCTGTTCATGAGTTTTGGCAGTTGTTCCATATAGTTTTGGATATTTTATCAATGATCTAATGAATATAGTACAGTTGTGTAAGTTAATTTAGCATAACAGTAGGAATTTGAACAGATCACTGTCATTACTAGCATCCTCCCTCCATCTGCCTTTTTTCTGTACCTTCCTCAGCTGGGGTGGGGTATCCCGTTTTTCCTGTTGCTGTTCTGACAAAACATGTCCGTTTCTTTACAGCTTTAGGACCCAGTCTCCCTCATATGGCAAGAAAGCTCTGAGTTTTGGGACACCCATATTTTCCCCTTATGCTGGCATATTTTCTTGTGCTAAGGGTAGATAGTGAAGAAGGAGCCTGGAGATTTGTTGACTGGCTGGATGTCTGTTATTCTTAGCAGGATGTGACCCATTTAATTATGGCTACTTCAGCACTGATCAATTTTGAATATCTACTGTCATGGTACATAAACTTACATATTAGTACTACTTGTGTCAGCTAGTCGTCTGCTGGGTCTGGACATGCCCATTCATGGGTCTGAGGATGCCGGCCAAACAGAGTAAATGTACTTGTAAAAGACCGCTAAAGTTTAAAAGACGAGCACAGCAAGTTTGTTTATTGCTTGGGTCTCGAAGATGACATAATTTTGCCTAACATCTGGAAAGGGTTTAAGCCCAGCACTGTTATGGTTGGGGAAGGGGACAACACACAGTTCTTGCACACTTAAGACGCAAAAAGCTAGCAGTTTTCATTCAGTGTTTGTTCATGATGTCCGATAGCAGTCACTCAGATGCCTCCCTTTGGAAGGCTTGCTCCTGGCTTGAGGAGTCAGTGGATGCCCCAGGACCTTCTCAGCCTGAAGGTACTCTTACCAGAAGGCACTTGCTGAGCCCCTGGATCTGGGGTCAAAAGATTCCCTTCCCCTTGACAAAGCCTCTCCAGAGGGCATCATGTCAGATGACTCCAAGCATGCCAGTCCTAACTGAGCATAAGATGGACCCCTCTGATGAAGACTGCTGTATACCACTTGTAGAGAAACAACTGCTTAACAACCAGGGAGAAGACTGCTCATCTCTGATAATAGTGTATGATGATGAACGCCTGAGTGGATGTTTGCGAATGCAGTCCTCCATAAAACACAACACATTTAAGTTGAAACTTATGGATCCTCAGCTGGATGCCTTGGCAACTTCTCTGATAGCAGCTCAAGCCTGGCTCTTCTTAGAACGTTACTTCTTAACCCTCTTTCAGGGTTGGCAGTTGGAACATGCCAAACTATCTCTGTCCGGCAATTGCCCTTGTAAATGTAGTAGAGACTGTCAACCCATCATAGTTAAAGATGCTGTAGAAACAAGTGCTGCACAGGAGGAGGAAGAGAACTGTTTAATATTGTTTGCAGATATTTTTTTTCTTCAGGGATATGATACCAGAAGAGATGATGTCTCATCCTCAGACTCGTCCAGTGGAAAGCCTTACCTGTAAGAGTGCTTCACTTCTTGTGAGGGATCCTTTTAACAGCATGCCACAGAGGTCTTGAATGCATAAAAGAAGATGTTTGCTTTATTGGTCTGTGACCCCCCCCAACCACTGACTGTTCTTGGTACAGGGTGCACTACAGGACGTCTTTGAAATTAACCTCCAGGAACCAGACTAACAGCCTCTGCCCCCCCCCCCCAAAAAAAAAAAAAAAGCCAAGACCATGTTTAAAGGCTATAGGGAATGCCATTTCTTTCTTTACAGGAACCTAATAGTACACCCAGAAATACTCTAGCCATTGGTGGTAATTAAAGAAGCCAAACTCTTAGCAGGAAGAAACTCACTAGTAAGAATCAAGAAGAGTAGGCTGCAGGACAAATGTGGTCACAGTATGTTTTTTTTTTACCATGTTGTCTTTTTAAGCCCAGACCAGTAGGTCTGCTATCCCGTGATGTTCTGAGGGTACGTTTTGAAACAGATGATGTAACTTGACATGACTAAAGAAGACTACAATGCTGCATTGAATCAGCTTATTCAGATATTCATTCAGTTGAGCAGACATAGTGTAAAGTGTGCATGTAATGCTACAGATGCAGCTTCCAGAACTGCTTCTACTGGAACAATGTTAAGAAGACATAATTGGTTTTGCTGTCAAACATCATGGACAAACAATGAATGAGCATTGCTACATTTTTGCGTTTTAAGTGTGCAAGCATTGTTTTCCCCTTTCCATACCCATAAGAGTGTTGGACCTAAACTCTTTACAGATGTCACACAAAAGTATGCTGTGGTTGAAGCTTAAGCAATAAATGCACTTGCCATCCCTGCCTTTAAAGTTAATCGGTCTTTGACAGCCTCTTTAGTCCTCAAGCTTAGGACACATTTAAGAATCTACATGAAAAGAGGAAGGTTATTCTGTCCCCAAGTACAACTGGAATTATTCTTGTAAGCAAGGGCCCTTTTACAGAAAGCCAAAAAAAGGTAAACAACCAAAGGGGGGATCCTTTTATAAGGAAAATATCAGTGTGGTAAGGGGAATCAAGATGACCGCAGTCCTTTGTCTCCTCTAAAGATCAGTTGTGACTACCCAGACCTAACTTCCCCCTCCCCATCCCCATCTCCATCCCACCTACACACACACACACACACAGACACGTGAGGGAGGCTGTCTCCACTTCTAGAAAAGTGGAGAAATGTAACTTCAAACCAATGGAGTTTGAATATAATTACAAAAAGCATAGTTTAGAATTCAGGTAAAAAAATCACAAAACAAAGGGATGCTGTGTGTACCACCATAACAAAAGGTTTGCCATACCCATATTATGTCTTAAATTGCATCAGGGAACCACAGAGATGGTCTCAAGAACACAATAAGGCAAAGACTTACTCAAGGTCTTTTGACATCTTTATTAAATCATCATATATTAATTTGCAGTACGAGATGATGTTCTTTTATTTACCTGCTGCAGTATTCTTTATCTGAGGGATATCCCCACCAGAAGGCACCTGATGTCAGCCAGTAGACAAAAGTATTTTACCACTGTACTGTACATGGTACGTCTGATGTAGGCTGCAGTCAGATGTAGGCCATAAAGTGGACTTGCGCATGTACCATCCTCAGAACTTCTCTGTTGCCAGTCAGAACACCAGCTCTGACCATCAGTCGTACAATTTTCCATTCCAACTTCTGCTTTCAGGTAAGTGCCCCATTGGGGAATTTTATTTTTTCCTGCTATATATTTATGTCATCCAGGAAGGCCAAATGCCAGTGTGGGAAATAAATTCTACATAAGGACAGCCACATCCAGTGTCATTTTTTTGCTAGGCCCCAACCACCACCATAAGTCGTGCAGTGTTTACCAGTCGTTATTCCTAAGACCCTTAGATATAGGCTTTTGTCACTAGCTTTAGGTGTGGAAAACCAACGGCTTAAATTAACTAAGCACGTGGAGGGTTCCTCGAGGCCTGAAGCCAAGCCACCGAAGCATAAGGCCAAGAAACCTCTACCTACACCTTCCACTGTCCCTCTGCCCATCCGATGCATTTCCCGAGGCAGTTGTCAACCTGGAGGCATGTCCAATTGCAGGCATGGAGTCACAGGCTGAACCCACTTCTGAGGTCACCTTGATTTCTACTGCGAGCACGTCTGTAGAGGTGGAGCAGACATCCAGTCTGGATGTGAAGGGGGGAACAGAGGCTCAACTGCATTGAGGAAGCTAGGGGTTTGCCACAAACGTCCGCCACTGCACCACTCCAGCCTGAAAACTTCAAACTCAGGCCTTCATCCGGACTCCTAATGTTACTTAAGATAGTCTCTCCAGCGAAGAAAAAACAAAAGACAAACCATGTCTGCACTTTGAAAGAAGGCTCCTGCAGATTGGCTGGCCTTCTCTCATAACCTTTTCCAGGCCTTCATGGCTCTTAAGCAGCCTACCACTCAACCTACCCCCACCTCAGCCTTTCAACTTTCCTAAAAAAAGGGCTAGGGACCCAGACTTTTCTGATGAAGAATCTTTAGACTACTCAAATCCCCTCTCCTCAGGAATACGTCTCCACTGAGGAGGAGTCAGTGGGTGCAGAGTCTCCCATGGAAGAAATGTCCTTTGGGGAGTCCATCCTGAAAATGCGTGAACATTTTAATTGGGATTCTTCCCAAATTTCAGATTTCCAAAAAAGGTATTTTCAACTCCTGCAAGTGGACCCTCCCAGCTCTTCTGCAGTGCCACGAGTACATCCAGCCTTTTTGGATGCATTCCACCGTGCATCCCAAAACCCTGACTCTTGGGCTCCAGCTCCCAAAAAGCCAGACCTATTAAGTTCCTGAGGACTGTCCATTTCTTTTTAGGTGCCCAGCTGCAGACCCAGCAGTCATCTCTGTTGCTACTGACCAGCCTTCTAGGATGCTCCCGTCTACCTCCCTACTCCCATCGGACATCTTAGAGCCATCAACTATCTGACACACATGACTAAATACTCTCTAGAACTTATGTCTCAAGCAACTTCTGCTATCTCAAACCTCCCAGGTTCCGAGGGGAAAACCTTAGCCCCGAGTCTTTTAGGAGCTTCTTCCCAAGTGCAAAGACACTCCATCAAATGCAGCTGTGATGCTGCTGAGGCCTGGTCTAGGGCAGCTGCTACTGGTTCAGTACTCAGGAGTTCCTCCTGGCTTAGACTTCAGCCACTGCAGGACTATTTCAAACCCAGTTAATTGATGCCCCTATGGACAGTACAGCCTTGTTTGGGCCACCCGCAGCTTCTGTTTTCAAAACCCTACAAGAAAAGTCTTAAACTCTGAGTTAAAGCACCTTTTAGTTTCCCCGGTGCCCAGGTTCCATAGGAATTTTCCCTCCAAGCCTGTCTTTGTTCACAGCCGTTCTCAGCACCAACGAAGCTAAGCTTCTAGATGAGATAAGAGACCTTAGAGGACTAGGGCTTTTCTGGCACCACCTCAACCAAAGCAGCCCTTTCCAGACAGAGCAGGGAGTATGCCATCACCCTGCAAACATTCCCCCTTCCCCCTCTACCTCTGCCTTTCAAACACTCTCAAGCCATGGCAAACCATTCCCCAAGACAATTGGGTCCTGTCCATAATCAAAAAAGGATATTTTGTGGTTTGTCACTCTACTCCCATCTTTCAGGGCATTCCACAACCACCCAGAGAACAACTTCATCTCTTTACAGATCTCTTCACAGATCTCTTCTCAGATTTGTGGCAGCTGGGCTCCATTCAAAGAGTTCCCTGTACCTGCAGAGGGAAAGGATTTTATTCGAGTGTTTCTAGTGCCCAGAAAGGATGGTTCCTGGAAGCCAATCCTAGACTTGTCTCATCTCAACACCTTCTTAAAGGTTCCCTCCTTCAGAATGCTAACTGTACAAACTCTTTTTTTTCCTCTGCTTCTCCCAAAGGTATTCATGGCCTCCCTAGACATGAAACATGCCTATCTTCACATCCCCATTCACCCCAAATACAGGAATTTTTTACATTTTTTCTGTGAGTTCCTGGCATTTTCAATTCTCTGCATTGCCCTTTGGCATCTCTACCACCCCAAGAGTTTTCACAAAATGTTTCGCTCCAGTTATTGCTCACTGCAGGCTCCTGGTTATGCAGATTTTCTCATACCTGGGTGACCTGCTGTTGAAGGCTCTGACTCCTCTGGTTCTTCAACAGAGTCTATAGACTACCATTACCACCCCTGGGAAATCTGGGATTCACAGTAAACTTCAGAAATTCAAACCTCATCCTATCCCAAGCCAACATTTTCTGGGCTGACAAATCTAAACAGACATAATGAGAGTGTCTCTGCCACCCCAAAAGGAAGAGGACCTCCAGGCCTTCTTTTTTATCTATCCTCCCATTAAACTACATCATGACTAGGGAATTCCTCAGGGTACTAAGTCTTATGGCCTCAACCATCCCCATGGTAACCTTGGCAAGACTACACATGAGGAAATTCCAGTTGTTCCTCAGATTTGTCTAGACCCAACATTCTCATCCAATAGAGTAACCCATTCCCTTCATCCCATGCCTGAAAATGAAACTTCTCTGGTGGACCCAGCAGGCAAAACTAAAGCCAGAACTGCCTCTACACCCTCTAGACCCAGTCCAAGTACTTTACACAGATGCATCAGATGTTGGCTGATGCATGGCCCTGGGAAAATTTACAGTTCAAGGAAGGTAGCCCTCCTCACATAAAAGGGAACACATCAACATAAGGGAGATGTGAGCATTGCTGGTAGCCTTACAAACCTTCCATTCCCTCTTCGCCCAGGCCCACTAAAACTGTTCACTGACCTCATGACTGTACTGTGGTATGTGAACAAGCAAGGGGGAACCAGATCCTACCTCCTGTGCAGGTTAGCGGTTATGGTGAGGGAATTCCTGACTCAACACAACCTTGACAATCCAGGCCATTTACCTTCCATCGAACAAGAATCTTGTGGCAGACTCTCTGATCAGATCCTGGACCCAATCCCACGAATGGATGCTTCACAGTGATGTGTTCGTGGACATAGTCCACCAATGGGGTACTCCACACACAGACTCATTTCTCTCCCCCATGAACAGACAACTTCCAAAATTCTGTGTCAGAGTCCCAAGGCCTCTGGCTTGGAAAGTGGATGCCCCCTCCTTCTCGTAGAAGGGGATGCTCCTGTACGCATTCCCTCCAATTCCTTAATACCAAAATTCCTGCTCAAAATCAGACAGAATCAATCAAAAATCTTACTGGTGACTCCCTTTTGGCCAATACAGCATTGGTAACCCTTTCTGCTGTTAGCCAAGGGTCATCTCCACAAGTTATCCCACAGAGTGGATCTTCTCACACAGAACAGAGGATCCCTTGTACATCCACATCTGTCTACACTACAGCTGACACTGTGGGTGACAGGATTCTATTTCCCTTCAGACATATTTTCTCCGAGGACTTGCTTATGGTTTTGCAGGAGGCCAGAAAACCCAACACTAGAAAGTCTTGCATTTCCAAATGGAAAATATTTTCACTGTGGTGTGTCTCAAGAACAAAGATCCACTGGCAGTGGGAATAACACTGGTTCTGAACTATTTGTGTGAACTGCTCTCAGCTGGCCTGGCTTGTTTATCAGTTAAAGCTCACTTGGCAGATTTTTCTGCTTGTCTGCCTTTATCTCCCCCTGTAGCATCCAGGTTTGAGGTAAAACAATTCCTTAAAGGTATCCTCCACATTAGACCTCCCAGGAAACCTACTCCTCCTTTTCGGGACCTTAATCTTGTTCTAGAGAAGTTGACATTGCTCTCATTTGAACCTACTGCTTCAGCCTCCCTCAAACATTGCTTGTGGAAAACTGTTTTGCTGGTGACTCTCACTTCAGCTAGAAGGGTGCCAGAACTGCAAGCCCTGATGCCTGATGACTGCCCCCCCCCCCCCACCTTCTTGGCCTTTCGTAAGGGCAGGGTATCATTGAGAACTAACCCTTCCTTTATGCCCAGGGTGGTTAATGAGCTATCCTTTAATCAGTCTATTCAACTACTGACCTTCTTTCCCTCTTCACTAAATCACAGTGAGAAGATTCTGCACTCACTAGATGTTCATAAACAACTGAGATATTACCTGGACAAGACAAAAACCCTCTGGAAATCTGACCAGCTTTTCCTTAATTTTCTCTCCAGGTCTCTGTGTCTTCCTGTATATGTGCAAACTATTTCTTCTTGGATGTCTAAAACTATCTCTGTTTGCTACACTCACCATGGAAAGGATCTTGCTTCACATGTGAAAGCCCATTCTACCAGAGCTATGGCTTCTTCAAAGGCATTCTTCAAAGGACTTGGATAATAGTGCCATCCTGGAAGCAGCCACATGGTCTACTATTCATATCTTTACCAAACATTATAAGCTGGATGCTATCTCCAGATCTAGAACCAGTTTTGCCAAAGCCATTTTATATGGCTTCATAAAGAGTTGCTTTCTCCTCCCATCCCTCTTGAGCTTTGGTAATTTCCTCCCTTAAGTAGAGAATACTGCAGCAAGTGAATAGAAAGACATAGAAAAGTTGTGTAAAACCTTACCCTAACCATAGATGTCCTTCTCTTCACTTTTGTAGTATTCTTTCCCCACTGGTCTCTTGTCTTTCCTGGATGTATTGATCACTCATATCCTTGGTCTAGCTTTCCTCCTGGGGCATTCAGTTTTGAAGATGGTACATGTGTGCGTCCGTTTTATGGCCCATGTCCGACTGCAGCCTACGTCAGATGTACCATGTGCCCTATACTGGTAAAAGACTTGTTTATACTGGCTGACGTCAGGCACCTTCTGGCAGGTCTGTCCCTCAAGAAAAGAATACTGCAGCAGTGAAGAGAAGGAAATCCATGGTTATGGTAAGATTTTACATAACTTTCTTTCATTATATTGATCACTGCTGCAGTAGCCTTAGCTATATGGGTTGGATCCTACCAATGATTTAATAGCCAGCCAGCTTCCAATGCTTCAGGGTGCCTTCCAAGCACCCAAACTGTCAGGCAGCTCGAGATGAGCTGACTGATCGACAAGTTTGGGCACGAAGCCCTTCAGAGCTTTACTGCAGCTGAATAGTATGCTCATCTGAGGTTTTCAAGGATTGACAGTCAGCTTGTGCTTTCCTTTGTTGGGCAGATAAGTTCTCTTTGGGGGGAAAAAATCCATTTTCTCAATTTTGCTGTTGTTTTATTACTTTCCTCTTCAGGAAAGTTATTTTAAAGCTAGAAGAGTTATGTTTTAATGGACTGTCTCAGGACTGTAATGTACTTTTAAATGGAGCATTCATGTTTTTTTCTGTCCATTTTAAAAGTGCTGTAAAGTAACTGAAAACACTTTTCTTGTGGAGACGTTGTGTTTATTTTACTCTTGTGTGGGGCATATTGTTTTAAAGTGCTTTTTACTGTGTTTTTCTGTCAAAAAAGTTACTTTTGTTGGTTTGCTGGGAAAGAGGCACCATTTTTTCCTTGACCAAGGAATAGCCTACCAGTCCCATAGTAGGTCCATCTTCCAGCCACAAAAAGAAAAAAATTAAGAAAACGGGCTTTGCCATTACAGCAGACGAGCAGTTTGCCACAGCTGCAGGTGGGTGACTCTGCTGTGGCCATTTGTTGTACCTCAGACCACTCATCTTTTACCCCGGATCCCTCTAGTGTAGCACCTACAGCCACTATAGATTGGGGTTTAGCCACATAGTGTGTGGCTGTTTGGGTCCCCTCAGTGGGCAAAGGGCAGTCACTTTTGTTGATTCTGGGAGAGGGAACAGGAAAGGTTCCTTGTTTTATGTCAGAATGCTGTGTTCATATCTTGGGGAAGCTGCTGCTGCGATTAGTAACATGGTTGGCCTTATTTTTCCTGTCAAAGTGAAACAGAAAACCAAGTGTGTATCTACTGCTCCTCAATTTCCTTTGGATAGGATAGTTTACTGGGTCTGTCTCCGGTTTTTAATTGGGCTGTTGATCATTGTTGTAAAATAGTTTCTGGTAGAAAGAGCAATTCCTCTTTTCCTGAAGAGATTAAAGATGCTGAATCTGAGCAGGAATATGCAGGTACGGATACAGAGTTTTTCTACCCTCAAATTTCTGATTCAGACTTGTAGGATAGCACAGTTTCTGATTCTCCCTGTGGGGTTTCTCTTTCTCTGATACTATTGCTGGAATGTGCCAGTGTTTTCAGTGGGAGAACAGTGAAGTTTCTCAGTCTCTCAGAAAATACTATGAGTTATGAAAGAAAGATTTTCTAGAACCTACACTCATTCTTCCTTTTCTGTCTGCTTTAGAGGATGTGTGTGTCTTACTGTCTGCAGTTTTTTTCTGATAGCCAGCCTGCTGCCCCTGAAAAGGCAGATAGGGTGAATAAAGGTCTTCAATTTTTTATAAGTTGTTCCTGACCCAGCAGTTGTTGCTTTAGTTGATCCCACTTTCACTAAGCACTTGGCCAAGTCCAATCCTGATAAGGGCATGAAAATTATTGATATGTATGGGGAAAAGTGTACATCTCTGCAACTTGAATTGTCAGGGTCATATTTATGGTTTCTTATGTTGCACAAGCCACTATTCTTTGTTTACAGTATGTGTATGTATCAAAAGAGTTATGCACACACTGTAAACAGTGAGTGTGTGTATCAGCATAGGTTCATTGGTTCACAGGTGATTAGTAGGCTAATGGCACAACAGCTTTTACAAGCCTAGCCAGGTATACCAAGGATATGACAACATTATACTCTTAATTACCCAGATATAGGATGGTATAGTATCAGCGTACAGGGTCTTTGGGTTTTGGAGCCCTGAGTCATTTTACAGACTGCCTTTGTCCATAAGGGACATAGACAGTTCTCCGGGAGTGAATTTACAGTTCCCCTTCCATTTATCCAAATTATTTTGGAAGAGACTGAGGAGAACAGGCTTTGTTTCACGAAAATGGGATGTTTATTCCATAGATGAGGTAATCTTTGGGATACAAATCTCTCTCTCTCCAGCAAGTGTTAAGAGTCACAAATAAGGTTTAGGTCCATGGAATACGCAATCCTCATATTATGTTTCTTGCAAATATGTAACATTTTCATCAGGACTGGATCAAAGAGTGCCTTGTAGGTCAGGCGTAAGTCACCTCTCAGTATGAGATGGAGTAAAGGGATAGGGCCTTAAAGATGGTCTGTATAAGACATGTGTCTTACACTTTATATTTTTTTAGTTAGAAACCTCTGGGGCCACTCCAGTTGGTGTAAGTGTCTGGTTAGGTGCATGCAGAAGGGAGCATTTTACTTGGTTATGGGCCTGATGAAGGCCGAATACAATGGAGCTATAATTTCCTTTGATCTTGATGCCATGCCTTTACTTATAAGTTGAGCTACACAGAAGGATTTTCTTACTACTGTACTTACCTGGTGGTCAAAGTTTAGGTTGCTATCTATCTATCTGCGTTCCTAGGTTTGTCACCACTGGGTCTACTTTTAGGGCTGTGCTATCAGTATTATAATTTGCAGGGACGTCTGATTTACTGAAGGGTATGATTATGCATTTTTTAGCATTTAGTCTCAGACCATGGTTTTGGCACCAGTCATTTTGAGGCCTGTTTGTAGGTTGTCAGCATTGTTTGGGGATTCATTGATTGCTCCCAGCTTGTAGTCATTGGCGAACTTGGTGAGCCAGAGGCCCCTAACATTGGCTTTTCCCATCAGAGAAGCATGTACCAAACAGGAGGGGTCCTAACACTGAGCCCTGTCGGACACCTCTTGTAAAAGGTTTCTTATTGGAAGTGGATTCACCTATCCGAACATATGTCTTGTCAGCGAGCCAGTTTGCTAGCCATCTGGTGATGTAGGGGTTTATGCCTAACTCAGTAAATTTGTCTATGATCCCTGAGTGAGGAATTGTGTCAAAAGGTTTGACCAGGTCTAGATAAGCAGGGTGTACCCTTTTACTCTCATCCATGTCCCTGGTGACTTTCTTGAAGATGTCCACCAGATTGAGCAAGAAGACCTCCCTCTGACAAAGCCAAATTGGGTCTGGTCGAGTGTTTGGAGATCTTCTTTGTCATTATTGATCAGGTCCATGATAATTCTGTCCATGGCCTTGCAGATAAGACTGGTAAAGCTTCTAGGGTCTGTACTTCCCTGGGTCAGTTGATGAGGCCCTCCTTATGCAGAGGGATGATTGTTGCAGTCCTCCATTCCACTGGGAGAAAGCCCATCTGGAGGTTGTGGCTAAAGAGGGTTTCTAGTGGCCCTAATAGATTTGGTTTTAACCTATTTAAGAAGCATCCAGGAATGTTGTCGGGACCCATGGAGGCTGTGTTTTTGCCTTTAGCAAGCCCAAAAAGGACCTGTTCCCTCATAATGAACAGTAGGGGATGGTTGTGGGTATTTCTTTGTGTGTGGTAAGAAGTGAAAGGGGGGGGGAGAAGAAGTTGGAACTGACCTTGTTGGGCAGCAGATTTGCTATAGTTTCAGGCTGGGTGTAAGTGTTGCTGCTAATGATCAACTCAGCAGATTGTTGAGAGTTTCCTCTGAGGTTACAAACGTAATTAAAAAAGCCTTATGGTTATCTTTCGCATGGGAAGCTATCTTTGCCTTATAGTTTGCTTTGGCAACTAGTGCTCTAATTTGCTTGTTTAGACTGGTGAGTATTGCTTTGCACTGTTTTGTCTGTTCCTTCTTGGTTTTGTAAAGGATATTTTTTTTACTTTTATTGAGTAGCCTATTTATGCTACTCGGTCCTCCAGTGTGTTTTATTCTTGCAGTAATTATAGGTGTGACTCACAGATACTGCCTCCTCTATGCATCTATGAATGTGGTTGTACAGTGCTTTTGTGTACAGCTCGAAGAAGGTCTCATGGTCATTCAAGTTCGGAGGGGCTTGGAAGTATAATAAGCTGAAATTTATTTTGAGGTAATTGGCCTTAGCAAAGTTCTTAACAGGTTTGGAGTTTGATGGGGGTTTTAGGTTAGTTTTAATACTAAAGGAGATCATTTTGTAGTCTTATCTTACCAGGGAGGAGTTAATGCATGGGAAGGAGCAACATTCCCCTCATGTTCGTGAGTACCAGGTCTAGGATACTTATACTGTAGTTGGGGAGGGTAACTAGTTGCTTCAGGGTGTTTGCTTGACAAATTCCAAAAACAAGAGTCCTGCACACACTCCTTGTTTACAGTGTGTGTGTTAATCTGTTGACACTTCTTCCAGAGCTATGGTACTGTTTTGGAGGTTTGCATGGCTGCATTCTCAAAACCTCCCAGATGTTAAAAATGAGATTTTAAATTCTCTATTGGATAACAATTTAGTGTTTGGCCCCACTGCTGCAAAGGTGATCAAAAAGTTGTGATGAAAGGTGCAAGCTGATCCAGGGACTCTCCAAGACGTTTCAGCCCTACTTTCCCAAATTTTCTAAGGGATTCTGTAACCCTTAATCCAATTTCAGCAAAAAGAAAAATAAACAGTCTACCCAAAATGCAGGTAAATAGACGTTTATGTAGAAATGACAGAGGGCTTCCAAAAATAATTCTGGACCCCACCCTCCCTTCAAAAGAAACGTTTCCAAATTTTCCAAGGGTTTTCTGTCTTCTCATCCAGGTTTGACAAGAAAGAGGTGGAATAAACCGTCTCAACAAAATACAGGTAAATGTATGTTCAAGAAAAAATGGCAAGGGGTTTCCAAAAAGAAGTCTCGTAGATCCCAAAACCATGGGCAGTCCAACAGGTTTGAATGACAACTCCAGAGACCTTGTGAACTTATCCCATTCTGGTCCCTTTTTTCTTCCTAAATGTCTGAATCTCCTTTTTTTTTCTCTGTATTTCGCAACAGATTGTTTCAGACAAATGGGCTCTGAAAGTCATTCATTATGTTTACAGAATGCAGTGGGGGGAAATTCCTCACCTCCCCAGATCAGACTTTGTTTTTTTTGTTTTGTTTTTTTTTTCTTCTCCTATTCTTCATTATATGCTGTCCCGAGGAGTGATAGCAACAATCTCTGCTTCACAGTTGGGGAAGGGTTTTTATTCAAGGATGTTAGTAGTGGCAAAGAAAGAAAATTCTTGAGAACAAGTTCTGGATCTTTCTTTCTTAAACCTGATGTTCTTCGTGTTTCACTGTTGCAGTCCTAACATATGGGTTATCCGGCTCCCGGTAGCCCTCAGTCGGCCCGAATAGCAGAGTCCTTGGTATATGACGGTTGTCATCGGTTGTAAACTGATGTCAGAACGTCAGGTATAAAGGGAGGCGGCCGACGCCATTTCCTCAGTCTTTCTTGCTGTGGAGCCCGAAGCAGATGCAATTCTCACTAGTGCCAGTTGGCTGTTTACCTTTTTTCTGTATTCTGACTACCAAGTTGAAGACGCCTTTAGATAAGTACCCCGTTGGGGATCCTCTCTTTTTGCTTTAACGAATGTCAGATAAAGTTAACTGTCTTGCCTGTGGAAAACAGATTCCACACCGTGATTTTCATTCCTATTGTATAACTTGTTTGGGCCTTGAGCACGACGTCCCTAACTGTGATCTCTGTGCTTCCTTCAACCCCCGTACCATACGCCGTAGAGCTAAGATTTTATATAAGCATTTCGGAGTCTGGCCTGTGTTCGTTGGTATGGCGTCTTCTGGTCTCCCGACTTTGGATATACCTAGGAAACGCTAGGACAAGGACCATGACAGGCCTAGGGTTAAAGCTGCTGATGACGTGCTGGTGAAATTAGCCGTCGGCCCAGCGGTAGCTAGTGAGGTGCTTTCGCAGCCCCTACAATCTGCAGAATTTCAGCCACAGGCCTCTGCTGAGACCTTTATGGAGTCCTCCATGCCGCAGGCTGCTATCTTGTCTTCAGAACCTCTGCCTGTCGCTGCCTCAGATGGGTTCGGAGCCGCTATGCAGGGCACCGGCTTCTGACGCCTCTTCTCTTCGACATGAGACCAGAGCCAGACCGACTACATTAGCTCAGACTTCTGCAGTTGCTAGGCCTCCCGAGTCCCTCTGGATTACTAGTAAACATCTCAGCCGCAAATCTACACACAAGCGGGTGTCGGCCTCCTCTCCTGTGCCTCAGTCCCAGTTGGTAAAGATGGCTGCTGATCATCTTACCCTTAAGGGCTCTCACCCCCCCTTCCAAGAGGGCTAGGGAAATTGTCTGCTCATGTTTTGTCTGAATCAGATTCTGGGGTTTCCAGTATTTCTACTGGTGAGGAAGTAAATTCTCAACTTTTTTCTGGCTTTGAGGATTCTGATGCTGAGGATTCTATCCCCTCTGCCTCCCCTCCAGAAGATTTTTCCTTTGGGGATACTTTGAATACTCTTAGGGAGCACTTTAAACAGGAAAGTCAGGATTTCCCTCAGTTTAAGAAGAGGATCTGGAAATTTTTAGATTTGCCACAGCATAAACCTCTGGCTATACCTCCTCTTTTGGAAGTTTCATGGAAAATTCTTTTAACTCCTAATTCTGTTCCTCCTGCTCCCAGAAAACCTGATAGGTGTTATAGGGTTCCTGATTCTCATCAATTTCTTTTTCGAAACCCTATGCTGATCCTGAAAATATTTCTCAAGGTCCCAAGGGTGTTAAGGCTACTATTGCTAAAAACCCTGTACCTTCTGATAAGGAGTCTAGGGCCTTGGACAGGTGGGGTAAAAAGGTTTATAACTCTGCAACTCTTGCCATTAGATCTGTGAATTGTCTTTTTCACATGCTTAAGTGTCAGCAGCATACTTTGGAGGCTATTAAGGCTAAGCGTGGGGGATATTCCTTCCATGTCGGAGAACAAAGACTTACAAAATTTACTAAATTCTGCCACTCTGGTTAATAAGCATTCTCTTCATTGTGAATGTTCATCGTGCATACAGCTGCAGTCATAACAGATGGGTTTTCCTGCCATCAGGCGGGTCCTCGGTCGGCCGAATTCCAAAGTCTAGGTCCGGCGTCGGTTGTCATCGCTTCTTCCCTGACGTCAGTGCACCAGGGGTATAAAAGAACCAGCCGACGCCATTTTCTCCAGTCTTTCTTGCCGAGCGGTGCCCGAAGCAGAAGCAGTTCGCAAGTGCCGGTCGGCCAGCTCCTGAAATTACGAAAATTTTGCAACCGAAGTCTTCTTTAAAGCTAAGTACCCCGTTGGGGGAAACTTTTCCTGCCTCAGACCGATGTCAAACCTGGACTGCAGCTGTATTAGCACTCAAACATCTACATTTATGGTAGGTACAAAACTGTACTATGTTCATCATGCATACAGCTGCAGTCATAACAGATGGACATGAAAGCTATTCAAGAGGTACCTACTCACGAACAAGGTCAATGTTTTTATTCAAGACTATTCCTGGTACCAAGGAAGGGAAACGACTGGAGACCTATTTTGGACCTATCCATCCTAAACCCATTTTTACTCGTACCAAAATTCAAGATGCTCACATTACAGCAGCTTCTTCCCATGCTGGGCAAGGAGTCTTGGCTGGTAACATTGGACCTCAAGGAGGCATACCTGCATGTCCCAAACAGAAAAAATTGCAGAAGATACCTCAGATTTCTTGCAGGTTCAACCCATTATCAATTCTCTGCGTTGCCCTTTGGCTTATCTACTGCGCCCAGAGTATTCATGAAATGCCTGGCATCAGTAATTGCCTACTGCAGACTTCAAGGGATACAAATATACCCATATTTGGACGACTGCCTGATCCAAGCGGACAGCAAGCACATACTTCTGAAACATCTGGCTTTTTTAATAATGTTGTTGAATTCTCTGGGATACACAGTCAACAAAAAGAAATCAAGACTAATACCCTCTCAGAAAATAATTTTCCTGGGTGCCAACTTGGACACAAACACCCAGATGGCCTACCTCACGCCAGAGAAGCAGGGGCAACTAACTCAATACTTCAGAAAACTAGCAAATTTCACCAGGCTGACTGCAAGGAAAATCCTGCAGGCTCTGGGATTCATGGCATCTTGCATCCTACTAATCCCATGTGCAAAGCTGCATATGAGGAAACTTCAGTGGTACCTGAAAAACCTATGGTCTCAACACAGCCACAGTTTGGAAACAATAATACCTTGTCTTCAAAAGGAATTTCTGTGGTGGGCTCAAGCATGCCAAACAAACACAGGTCTCCCATTCTGCAAGCCTCAAGCAAATCAAGTCATCACAACAGACGCCTCGGACTATGCCTGGGGGCCGCACATGACAGTTCGGTGCATTCAGGGCAAATGGTCCCAAAAAGAAAAGCACCTTCACATCAATCAAAAGGAAATGCTAGCAGTAATAAATGCTATTATAGCTTTCAAAGACCTTCTGCATCCAGGTCAACTATTGATAAAGACAGACAACACCACAATAATGTGGTACATAAACAAACAGGGAGGAACCCATTCATACCACCTATGCAGGCTGGCCATGTCACTTTGGAACATGACCCTGGAATTACAAATCGAACTTCAAGCACAGTACTTGCCAGGCAAGGAAAACACAATGGCAGACAACCTAAGCAGAAATATGACAGATCCACATGAATGGAAGTTGCATCCTCAAGTTTTCACAGAGATAATTCAAGCATGGGGAAGGCCAGACATAGATCTCTTTGCCTCCCACAAAAATCACCAATTGACAAAATTCTGCTCAAGGACTTTCCATCCACAGGCCTGGACAGTGGACGCTCTCTCTTTCAGTTGGACAACAATGACAGTTTATGCCTTTCCACCTCTTCCTCTGCTGCCCAAAGTTCTATTAAAAACCAGAGCAGACAGGCAAAAGATGATTCTCATTGCTCCAGACTGGCCAAGACAGCACTGGTACCCACTCCTGAGGAGCCTGATGCATTCCCCTCCATGGATCCTACCTCTAATGCCTCCTCTTCTGACTCAGCACAGCTTCAAAACTCTTCACAGTCAGCTGAAAACACTCAATCTGGCCGCATGGAAGATTCCTTAACATCACAACAGACCCTACTCTCCAAGGAGGTGCAGGATGTCATTTTGGAGGCCAGAAGGCCGTCCACTAGAAAAGCTTACTCCGCAAAATGGAAACTGTTTTGTGCCTGGAATGAGAAAAAGGGCCAGAATCCTGGAAAACTGAATTTACCTCTAATATTACAGTATCTAGCTGAGCTGCTAAGCAGTGGACTTTCATTCTCCTCCATCAAAATCCATGCCTCAGCCATTTCTGCAGAATACAACACTGATCCACCTTTATTCTCTCACCCCCTCTTAAGACAGTTCCTCAGAGGGGTAAAGAATATAAAACCCCCAAGGAAACAACCAATACCTACTTGGGATCTCAATTTAATTCTAGAAAAGCTGACCTTGCCTCCTTTTGAGCCAGCTGCCTCAACAGATTTGCAATATTTGTCCTGGAAAACAGCTTTCCTTCTGGCTATTACCTCAGCTCATAGGGTATCGGAACTACAAGCCCTCATGGCTGTGCAGCCTTTTATCATCTTCCATCAGGGCAGAGTTTCCTTATGAACCAACCCGTCCTTTATGCCAAAGGTGGTATCCAGGGTAGCTTTGAATCAGACTATACACTTACCTACCTTTTACCCTAATCCTCAAAACAAAGGGGAGAGACTACTACATTCCTTGGACATCCACAGACAGCTGCGTTATTATTTGGACAGAACAAAGCCTTTCAGAAAATCAGAACAGCTCTTTGTGTCCTATGCTATAGGAGCTCAAGGGAAGCCAATTTCCAAACAGACAATCTCAAAATGGATAGCCCACTGCATACGCTTTTGTTACTCTTTTCATGGTAAAACTG
This sequence comes from Protopterus annectens, assembly GCF_019279795.1. Classification (NCBI taxonomy): domain Eukaryota; kingdom Metazoa; phylum Chordata; order Ceratodontiformes; family Protopteridae; genus Protopterus; species Protopterus annectens. The sequence goes on along the minus strand of NC_056727.1, from coordinate 726,136,036 downwards.
TACCTGCAGGCATCAGATCTCACTCCACAAGGGCCACAGCTACCTCTGCAGCTTTCCTCAGAGGAGTTCCTACCAAAGATATTTTGGAAGCAGCCACTTGGAGTTCTGTGCATACCTTTTCCAAGCACTACCACCTACCATTAAACTCCAAAACTAGAGCAGGCTTTGCCACTGCAGTCTTGCAGGGCATTCTGGCTCCTCCTAGCTCCACCTAGTGCCCACCACCCCTTTCTTAGCTTTGGGATTCTACCCATCTGTTATGACTGCAGCTGTATGCACGATGAACATAGTACAGTTTTGTACCTACCATAAATGTAGATGTTAGAGTGCTAATACAGCTGCAGTCCAGGTTTCCCTCCCTCCTTCCCCTCTTGGGACAGGCCTATTGGGTAACACCTCCTCATACAACCTGATTGGGGTATACTTTTATGGTGTATTTGCTTGCATCTACTGTATTTTGATTATATTGCATTGCTTTATTACACAAATTTTATGTATTGCCTTCCTTCTGGGGGCACATGACATCTGGGGCAAGAAAAACTGAAGAAAATGGCGTTGGCTGTTTTTTTTATACCCCTGGCGCACTGATGTCAGGGAAGAAGCGACGACAACCGACGCCGGACCTAGACTTTGGAATTCGGCCGACAGAGGACCCGCCTGACGGCAGGAGAACCCATCTGTTATGACTGCAGCTGTATTAGCACTCGAACATCTACATTTATGGTACGTACAAAACTGTACTTTTTGACACCTTGGAGGCTTCCTGCAGAGCAGCAGCCACTGGTTCCGTTATTAGAATGCATGCTTGGCTTAGGGAGCAGCCTCTTTCTGAACCTGTAAAATCTAAATTGCTGGATGTTCCTTTGCACAAAGACAACCTTTTTGGCAACAAGGCTGAGGAGGTACTGAAAAAATTGGAGGATAAGGCAAAATCTGTGCAAGCTGTAAAAGATTTTCTTCAGGTTCAGCCTCCTCTGTTTAGTAGGTAGTATCCTCCCAAGAAGTGGTCTTTCCCTGATCCTGGCAAGCAGGTTCGCTCTAGGCTTAGGGGTTTCAGATCTTCCAGAGGGCAGGCTTCTGCCCCTCAAAGGACTAAACAATGGCATCCTTCTGCTGCTAAATCGGGAAGTTCTAAGCCAGTTTCCCAAAGCAAGGATCCTCAATGACTCCAGCCTTCTTGTGCCTACCTCTACGGGCCCAGGGTTTCCTTTGGGGGGAAGGTTAGCCAGGTTCACAGGTGTATGACCAACCATCACAGATGACAAATGGGTACTCAACGTAGTAAACCAAGGTTACAAGTTTTATTTTCACACCTTCCCTGTCCTACAAGGTTACCCAGACATTCCCAGAACTCTCAGGGCAGAGGTAGAGAATCAGATTTCTTCTCTACTTACTATGGGGGCTATAGAGCCAGTTCCTGCAAATCAGGCAGGCCTAGGTTTTTACTCGAGACTTGGTACCCAAAAAAGGGGGCACCTGGCGCTCTATTCTGGATCTGTCTGTTCTAAACACTTTTCAGGTGATTCCCAAATTCAAGATGCTCACTCTTCAACAGTTGCTGCCAATGCTGGGCAAGGATTCATGACTTGTAACTTTGGATCTCAAGAAGGGTTGTCTGCACATCCCAATAAGGGAAAGTTGCAGGCAGTTTCTTTGTTTCAGGGCTGGGGAGCAACACTTCCAATTCTCTGCGCTGCCCTTTGGCTTATCTGCTGCTCCCAGAGTTTTCATTAAGTGCCTGGCACCAGCCATTGCTTTTTGCAGGCAGAGGAACATTCAAATTTATCCTTACCTGGACAACTGTCTCATTCAAACAGTCTCCCCAGAACAGTTAAAAAAGGATTTGGACTTCGTCAAGAATATTCTCACTTCTTTGTGTTACACACTCAACGAGAAGAAGTCAAAGTTGGTTTCCTACAAGGGAGATTGTTTTCCTGGGAGCGGGTCTAAATACAGCCACCCAGATAGTATTCCTCCCTCAAGACAAACAACAAGATCTGTCAGCTTATTTCAAGAACTTGGCGAGCATGATCCAGCTCTCTGCAATGCAGTTCCTGCAACCAGTGGGGTTCATGGCTTCAGTCCCATATGCAAGGCTGCATGTGAGAAAACTTCAATGGTAACTCAAGAACCTTTGGTGTCCACACACACGGGACTTAGACTTGATTCTTCCCCTTATTACCTGTTTACAACTGGAGTTTCTCTGGTGGGCAACAGCCTGTTCTCAGAACAAGGGTCTGCCTTTCCGCCCACCACCTGCCAGCCAGACTCTCACCACAGACGCCTCAGATTATGCATGGGGGGCACATCTGTAAGGCAGGGGCATACAAGGGACTTGGAGCACCCAACCGATTCATCTGCACATAAACTTAAAAGAATTGATGGCAGTGCAGCAGGCTTTGCTGGCTTTCAAGGACCTATTCTGTCCTGGGACTCTTCTGATCAGGACAGACAACACCACAGTCATGTGGTACATCAACGAGCAGGGGAGGACTCACTCTTACCCTTTGTGCAGACACAGCATGAAACTGTGGTTCTTAGCAGCTTCCATGGGCATACATCTCATAGCCCAGTATCTTCCAGGGAGGCTAAACTTCCTGGCAGATCAATTGAGCAGACATGTTCTGGATCTTCACGAGTGACAACTGAGCAAGATCATTTTCCATCACATCACTCAGCATTGGGGCACTCCTCAGGTGGATCTTTTCTCTTCTCACACCAGTCATTTCCTTCCAACCTTCTGCACCAGGGAGTTTCACGACAAAGCATGGAGAGTGGACGCTTTGTCCTTCCCATGGACACAACTCTCAATTTACACCTTCCCCCCCTCTGCCTCTTCTTCCCAGAGTGCTGCTAAAGATAAGGGATGAAAAACCAAAGGCTATTCTAATAGCACCAGATTGGCCCAGGCAACATTGGTATCCCCTTCTTCACAGCCTTTCCATCTTCCCCTGGTACCAGATCTGTTGGTTCAGGAAGGGGGAAAGTTTCTTCATCCTCATCTTCAAACTCTTCATTTAACTGCCTGGCTAATACTTTAAATCTTTCCCAGCAGGTGGTTGAAGTTCTTCATGAGGCCAGGAGGCCTAGCACCAGGAAATCCTATGCAGATAAATGGAAGAGATTTTGCTCTTGGATGCAGGCTAAAGGAGAAGAGTCTTCCCAACCTTCTCTTTCACTCATTCTTGATTATCTAGCAGGTTTGCTTAATGGTAGACTTTCCTTTTCTTCAATTAAGATTCATGCTTCAGCAGATGTTCATCGTGCATACAGCTGCAGTCATAACAGATGGGTTCTCCTGCCGTCAGGCGGGTCCTCGGTCGGCCGAATTCCAAAGTCTAGGTCCAGTGTCGGTTGTCGTCGCTTCTTCCCTGACGTCATTGCGACAGGGGTATAAAGGAACCAGCCGACACCATTTTCTTCAGTCTTTCTTGCCGCGCGGTGCCCGAAGCAGAAGCAGTTCGCAAGTGCCGGTCGGCCAGCTTCTGAAATTACGAAAATTTTGAAACCGAAGTCTTCTTGAAAGCTAAGTACCCCGTTGGGGAAACTTTTCTTGCCTCAGACCGATGTCAGACAAAGTTAATAATTGTATTTCATGTGGGAAGCAAATACCGCATAAGGATTTCCATTCCCTCTGTATACCTTGTTTAGGCCCAGACCACGATGTCTCGGTCTGTCGCTTTTGTGCTACATTCAACAAACGCACCATTAAGCGTCGGGCGGAGTTCGCCCAGCATTATTTTGGAAAAGCATTTAACTATATTATGTCGTCGGATACTCCGACTCCAGTTTTGTCTAAAAAACACAAAGATAAGGACCGACACACGAGGTCCGCGGCCTCTACCGACACCACGCCAAAGCCGACTACATGTGGTCCGGTTCTCAGCGAGGCGCCTACGCAGCCCCTGACTACCGACGACACTTCATTGGCGGCGTCTCCTGTGCCCGAGGTCGCAGACTCCTCGGCCCACACCCCGACTACAGATACCAAAGCCACTCTTGGCGTTGAACCTCAAAATGTGGACAGGTCTACCTCCACTCAAGGTGTCTTCAGACCTTCCTCTTCTTTCTCCATCAAGGCTTTCACTAAGTTTAAAGCACCCATGCACTCTGAGACAAGCTACACAGGGCCCATCTCCAGGCCCCATGCCTAAAAAACAGATGCTTAAAATGGCTGAGGATTTAATTACTCTTATCAGAGGTTCTCAACCCCCACCGGACAAAAGGCCCAGAGTGGAGGAAGAATCCCCCTCCTCTGATCAGGGCTCCATTATTTCAGAGCACTCTGATAAGGAACATTCTTACTCCCCTTTTGAAGACTCTGATGCGGAGGAGTCCATTCCTTCTCTATCCCCCAGAGGATTACTCATTTAGGGAAACTTTGCATACCTTAAGGGAACACTTCCACTGGGAAGGCCAAGATTATTCAGATTCCAAGAAAAGGCTTAGGGAATTTCTCTTACTACCTCAGCACAGGCCTCTGGCTATACCTCCTGTCTTGGACATCCTAGATGATGTTTACTCGGAGGCCTGCCTTAACCCGGACTGTCTGCCTCCAGCCCCAGTTAAGCCTGACGGGTACTACAGGGTTCCTGACTCACACCAATTTCTATACAAAAGCCATGCTGCTGACCCAGAAACCATCTCACAGGGCCCCAAGGGAATTAAGGTCTCCACTGCTAAAAATCCATTACCTTCCGAGAGAGATTCCAGATCCTTGGAAAGGTGGGGAAAAAAGGTATATACCTCGGCTACCTTAACCATGAGGGCCTTAAACTGTCAGTTCCATATGCTAAAATACCAACAGTTTTTGTTATCACAATTGAAAAGTAAAATGTCACAACCTGAACAACCAGACTTGAAGGAGTTGCAGGATTTGATGCATAGTGCAGAACAAGTGGGTAAGCATACCTTACAATGTGGTTTTGATGCTCTAGAGGCGTCATGTAGAGCTGCTGTTACAGGATCTGTCATACGTAGACATGCCTGGCTCAAGGAACAAACCTTGCCTGATCATGTCAAAGCTAAATTACTAGATGCCCCTCTTCAAAAGGATGTGTTATTTGGTGCTAATGCTGTGGAGGTATTAAGGAAAATGGAGGAAAAGGCTAAATCAATGCAAACTGTGAAAGATTTTCTACAGGTACAACCCCCACGTTTCAGTAGAAATTGGCCTTCCAAAATTGGTCCTTTCCAGCCACGGACAGACCCCAAAGAGGCAGATACAGGCGCCCGAGGGGCAGAGGACAATCCCAAGGATCGTTTAGAGGCAGACAATGGCAAGCTCCTACTCAAAGAGGTGGTGAGGATAACTCGCAATCATTCAGAAAGCAAGCCCAATGACTTTCCCCTTTGCATGCCAAGCAAGACTCAAATGGCAGCCCCCTTAGGAGGAAAGCTGGCATTATTTTCAAAAATTGGCATATTGTCACAAAAGACAAATGGATCCTGGACATTATAAACAGAGGCTACAGATTCCATTTTCACACCCTTCCAAAAATGAGAGGCATGCCAAACCTGCCACACAATCAAAGGGCAGAGGCACAAAGGCAAATTACAGATCTCATAGACATGAAAGCTATTCAAGAGGTACCTACACACGAACAAGGTCAAGTTTTTTATTCCAGGCTATTCCTGGTACCAAGGAAGGGAAAAGATTGGAGACCTATTTTGGACCTATCCATCCTAAACACATTTCTACTCGTACCAAAATTCAAGATGCTCACTCTACAGCAACTCCTTCCCATGCTGGGCAAGGAGTCTTGGCTGGTAACATTGGACCTCAAGGAGGCATACCTGCATGTCCCAATTACACAGAATTGCAGAAGATACCTCAGATTTCTTGCAGGTTCAACCCATTATCAATTCTTTGCATTGCCCTTTGGCTTATCTACTGCGCCCAGAGTATTCACGAAATGCCTGGCATCAGTAATTGCCTACTGCAGACTTCAAGGGATACAAATATACCCCTATTTGGACGACTGCCTGATCCAAGCGGACAGCAAGCACATTCTTCTGAAACATCTGGCTTATGTAATAATGTTGTTGAACTCTCTGGGATACGCAGTCAACAAAAAGAAATCAAGGCTAATACCCTCTCGGAAGATAATTTTCCTGGGTGCCAACTTGGACACAAACACCCAGATGGCCTACCTCACGCCAGAGAAGCAGGGGCAACTAACTCAATACTTCAGAGCACTAGCAAATTGCACCAGGCTGACTGCAAGGAAAATCCTGCAGGCTCAGGGATTCATGGCATCTTGCATCTTACTAATCCCATGTGCAAAGCTGCATATGAGGAAACTTCAATGGTACCTGAAAAACATATGGTCTCAACACAGCCACAGTTTGGAAACAATAATACCACTAATTCCATGTCTACAAAAGGAATTTCTGTGGTGGGCTCAAGCATGCCAAACAAACACAGGTCTTCCATTCAGCAAGCCTCAAGCAAATCAAGTCATCACAACAGACGCCTCGGACTATGCATGGGGGGGCGCACATGACAGATCGGTGCATTCAGGGCAAATGGTCCCAAAAAGAAAAGCACCTTCACATCAATCAAAAGGAAATGCTAGCAGTAATAAATGCTATTATAGCTTTCAAGGACCTTCTGCAACCAGGTCAACTATTGATAAGAACGGACAACACCACAGTTATGTGGTACATAAACAAACAGGGAGGAACACATTCATACCCCCTATGCAGACTGGCCATGTCACTTTGGAACATGGCCATGGACTTACAAATCGAACTACAAACACAGTACTTGCCAGGCAAGGAAAACACGCTGGCAGACAACCTAAGCAGAAATATGACAGATCCACATGAATGGTAGTTGCATCCAAAAGTTTTTACAGAAATAATCCAAGCATGGGGAAGGCCAGACATAGATCTCTTTGCCTCCCACAAAAATCACCAATTGACAAAATTTTGCTCAAAGATTTTCCATCCAAAGGCCTGGAGATTGGACGCTCTCTTTCAGTTGGACATCAATGACAGTTTATGCCTTCCCACCTCTTCCTCTGCTGCCCAAAGTTCTATTGAAAACCAGAGCAGACAGACCAAAGATGATTCTCATTGCTCCGGACTGGCCAAGACAACACTGGTACCCACTCCTGAGGAGCCTGACGCATTCCCCACCATGGACCCTGCCTCTAATGCCTCTTCTTCTGACTCAGCACAGCTTCAAAACTCTGCACAGCCAGCTAAAAACACTCAATCTAGCTGCATGGAAGATTCCTTAGCATCACAACAGACCCTACTCTCCAAGGAGGTGCAGGATGTCATTTTGGAGGCCAGAAGGCCATCAACTAGAAAAGCTTACTCCGCAAAATGGAAACGGTTTTGTGTCTGGAATGAGAAAAAGGGCCAGGATCCTGGAAAACTGAATTTACCTCAAATACTACAGTATCTAGCTGAGCTGCTAAGCAGTTGACTTTCATTCTCCTCCATCAAAATCCATGCCTCAGCCATTTCTGCAGAATACAACACTGATCCACCCTTATTCTCTCACCCTCTCTTAAGATGGTTCCTCAGAGGGGCTAAGAATCTAAGACCCCTAAGGAAACAACCAATACCTGCTTGGGATCTCAATTTCATTCTGGAAAAACTGACCTTGCCTCCCTTTGAGCCAGCTGCCTCATCAGATTTGCAATATTTGTCCTGGAAAACAGCTTTCCTTCTGGCTATTACCTCAGCTCATAGAGTTTCAGAACTACAAGCTCTCATGGCTGTGCAGCCTTTTATCATCTTCCATCAGGACAGAGTTTCCTTACGAACCAATCCGTCCTTTATGCCTAAAGTGGTATCCAGGGTAGCTTTGAATCAGGCCATACACTTCCCTACCTTTTATCCTAATCCTCAAAACAAAGGGGAGAGATTACTACATTCCTTGGACATCCACAGACAACTCCGTTATTATCTGGACAGAACAAAGCCTTTCAGAAAATCAGAACAGCTCTTTGTGTCCTATGCTGTAGGAGCTCAAGGAAAGCCAATTTCGAAACAGACAATCTCAAAATGGATAGCCCACTGCATACGCTTTTGCTATTCTTTTCATAGAAAACTGTACCTACAGGCATCAGATCTCACTCCACAAGGGCCACAGCTACCTCTGCAGCTTTCCTCAGAGGAGTTCCTACCAAAGATATTTTGGAAGCAGCAACTTGGAGTTCTGTGCATACCTTCTCCAAGCACTACCACCTACCATTATACTCCAAAACTAGAGCAGGCTTTGCCACTGCAGTCTTGCAGGGCATCCTGGCTCCTCCTAGTTCCACCTAGTGCCTACCACCCCTTTCTTAGCTTTGGGATTCTACCCATCTGTTATGACTGCAGCTGTATGCACGATGAACATAGTACAGTTTTGTACCTACCATAAATGTAGAAATGTAGATGTTCGAGTGCTAATACAGCTTCAGTCCAGGTTTCCCTCCCTCCTTCCCCTCTTGGGACAGGCCTGTAGGCTAACACATCCTCATACAACCTGATTGGGGTATTCATTTATGTTGTATTTGCTTGCAACTTCTGTATTTTGATTATATTGCACTGCTTTATTACACAAATTTATGTATTGCCTTCCTTCTGGGGGCACCTGACATCTGGGGCAAGAAAAACTGAAGAAAATGGCGTTGGCTGGTTCCTTTATACCCCTGTCGCACTGACGTCAGGGAAGAAGCGACGACAACCGACGCTGGACCTAGACTTTGGAATTCGGCCGACCGAGGACCCACCTGACGGCAGGAGAACCCATCTGTTATGACTGCAGCTGTATTAGCACTCGAACATCTACATTTATGGTAGGTACAAAACTGTACTTTATGGACTTACTGAAACAGAAAATTATGTTGATTTCTGATTGTGTGGAAAATAGAGTTACAGGATTTATTGCATTCAGCAGAACAGGTTGGAAAGCATACTTTGCAATGTGCTTTTGATTCCTTGGAGGCCCGCCGTTACTGGATCTGTGATTAGAAGGCATGCCTGGCTCAAGGAGCAAAATCTGCCTGATCATATTCAAGCTAAATTGTTGGATGATCCTTTGCAGCATGATACTCTGGTAATAAGGCAGAAGAGGTTTTAAAGAAAATGGAAGACAAAGCTAAATCTATGCAAACTGTAAAAGATTTCTTGCAAGTGCAGCCATCCAGGTTCAGTAGGCACTGGCCTACTAAAAATTGGTCCTCTCCTATGTCCAATAGAGCCACTCAGGGCAAACCCAGGCGCTCAAAAGGCTCCAGATGTCAATCACAGGGTTCTTACAGGTCAAAGCAATGGGGTGCCTCCACCTCCAAATCTGGAGGAAACAAAGCACAACCCTACAGTAAGCAGTTTAAATGACTTTCCTCTACCATCTCCAAGCACTTATCTTTTGGCAGCCCCCTTGGGGGGAAAATTAGCATTTCATGCTCAAAATTGGCAGTTAATTACCCAGGACAAGTGGCTATTAAACATAGTATCCCAGGGGTACAGATTTCATTTCCATACTTTGCCAATTCCAAACGGATGTCCTGATCTGCCACAAAATCAGTGGGCAGATGCCCAGAAACAAGTCATGTCCCTCATGGATAATGGGGGCTATTCAACTGGTACCAGAAAAGGAAAAAGGACAAGGATTTTATTCAAACCTTTTCCTGGTACCCAGAAAAGACAATTCATGGCGTCCAATACTGGACTTATCGATTCTGGACATGTACCTGGACATTCCAAAATTCAAAATGCTGACTTTACAACAGCTACTGCCTATGCTAGGCAGAAATGCTTGGTTAGTAACTCTAGACTTAAAAGAGGCATACCTGCATATCCCAATAAGGGAATCATGCAGGAGATACCTCCGCTTCAAAGTAGGTTTTTTGCATTGCCAATTCTCTGCACTGCCCTTTGGCTTATCTACTGCACCCAGGGTCTTTACAAAGTGCCTGGCACCAGTAATTGCATTCTGCAGATAACGAAACATCCAAATTTATCCTTATCTGGACGATTGTCTCATTCAGGCAGAGGACAAGGACACTCTTCAACATCTGGCATTTGTAAAAAGGCTTCTAGCATGCCTAGGGTACACCATAAATGAAAAGAAATCACAACTGGTACCCTCTCAAATAATTACATTCCTGGGTGCATGCTTGAATACAACTGCCCAGATAGCTTACCTCACGCCAGACAAACAAAGGCAACTGACAACATACTTCAAACAAATGGCAACAAAAACCCAGTTATCTGCAAGACAAATTCTGCAGGCTTTGGGGTTCATGGGATCCTGCATTCTGCTGATTCCATATGCGAGACTGCATTTGAGGAAACTTCAGTGGTACCTAAAAAGTTTATGGAGTCAACACTGTCACAGTCTGGAAACAATGATTCCTCTCATTCCCTGCCTACAACAGGAGTTTCTTTGGTGGGCAGAGACATGTCACCAAAACAACGGACTGTCATTCACTCTACCCCCTGCCACCCAAACCCTAACTACAGATGCATCAGACTATGCTTGGGCGGCCCACCTGGCAGGGAGATGCATTCAGGACAAATTGAGCCCAAACCAAATGCATCTGCATGTCAACCAGAAAGAAATGCTAGCTGTTCAGAATGCTCTGACAGACTTCAAGGACTTACTTCATCCAGGACAACTACTGATAAGGACGGACAACATCACTGTTATGTGGTACATGCACAAGTAGAGGGTACACACTCCTACCCCCTTTGCAGACTAGCCATGGCCTTGTGGAACACAGCCTTGACTTACCGAATACATCTTCAAGCACAATTCCTGCCAGGAAAGCAAAATACTCTGGCAGACGACCTAAGCAGAAATCTTATGGACCCGCACAAATGGAAACTGGATCCACAAATCTTCAACAGATTAACACAGAAATGGGGGAGCTCAGACATAGATCTGTTTGCCTCTCCCCAAAACTATCAGTTGGACAATTTTTGCACAAGAACTCATCACAAAAAAGCATGGAAAGTGGATGCTCTGTCTTTCAGCTGGAAAAACCTATCAGTCTATGCCTTTCCCCCTCTGCCTCTACTTTCCAAGGTCTTACTAAAAGTCAGACAGGAAAAAACAAAAATGATCCTAATTGCTCCGGACTGGCCTCGCCAGCACTGGTACCCACTGCTAAGGAATATGCCTCACCTTCCTCCGTGGTACTTGCCTCAAACACCTCATCTACTTTCTCAGCAGAACTTTCAAGATGTCCTTCAAGGATGCATCTGCAGTCCTTACAAATGGGTTGTCCTGTCGTCAGGCAGCCCTTCGGTCGGCCGGATTCCAAAGTCTGGGTCTGGCCTCGGCTGGTGTCGCACTTCACCCGACGTCATAGCTGCAGTTATTCGGGTATAAAGGCATCAGCCGACGCCATTTTCCTCAGTCTTTCTTGCCGCGTGGCGCCCGAAGCAGAAGCTGTTCGCAAGTGCCGGTCGGTCAGAACCAGAGATTACTACTACTGAATACTACTTCGAAGACTTCTATAAAGCTAAGTACCCGTTGGGGACTCTTTCTTGCCTCAGCCGATGTCAGAAAAAGTGAATAACTGTTGAACTTGTGGGAAACAATTACCACATAGAGATTTCCACTCTTACGGCTGACCCTGTTTAGGCGCAGACCACGACGTAGCAGCTTGTCTAGCCTGTGCTTCTTTAACCGCGGACGCTTAGGCGTCGGTCTGAATTTGCTGAGGAGTTTTGGCTCGATTTCGCTTATATTATGCCGTCGGATCCTCCGACTACGCAAATGTCTAAAAACGCAGGAAAAGGACCGACACTCGCGGTCCGTGGTTTCGGCGAAACCGCGTTAAGCCAACATGAGTGTCTCTGTTTCGCTGAAACCGAGCAAGCGGTTCTTCCTTCAGCCGAAAACTTACCTTCTACGAGGCCTCTTCCAACCTGGTGGAGTCGGCCTCTGAAATCCCACCTGCTGTTGCAGTTTCTCAGGAACTATCTGACACTATTCCCTTGGATATTTCAACCCCTGCACGTGGAGCTGCTAGGCCACCTGCAGCCATGTCCATTAAGGCCTTTGCCAGGGCTAAAGCAGCTAAGACTACTAAAACTGTGCCTGCTAAGCCCCCTTCTCACAGGCCTAGCTCTAGTTCACAAATGCTTAGTTTAGCAGAGGATCTCATTTCTTTAATCCGGGGATCCCAACCTCATCCAGACAGGGCCTCTCAGCCCCCTCCAGAGAAGAGGCCTAGAGCAGAGCCCCCTCAGCCTATTTCCACAGATGATTCCTCTGATGATTCAGATGATACAGACCCTCCAGAGGCTCCTTTCTCCCCTTATGAAGACTCTGATGCTGAACAGTCCATCCCTTCTGCCTCTCCACCTGAGGAATTTTCCTTTGGGGAAACCTTGCATGCTATGAGGGAACAATTTCAGTGGCAGGGCCAGGATTTTTCAGACCAGAAAAAGGCTTAGAACCTTTCTGTATTTACCACAACATAGGCCTTTAGCCATACCTCCAGTTCTTTCTGTTGTAGATGATGCATTTAATGATGCTTGTACTGCTCCTGATTCTCTACCTCCGGCCCCTGCTAAGCTTGATAGATACTACAGGGTCCCGGACACGCGTTACCATTTATATAAGGCTCCTTTTGCAGATCCCGAGACTATCTCCCAAGGGCCTAAGGCTGTAGCAGCCACCTCTGCTAAAAACCCCCTCCCCTCTGAAAGGGAATCCAGATCCTTAGAGAGATGGGGTAAAAAAGTTTACACTTCTGCTACTCTTTCAGCTAGGGCCTTGAACTGTCAATTTCACATGATCCAGTATCAAGAATTTATGCTAGACCAGTTAACCAAAAAACTGTCCTCTGATGAAGCATTGGACAAAAAATCTGTTCAGGAAATGGTACATAACATTCAGCAAGTCAGTAACCATTCTTTAAAATGCGGCTATGATGCACTGGAGGCTTCCTTTAGATCAGCCATGACTGGCACAGTTATCAGAAGGCATGCATGGTTAAAAGAGCAGGCCTTACCAGACCATGTCAAGTCCAAACTATTAGATGCTCCTATGGATAAGATCAATTTGTTTGGCTCTCCTGCACAACAGGTGCTGAAGAAGATGGAAGAGAAGGCAAAATCTGTCCAAACAGTTAAAGACTTCTTACAGGTCCAACCGCCAAGATTTAGCAGAAATTGGCCCTCCAAGAATTGGTCCTTTCCAGACTCCTCCAGAACTCAGAGAGGCAGGAATAGGCGCTCAAGAGGCAGAAACCAATCCAGGGGTGCCTACAGGGGACGCCAGTGGCAGGGTAACAACCAGCGAAGTACAGCCACAGACACAGCCACCACCACAACTACAGGGCAATCACAGTGACTTGGCACTAGCACCGCCTACCAGGGAACAACTAGAAGCACCCTTAGGCGGGAAGCTAGCCTTATTTTCAATAAACTGGCATTACATCACAAGAGACAAGTGGATTTTACAGACAATAGACCAAGGCTACAGGTTTCACTTCCATACTCTACCAGGGAAGAGAGGAATGCCAAACCTACCTCCAAATAAAAAGGCAGAAGCTCTAAAACAAATATCTCAATTATTAAGGATGAGAGCTGTGGAAAAGGTACCATCTATGGAGCAAGGAAAGGGATTTTACTCCAGACTCTTCCTGGTACCAAGAAAAGAGAGCAAATGGAGGCCTATTCTCGACCTGTCCGCTTTAAACACATTCCTCATTGTTCCAAAATTCAAAATGCTGACTCTACAGCAGCTTCTTCCCATGCTGGGCAAGGAGTCTTGGCTGGTAACTCTAGATCTCAAGGAGGCATACCTGCACGTCCCCATATGACCAAATTGCAGAAGATACCTCAGATTTCTTGCAGGATCAGAGCATTATCAATTCTCAGCATTGCCCTTTGGCTTATCTACTGCGCCCAGAGTATTCACGAAATGCCTGGCATCAGTAATTGCTCATTGCAGGCTTCAGGGGATCCAAATTTACCCCTACCTGGACGACTGCCTGATACAAGCGGACAACAAAAACAAGCTAACAGAAGACTTTCAAAGGGTCATTTACCTGCTACAAGCCCTGGGATATACAGTCAATATAAAAAAGTCAAGGCTGATACCATCCCAAAGAATAACCTTTTTGGGTGCAGAGCTGGACACATCAACGCAAATGGCATTCCTAACAGTAGAAAAACAAGAGCAACTACCTCTCTACTTCTTGGCATTAACAAAGCGGAACCATCTATCAGCAAGAAAAGTACTGCAAGCCCTGGGCTTCATGGCATCCTGCATAATACTGGTCCCTCATGCCAGACTGCATATGAGAAAGCTACAGTGGTACCTAAAGAATTTATGGTCTCAACACAAGCACAGCCTAGAAACCCAAATTCCAATGATCCCATGCCTGAAGCAAGAGTTCCTATGGTGGGCTCAGGCCTGTCAATCAAACACAGGATTGCCTTTCTACAACATTCAACCAAGCCAAACCATCACAACCGATGCCTCAGACCTCGGTTGGGGGGCCCACATGCTGGACAAGTGCATACAAGGCTTATGGACTCAAGACCAGCTGCACCTACACATAAATCTAAAGGAAATGCTGGCAGTAAAATTGGCAATTCAGACATTCAGACCATTTCTCCGATAAGGACAGACAACACCACAGTTATGTGGTACATCAACAAACAGGGAGGCACACATTCGTACCCTCTATGCCGGATGGCACTGGACCTCTGGAATGTGGCTCTGCGCTACAACATTCAGTTACAAGCAATTTTTGTACCAGGAAAAGAAAACATTCTAGCAGACATATTAAGCAGGACTACCACGGATGCCCACGAATGGATGCTGCATCCGGACATCTTCAGAACCATTACAAGAAAATGGGGACTCCCAGAAATAGACTTATTTGCATCCCCACGCAATCACCAGCTAAAGAAATTCTGCACAAGGACGTACCACCCACTTGCTTGGAAGGTGGACTCCCTATCTTTCAGTTGGAAAAACCTGACAGCATATGCATTCCCACCACTTCCTTTGATGCACAAGGTGCTTTTGAAGATCAAAGAGGACCGTCCAAGGATCATTCTGATAGCTCCAGACTGGCCAAGGCAACATTGGTACCCATTACTAAGGAGCATGTCTCGGGAACAAATATGGACACTACCCCTGGTTCCATTGCTGTTAACACAGAACAACTACAACATCCTGCATCCAAACCTGAAAACTCTGCAGCTGACTGCCTGGAACATTACATAAGATCAATTATCCCAAATTTATCCCAAAGGGTTAAAGACATTATCCTTGAGGCTCGCAGACCCTCAACAAGAAAAAATTATTCAGCAAAATGGAAAAGATATCTCATTTGGAATACTGCAAAGGGAGAAGATGTGTCACGGGTAAACATAGCCAACATCCTGGAATACTCAACATCCTGGAATACTTGGCAGAGCTCTTCCACACAGGCCTGTCCTATTCTTCCATCAAGATACATGCATCAGCTATTTCAGCAGAATACAGCTTGGATCCTCCTGTCTTCTCACATCCTCTGCTCAGGCAGTTTCTGAGAGGAATTAAAAATGTAAAACCTCCTTGGAAACCACCATTGCCAGCATGGGACTTGAACTTTGTGCTAG
This sequence comes from Protopterus annectens, assembly GCF_019279795.1. Classification (NCBI taxonomy): domain Eukaryota; kingdom Metazoa; phylum Chordata; order Ceratodontiformes; family Protopteridae; genus Protopterus; species Protopterus annectens. The sequence goes on along the minus strand of NC_056727.1, from coordinate 726,120,454 downwards.
AAAAATTGACACTTCCTCCTTTCGAACCAGCAGCAACAGCAGAATTACAATACTTATCATGGAAGACTGCTTTCCTGCTGGCAATCACTTCAGCAAGAAGGGTATCTGAACTACAGGCATTAATGGCAGTGCAACCCTTCCTGATCTTCCATCAAGATAGAGTGTCCATGAGAACAAATCCTACATTTATGCCTAAGGTGGTATCCAGAGTGTCTTTAAATCAGGCTATCCACCTACCTACATTCTTCCCCAACCCACAGAACAGGGGAGAAAGACTGTTGCATACCTTGGATGTACATAGACAGTTACGCTACTACCTGGACAGGACCAAGGACAATAGAAAAACTGACCAGCTACTGGTAGCATATGCAACAGGAAGGAAGGAAAAGCAATTTCAAAACAGACAATCTCCAAGTGGATAGGAAATTGCATTAGATTTTGTTACTCCTACCATGGAAAGAAAACTCCAGAAAACATCAGGCCTCACTCTACAAGGGCTACAGCCACTACCACAGCCTTCTTACGAGGAGTGGCTACCAAGGACATTATAGAGGCTGCTACTTGGACCTCCGTGCATACATTTGCCAAGCATTATAATTTACCTTTATACTCTAGATCCCGAGCAGGTTTTGCCACTGCTGTTTTGCAAGGGATCCTAACTACACCATAATCTTTTTTTTCCTCCTCCCCCAGTTTAGCTATGGTATTCTACCCATTTGTAAGGACTGCAGATGCATCCTTGAAGGACATAGTACAGTTTTGTACCTACCATAAATGTAGATGTCCGATAGGAATGCATCTGCAGTCAGGATTACCCACCGCCTTCCCCTCTGTGGTACTCCTAGGGTATTTGCCCATCTTATAGCTAGCTTGGGGGGGATCTATTATGGTGTATTTGTTTGTATATATGTACATACATGCTTATTTTTTGTGTTTGCTCTCTACTATTTGGAATCATTGGCATTTATCCAAATTTAGCCTTCCAAGAGGGCACCTGGCATCTGGGGCAAGAAACACTGAGGAAAATGGCGTCGGCTGATGCCTTTATACCCGAATAACTGCAGCTATGACGTCGGGTGAAGTGCGACACCAGCCGAGGCCAGACCCAGACTTTGGAATCCGGCCGACCGAAGGGCTGCCTGACGACAGGACAACCCATTTGTAAGGACTGCAGATGCATTCCTATCGGACATCTACATTTATGGTAGGTACAAAACTGTACTTTCTGCATACTCGGCTCCAAACTCTGAATCTTGCAGCATGGCTGATCAACTAATTATTCAAACCACATCTCTCAGTAAACCTGTGATGGATGTCATTTTGGAAGCCAGAAGGCCTAGTACTAGAAAATCTTATGCTGATAAATGGAAGAGATTCTGTGCTTGGAACCAAGCACAAGGAACTGACACAGCAAAGCCCAATATTCCTCAGATTTTACAATACTTAACTGAGATGCTTGACAAGTGCCTATCTTTTTCTTCAATAAAAATCCATCCCTCTGCCATCTCGGCTCATTACAACACAGAGCCTCTCCTCCTTTCTCATCCACTGCTTAAGCAGTATCTCAGAGGTGCCAAACATTTAAGGCCTCCCAGGAGAGCACCAACTCGTGCATGGGATCTCAATTTTTTGCTGGAAAAACTCACCCTGCCTCCTTTTGAACCAGCAGCTACTGCGGATATAAAATTTCTATCTTGGAAGAAAGCTTTTCTTTTGGCAGTCACTTCAGCAACAAGGGTTTCAGAACTACAGGCTCTCATGGCAGTGGAGCCTTTCATTATTTTTTACCCGGACAGGGTGGCCCTCATGACCAATCCTTCTTTTATGCCTCAGGTGGTATCTAGTGTGGTTCTTAACCAGACCATTCATCTGCCAACATGTTATCCAAATCTGCAGAACAAGGGGAAGCGGATTCTGCATTCCTTGGATGTACTCAGACAACTAAGATTCTACTTAAACAGGACCAAATCTCTAAGAAAGTCTGAGCAACTACTGGTAGCATTTTCTGCAGGATCAGAGGGGAAGGCTATATCAAAGCAGACTATTTCTAAATGGATAAGCCACTGCATTCGTTTCTGCTATTTGCACCATGGTAAACCTGTGCCCAAGGGGATCAGGTCACATTCCACCAGGGCTGCCTCTACTTCAGCAGCTTTTCCTCAGAGGGGTCCCAACCAAAGACATTCTAGAAGCCGCTACTTGGAGCTCTGTTCATATCTTCACAAAGCATCATCATTTACCTCTCTTCTCTAAATCCAGGGCAGGCATTGCCACTGAAGTCCTGCAGGGCCTTATAGCCGCTCCTATTGCTGTTTAGTTCCATCCTCACATCAAAAGCTTTGGGATTCTATCCAAATGTAATGACTGCAACAGTGAAACACGAAGAACATAGTACAGTTGTGTACACTTACCATAAATGTAGATGTTAGAGTGTATTCACTGTTGCAGTCCGGGGTTACCCACCCGCCATCCCCCATTCTATATCTTTTCTTTCCTTCACTGTACTCAAAAGCCTTTGTGGTGTATTTGCTTTTAGTTGAAGGTACAATTTATGTTTCTAAAAGCGCATTTTTATATTTTCAGTTTATTTATATATATATTTTTGCTCCCCATTTGGGGGGCACCTGACATCTGGGACAAGAAAAACTGAATAAAACTGCGTCGGCTGCATGTTTTATTCCCCTGACGACCTGACGTCATGGAAGAGGAGACAGCAACTGACACAGGACCCAAGACTTTGTTATTCAGGCCGACTAAGGGCAACCTGCAAGCAAATTACCCAAATGTAATGACTGCAACAGTGAATACACTAGAACATCTACATTTATGGTAAGTGTACACAACTGTACTTTATGAAGGTACCAGAGATCAGTCATAGATTCAGGCATGTCATCTGGTACTGCTGTTTAAGAAGAAAAATGAGAAATCCATTATGAAATTAGGTAGCTGTGATTTTAATACCTAATAACAGGTAGCCCAGACTTGAGAACATGTGTACCTAGCTGATCTTGAAGGAGTCAGCTAAGGAGCTAGGGATTGAATGGCGTATTTGTTGCTTTAGGGTTTTCAGCCATTGTCTAACATTCATCCCTCTATAGTGACAGAAGAGGCGAGTTCACTAGCACATGTTATGCATGCACATTAAGTATTGTGTTGCCCAGTGTTTTAAAAAAAATTGCATGTCAGGATGCTGCTGCTGTACTAGGGCACTCTGATTTACACTAAAGATTCCTCACTTGCATGGCTCCAGTCTGTGTGGAGATGAGCCAGAAACACAGTGGGGAACCCAAACTGATATAATTCACATTTATATTTCTCAAAACAAAAAGTGTATTTTTGTACATGATAACAGATGCTCAGTATTTTGTAGTTGTTTGATGCAGAGAAGTAGTCTTTATTGCTGCCCAGATGTCCTGGTATTGATTAGCACTAAAGGAACTGTAGGACCTAATGTGGGATTGTAGGAATGAGCATCCAGTAATGATTTGCCCATCGCTGGGGAGAAAGGTCAGGTGGGTCTACTGCAAGACATCAGTAGTGCCTGGATGCCCCAACAAATTCTTTCTAAATGGCAGGAGCGAGCACCCACCAAGCAGTGTGCTCACACTGTAGCAGGTAGGTGCAGAAGAAGTTATGCTGGAAGGGGCTTGCTTTTCTGGATTTCTGGTTACTCAGGCTGCTGCTGTGAGAATTATAGAAAAACCTTGGTGGTTGCTTAGATGGACTTGGTGACTGTTTCTCACCTACAGGGAGTAAACGGGCCATTTGGGGTCATAGGGAGACAAATAGCTAGCAGACAGCATGGTGGGAAAAATAAACAGTAAATACTTTGTTTATGCAGAGCAAGTATTGGTGTGCACAAGAAATTAACATGTGTAGACTTTGCTTTCATCAGGTGGCTAGTTAGAGCAAAACAGAGCTGAATTACTAAGAATCGCTTCTCTTCCCAGTGTAAAATTATAGTCTTAATATGATCTCACCCACTTAAGATTCATTAAGCAAAGTGGGTAAAAGCAGTACCCCAATGTTTAATGTTCAAGTAAAGGTCTTGCCAGCAGAGGGTGCACAAGTTTAGGTAGATTTAGTGGTTTATTTCCTCTACTTCTTTTAAGGAGGACCTAGGTATAACTAGGCAAGCCTTACTGTACTCTGGTTTGCTAACTATATTATCTTTTGTTATTGAGCAACTAACTTGGTTTCGGCTGATGTAGTCAAAGTTCACTCCACCTGAGGTATGGCTGCTTTACATTACTTGTTTTCAGGAATATGTCCTTTGAGGAAATTTGTACCACAGATGACTGATCATCTGTTTACACTTTTACCACTGTTACATGGACCATGGTTCCAGGATTTTTACCTCCTTTGACACTTTGGTGCTTCATAAGTCTGCCTGTTGAGTGCTTTTGAGTCTGTTTTGTCCCCAATGTGCTTAGCAGATTTTGTGTGGTATTGCTTCTTCTTCTGTATAGGAATTATTCACTGCAGTAGACAACAGGTATGCATGTACCCACCATATTGCTAATTTTTTGAGAGGGCCTTCTGCGAAATCTTCATTGGATACTTGCTACCCTCTCTTTTCCTTTTTTAGATGGTCTTTCCATGCTATGCTTATGCAGTAAACTCTGTTAACCGGTACTCGAGCAACCAGAAAAAAAAATCGAAGTAATACAGTGCAATTTTCATGTTGCATTTTCTGTTTCCTCCCTGCAGAAACATATCTTATGTTTGCAGAGTTTGAGTTTTAAAAAGGAAGATAAGAATAAATTCCCTCATTCTCCAACCTAAGAACAAGTTAAAAAAAAAAAAAAATAGTATAGGAGTACAGTATTAGTCAGGCCTATTTTAATAGCAACTCTCAAGCAAACCAGAAACTGCAGATGTTCTGTAGTCCTATCTCGCCTTCATTCTTACATATGAGTTTGGAGCCGATCCTTGGCTCCGACTCGGCCGATTACAAAGCTCGAAGTCTCAAGTTGGCTTGTGGCAAGGTAGGTATCCCACAATGCACTAGTAACAATCCCCATATCTCGTTTACCACTCTACGAGTTCAGGAGTGCTCTATTTCGTGGTCGTGGCTAAGTTGGAATATTTTTCTTATTCAAATATTTACAGTGTTCTTTTTGAATATAATAGTCTAGTACTAATAGCTTACAGTTGTTAACTTGTAGTAGTTAGCTAGTATGTTTTTTGAAGTTTATTGCAAGTTGTTGTTGCTGTTTGTTGGCCGTTGCTTCTGCAGGCCTTCCTTAGTGGTATCCCTTCTTTTTTTCTGTGTGCTAGTTGTTGCTAATCTTTTCTTAGGCATAGGTCAGTTTTTTAATTTGAACCTATTCTAACCTTTGTCTGTTGCTTGTTATTCTCTATTTCGCCTACCCCTCTGTTCAGGGCTAGGCCCGTTTAAGTTAGAGGACCTAGTCTTCTATTGCCTCCCTCTTGTGTGTTTTTTCCTCAGCAGGGCTAGGCCCGTTTAAGTTAAAGGACCTAGTCCTCTGTTGTCTTTCTCCCTTGTGTGTGTTTTTTTTTATTTTTCTTGAGCAGGGTTAGGCCTGTAAGTTAGAGGACCTTGTCCTCTCTTTTTCTTACCTTTCTGCATTTATAGTCTGTGATTGTTGTTGTGAAAGAAGTAGTATGTATAAGGAAACCAAGGACCATAAACCTTCGGGTTTCACGAAATGCATAAAATGTTCACAAAAAATGTCCCTGACTGACGGGCATAGTATTTGTGTTTATTGCTTGGGAGCCATACATCTACAGGAGACATGTACTTTTTGCCATTCTTTTAGCTCCCGGGTTCTCCAGGAAAGGAAGAACAAACTCATCTTGAAAGGTCTCCTTAAACCTTCCTTTAAGGAGGATTTAGCTAGCTCTTCCTCTTCTCACTCTAGGTCTCCCTCTTCTAAAAAAGAAAAGGTCAAGTCGGTGAAAACAGTCTCCCATACCGACTGTTAAATCAGGACCACCAGAGAAAATTGCCAAAAATTGACAAGCCTTCTACCTCTTCGGCTCCTCTGCCTTCAGAGCCGGTCGTGGTTATTGATGTAGACCATCCAGCTTTGGCTCCAAGTTTTTCGGAACCAATAGCTGAATCCATATCTCTGAGCCGGTCAAGAGATTTACTACTGGTATCCCCGACACTTACATCTCCAGTTTTGCAGAGATCTCGATCCCCTACCTTGTCTTCCAGATCCTCCAGGAGTCTTTCTGAGGAGGATGTCGAGAGAGTGGTGCTTAGACTTGAAGTCATCGGCGCTAGCAAATTTGTTGTCGGCTCCGACCCATTCGGGTCCGGAGCCGTCTAAGGCCATATTACCTGTGTCTATTCCTCTGAGCCATGTCGGTCTTTCGGAGCCAGAGCTATTGGTACTATTTGTTATGGAACTGTCGGTTCCAGCACCCCAACTGTCTGTCTCGGAGCTGAGTTCTGCTCTGACACCTTCGGTGCCGTCCCTGGTGTCTAGGAGCCGAAGCTCACCAGTCGGCCCCGATGGGGACGCTCAGACCCGAACTTCTTTGCTTCCAAGCCCTACCTCTCGGTGTGTTGGCTCGGCTAAGCTCGGATCCTACATCTGTCTTGGAGCCAATCGCTCTGGAGCCGAGGACTACTTCCGCTTCTCAGAACCAGTGGTGTCCTCAGAGCTGGAGAGATCTGCCTTAGAGATGATGAGGAGAATGCTGTCTAGATCTTCAGCTCCACACAAGGGTACTGATGCTCTTCTCCCTCAAGCTCCGATCTCTGTCTCAGCACCATCTCTCTATCTCTAGACAGCAGAGACCCGCAGCCTCAGGATCCCCCCTTGGGTGGCCCCCAGTCTTCCGAGACCTTCCCAGAATATCCTTCTGAAGAGCCTCTTCGGAAGAGAACTTGCAAGAGGAAGCATGTAGACTCCCCTGATGAATCCATCACCTCCGACACTGACCTCGAGGAGTCAGAAGGGTCCCCTAGGTTGTCCTCTGATGATATCGTCTTCGTAGATATCCCAGAGATCCTGAAACAGAGGCAGCTGGCCCACTGTCATCCCTTCTGATGAGGAGTCAGTGTACCTGAAGGCTTTTGGTTCTCAACCTTCAGCCTCTTGGGTGTCTCCACCTTTCGATGAGCTGTTAGATTTGGTGAGTCAAAAGGTGTGGGAAACTCCTGATGCCATGGAACCAGTCCCCAGAAGGCCAAACAAATTTCTTTCAGCTCCTAGGGAAAAAGAGTTTTTGACCAAAAGTGTGCCTGTAGATGCTATGGTGGTGGCAGCAGCCACAAAGAAGGAACTAGCGAGTCTCGAACGATGGACAGATACGGGAAGCGTATTTTTTCTTCAGCGGCTTTTAGACTCATATCGCTGAATTACCTCACCCATTTCACTAGGCTACAAAGAGATCTCCTAAAAGAGCTAGAAGATGTTCTCCAAGGTACTTTAGCTGAAGAAGTCCCTGAGAAGGTTACTGCTCAGTTGTCCACCTTAAACTCTATTATTAACTCCTCCATGAGGCTGATATCTTAAGCAGCAGATGTAGTGAGCAGGCCAGCGGGTTCAGGAGTCTCCCTTAGGAGACACCCCTGGATGCGCTTATGTAACTTTGCGGAGCCCTTCAAATCTACATTTACCAATGTCCCCTTTGACGGCTCCTCAAAAGACACACTCACTAGATGTGAGCAGGAAGGGAAGACTCTCTGCCATGGGAGTACGTTTTTCTGTCCCTTCTAGACCATACCCTAAAAGTCAGAGCGGCAGAAAAATGGGATTCAAGAAATCTCAGAGATTTTTCCAGACGCACAAGGAGATTCCTTCTCCAGAGGCAGAGGAGGAGGAAATAATGGTAGACATCGCCCTAGAGACAGGGGGGTCCGCAAAACCAGGGTGGCCGCAATGCCTTTTGTGTATGTCCCTATCAGCGCTCCTGAACTGGGGCCCAACTGCGCTTCTCTGGACCTAGTCGAGGGTCGCTTATCTTTGTACCCAGAAACCTGGCACGACATTACAAAAAACAAGTGGGTACAAAAAGTAATTTCCAGGGGATACTCCATACCCTTCTCTTTTCCACCTCATCTAACCAAGAGAATCCCAGATGTTCCACCCAATCACAGGGATCAAGCAACTATAAGAAGTCTAAAAGTTGCTTCAAGAGAGAGTCATCCAAACCGTCCCCGCAGACCAGATAGGATTCAGAACTTACTCCTGATTCTTTTTAGTGCCAAAACGAACAGGGGGCTGTGGAGGCCCATCTTGGATCTCAGCAAGTTAAATTAATCCGTGAAGAAGTCAAGTTCCGAATGGTAACCCTGCAGTCTGTACTCCCTCTGTTAGGGAAAGACAATTGGATGTTCTCCATAGACCTCCAAGATGTGTACTACCACATAAAAATGGACAGAGCATCAAGGAGTCATTTACGCTTCCGGCTGGGAGCCAGTCATTATCAATTTCATGCTCTGCCCTTTAGTCTCACCACAGCCCCCAGGGTGTTCACCAAATGCATGGCGGTAGTAATGGATCACTTGAGACGTCTTGGATTCCAAGTGTTTCCGTACCTAGACGACTGGCTCCTGACTGCCACCACCAGGCACCTACTTCTACGAGCCAGGGATTCAACCATCTGAGTCTGCACTCAGCTAGGCATTACTATAAATTGGGAAAAGTCTGTCTTGTCGCCCTCTCAATATGTGACTTTTATAGGCGCAGAAATAGACACAGTCGTAATGATGGCTCACCTTCCTTCAGACAGAGTGCAAAAATCTAAGACAACAAATATACAGCCTGCTTCCCCAAAGCAAGATCAAAGCGAAGACAGTGCTCAGACTTCTAGGAACCATGGCCTCTACTATAACTGTACTTCCGCTAGCTAGACTACTTCCGCTAGCTAGACTACATATGAGAATTCTACAATGGCTACTGTTTTCCCAGTGGTCTTTTCAGCAACTGCCTGTCTCATCCCATTCTAATAAAGGAATCTTGCAAAAAGGACCTTCGTTGGTGGATCCAGTCCAATCAACTAACGATAGGGAGACCATTCATTCCTTGCCAGCCCATTGCTACGGTGACCACAGATGCCTCCCAGATAGAGGGGGGGGGGGCATTGTCTAGGAAGGACAGTCCAAGGCACATGGCAAGAACATGAGGCTCACTTGCATGTCAGTGTTCTAGAAATGAGAGCAGTGCTACTAGTGTTGCAAGCACTTCACAACTTTCTTCCTCTAGGGACAATAGCAATCAAGTCAGACAATATGTCAGTGGTATGGTATATAAACAAACAAGGGGGAACCAGATCCTACCCTCTATGTCGAGAGGCTCTACGTGTTTGGCAGTGGGCGATATCTTCCCAACGCTTTCTAGTTACAACGCATATTCCGGGGAGAACAAATGTGATAACCGACAAGCTCAGCAGGGCAATCTTGATGCCTCCCGAGTGGTCTCTGAATCAGAAAGTCACGGAACAGATTTTCTGCAAATGGGGACAGCCTTGCTGCGATCTGTTTGCCACCCCAATGAACAAATGCAGCAGCTACTTCACCCTTATCCCCCCCCCCCGGGGGAGACACCGAAAGGCGTACTTATCTACAATTGGCCCTCGGGACTTCTTTATGCTTTTCCTCCCTTTCTGCTAATATCGAAAGTGATCCAGAAAACAAAGACTTTGGGATGCAGAATGATTCTCATCACTCCTTACTGGCTTCGTCAGATTTGGTTCCCCTTTCTCGGGCCTCACCTCCTGGATGATCCATGGACTCTGGACCCAGTACCAGACCTTCTGACATGTATGTCAGGCATGTTCCATCCCCGTCTCCACACCCTCAACTTGACCGCATGGCTGCTCCATTTCCACCCTAGTCAGGCTTCATGATTTCTCCCCTGCAGTTACACATATCCTGACGTCTTCTCATAAACCTTCTACAAGAAAATTGTATGCTAGCAAATGGAAAAGATTTTCTCTCTAGGCACAAGCTAAGAACATAGATCCGTACACAGCCTCCATTCCCTTAGTGTTAGAGTTTCTCACCAAACTTTTTCATCAGGGATCAGCTGCTGCTACAATCAAAGTTCAATTAGCAGTTATCTCCAATTTTCATTTGGGACAACATGAACCTAATCTTATGGCTCACAGATTGTGTAGATCATTTTTAAAAGGCACCACCTTACTAAGACCTCCTTTTCAAGAACCTACATCTCCCTGGGATCTAAATTTTGTTCTTTCAAAACTTACCTCACCGCCTTTTTAACCTTCACATACATGTGATTTAAAGTTTCTTTCATGGAAGACCATTTCTCTGGTAGCCATTACGTCCGCCAGAAGAATGTCAGAGCTGCAAACACTCTGTCTATGAAATATCAAGTAAGGAGGTTTGACAGTTTCCCTTTGTACTAACCCTTCCTTCATCCCCAAGATTTGTTCTCAATCGAATATGAATCAAACTATTGAACTGCCAGTCTTTTTTCCAAATCACACAAAGTGGAATATAAGTTTCATCAACTTGATGTGCACAGATAGTTAAGGTTCTATCCACATAGAACCAAAGAGTTTAGGAGATCAGACCAATTATTTGTATCTTTTTCGGAGACGAGAAAAGGAATGCCAGTCTCCAAGATAACTTTATCAAACTGGATTTCAAATTGCATATCCTTTATTTACTCTTCTAATGACAAAGAATTCCCATTTAAAATTAAAGCTCATTCTACCAGATCTATATCCACATCTGCCACTTTTCAAGCCAGAATTCCACTGGGCAGTATATGTGCAGCAGCAACTTGGGCTACCCCTCATACCTTTATTACTCATTACAGATTGGACTCTGCCTCCAGGGGTAGAGCCTTCTTTGGTTCCACGGTTCTTAGGAGTATATTCCCATGAGCCCCTCAAGAAAAAGGTGCTATGGACGCTGTCCCATATGCAAGAATGAAGGCGAGATAGGACTACAGAACATAAAGAAGTTAAGTTTTGTACTCACCATAATGTTTCATGTTTGTAGTCCATCTCGCCCTTCAGTCTTACAAACCCACCCACCTACCCCCATCCATGTATCCTTGGATGATCTGGAGACAAGATAATGTCTATCTTCCTTAGGGTTGGAGACCTTTCATCTTTGTTTTTCCTTGTGGAAATACTTTACATCATATTTGTAGATAGCAGCAAACAAGATCTGGGGATTGTTACTAGTGCATTGTGGGATACCTACCTTGCACGAGCCAACTTAGAGACTTTGAGCTTTGTAATCGGCCGAGTTGGAGCAGAGGATTGGCTCCGAACCCATATGTAAGAATGAAGGGCGAGATGGGCTACAAACATGGAACGTTATGGTGAGTACATAACTTTTTTTTATCCAGCATCTACCAGTCCCCATGGGTGCCAGTTAACAGAGTTTACTGTAGATGTTCTTCGTTCCCCATTGCTGCAGTCCTTACTATTGGGTATAGTCCGCATCCAGTCGGCCCGAATACCAGAGTATAAGGCTGACGTCGGTCAGGGCGCATTAGACTGACGTCAGTACGTCAGGGTACTAATGCGCATGACCGACGTCATATCCTCAGTCTTTTTTGCCGCGTGGTCCGATGCAGAAGCAGTTTTGCGAGTGCAGGTTGGCGTTCTGAAATCTTTCCGAAACCGGAGTTTCAGACCGAAACAGAGTTGGCTAAGTACCCGTTGGGAACATTTTGGTTTTTTCTTGCCTCAGTATTTTACCGGATGTCAGAAAAAGTGAATAACTGTATTTCTTGTGGGAAACAGATACCTCATAGGGATTACCATACCTTGTGTATACCTTGTTTAGGGCCTGAGCACGACGTTGTTGGTTGCCGCTCTTGTGCTAGGTTTAACAAACGCACTATTAAGAGGAGGTTAGACTGTGCCAGGTTAGTGTTTGGGAAGCGTTGCAATTATAAAATGCCGTCGGATGCTCCGACGCGCTTCTTCAAGAAGCGCAAGGACAAAACAGCGAAGCCTAGGGTTGATGAACCGGCAGTCCCGGACGCCGGTTCTTTAGGAGGCTCAGTGGAGCCAGAGGTTTTGCCAGGAGTTTCCATGGAGTCCCAGGCAGAATCTTTACTGTTACAGGATGTGCCTTCTCAGGAGGTAGGCCAGGCTGAGGGGCTTCTCAGGTGACTGTTCTTCCCTCTCTTCCCAAGGTAGTTAGAGCCTCTCCTTCTGTTGCCAAAACTTCTTTGAGAGGTAGGCCTAGTTTAGCTTCAGTGGGGGCTTCTCCTAGCATTTCGGGTTCTGTACCTAAGAAACATATGCTTAAAATGGCAGAAGATTTGATTACTATGATTAGAGGTTCTATGCCCCCGCCTGATAAGAGGCCTAGGGTGGAACCAGAGTTTGATTGTTTTGAACAGTGTTCAGAGGCTTCAGGGTCTTCTGCGGAAGACTTGCAGGAGTATCCTACTTATTCTGATTCTGATGTGGATGATTCCACTCCTACAGCTACTCCTCCTAAGGATTTCTCATTTTCAGAGACTCTGCATTCCGTGAGGGAGCACTTTAAATGGGAAGGCCAGGATTACTCTGATTCCAGGAAAAGGCTTAGGGAATTCTTGTTTTTACCCCAGCATAGGCCCTTAGCTATTCCTCCTGTGTTGAATGTGGTGGAAGATGTTTTTGCAGAGGCTTCCCTGAACCCTGACTCTTTGCCTCCTGCTCCTGTTAAGCCTGATAGGTATTATAGGGTGCCCAAGCTCATAAGTATTTGTTTAAGAGTCCTAGGGCGGACCCAGAAACTATTTCTCAGGGCCTAAAGGTGTTAAAGCTTCTGTGGTTAAAAATCCTGTTCCCACTGATAAAGAGGCAAGGGCTTTGGATAGGTGGGGAAAGAAAGTGTATACTTCTTCCACTCTAGCCATGAGAGCATTGAATTGTCAGTTTCACATGCTAAAATATCAGAATTACCTCCTTTCACAATTGAAATCTAAGGTGGATGCTTTGGCAGGAGGTATTGAGTGTAAAGAGTTGCTGGATTTGGTTCATGTGTCTGAACAAGTGGGTAAGCATTCTTTGCAATGTGGTTTTGATGCTGTACAAGCCTCCTCGAGGGTGGCCGCTACTAGTTCTGTTCTTCGCAGGCATGCCTGGTTGAAGGATCAGAATTTAGCTGAGCATGTTAAGACAAGGATTTTGGATGCTCCTTTACAGTCTGATGTGTTGTTTGGATCGCCTGTGGAAGCAGTTTTAAAGAAAATGGAGGACAAAGCTAAGTCTATGCAAACTGTTAAGGATTTTTGCAGGTGCAGCCACCGAAATTTAGTAGGAATTGGCGTACTAAGGGGTGGACATATCCTGCTTATGATTCTCAGTCTAGGGGTAGGTCTAGACGTGGTAGGGGCAGGGCTCAAGGTTCTTTTAGGCCTAGAACAGGGAGTTCACCTGCTCCGACTTCTGGTGAGGGCAGGGGTCAGTCCTTTCGTAAACAGACCCAATGACCTGTCTTTTCAGCTGCCAGTAGATTCCCGTCTGGCAGCTCCTTTGGGAGGAAGACTGTCTCTTTTCAAAGCAAATTGGGATTTAATTACTCAAGACAAATGGGTGTTGGATATCATTCACCACGGTCACAGATTTTATTTCCATACAATGCCCCTTTTCAAAGGCATGCCAGACGTTCCTCCTCCACAAAGAAAAGAGGCTCACAAGCAAGTTTTTCAATTACTCCAGATGGGGGCCATTCAGCCAGTCCCTGTATCAGAAAGGGGCCTAGGATTTTATTCTCGCCTGTTCCTAGTACCAAAGAAAGGGAACACGTGGAGACCAATTTTGGATTTATCTCTCCTCAACACTTTTCTGGACATTCCCAAGTTCAAGATGTTGACGTTACAACAGCTTTTACCTCTGCTGGGCAAAGATCACTGGATGGTAACTCTAGATCTCAAGGAAGCTTACCTTCATGTGCCTATCAGGCTAAGTTGCAGGAAGTATCTGCGTTTCGAGCTGGAAATTCTCATTATCAGTTCTCTGCATTGCCCTTTGGCTTATCTACTGCCCAGAGTATTCACAAAGGTTCTGGCTCCAGTGATAGCTTACTTCAGGCTTCAAGGAATTCAAATCTATCCTTACTTGGACGACTGCCTGATTCTGGCTCAAGAAAAGGAAGACCTTGTACAGCATCTGGAACATGTTATAGCAGTGCTAAGATGCCTAGGGTATTCTGTGAACGAAATAAAGTCCAGTCTAGTACCCTCTCAAGACATGTGCTTTCTGGGTGTGAGACTGAATACAGCAGCCCAGATGGCCTTTTTAACCCCGGACAAACAACAGAGTCTATCACTTTACTTCCATCAACTATCTCATCAGTCCGTGCTGACTGCAAGGACAGTCCTTCAAGCATTAGGGTTCATGGCATCTTGTATTATGGTGCTTCCCAATGCCAAACTGCATATGAGGAAGCTACAATGGTATCTCAGAAATGTATGGACACAGCACTGCCAGGATTTGGACACTGTCATTCAAATAATACCTTGCCTTCAAAAAGAATTTTTGTGGTGGGCTCAGGAATGTCACCTAAACAAGGGACTCTCTGTGACCCGCCAGAGGCGAGTCAGATTTTAACGACAGATGCCTCGGACTTTGCTTGGGGAGCTCATCTACATGGAAAGTGGATACAAGACAAGTGGCCTGCCAGACTACTGCATCTACATATCAACATGAAAGAGATGTTAGCAGTCCAGTTTGCATTAATGGCTTTCAAGGAGTTACTTCTTCCAGGGCAGGTGTTGATTCTAACAGACAACACAACTGTCATGTGGTACATCAACAAGCAAGGGGAACACATTCTTATCCTCTATGCAGGCAAGCAATGATTTTATGGGAGACTGCGCTAAGCTTGCAACTAACTCTTCAGGCAAGGTTTCTGCCAGGAGCACAGAACTCCTTAGCGGATGTGTTAAGCAGACAAATCATGGATCCCCACGAGTGGAAACTGGATCTTCATGTATTTCAAACATTGACAGTGTCATGGGGAACTCCAGACATAGATCTGTTCGCTTCTCCACTAAACCACCAGCTGCCACAGTATTGCACAAAGGGGTTTCATCACACAGCTTGGAAAGTGGATGCTCTGTCTTTCAGTTGGAAAAACCTTCATGTGTATGCCTTTCCTCCTCTACCTCTTCTTCCAAAGGTACTATTAAAGGTCAGACAAGACAGGCCAAGGATGATTTTGATAGCTCCAGATTGGCCTCGCAACACTGGTACCCACTACTACGGAGTCTGGTAAGGAAGCCTCCATGGCCTTTGCCTCTGATTCCTCATCTATTGTCTCAGCAGGATGGTCATCTGCTCAATGTCAAGCTTCACTCTCTTCATCTAACAGCCTGGCATATTCTGTGTTGAAACACAGCAGGTCTCAACTTCCTCAACAAGTTTTAAATGTGATTATGGAAGCTAGAAGACCTAGTACAAGGAAAGTGTACGCAGAAAAATGGAAGAGATTTTTATTTTGGAGTACAGCAAAGAATTTGCAGGTTTCTGAGCCTAATTTGAGTGCGGCTCTTCAATACCTTACTGAGTTGTTGGACAAAGGTTTGTCCTTCTCTTCTATTAAGATTCATGCTGCAGCGATTTCAGCTCACTATGATTGTGACCCACCATTGTTTTCACATCCTTTGTTCAAGCAGTTTCTTAGAGGGGCAAAGAATATAAGACCCCCACGTAGAGCTCCTACTCCTGCTTGGGATCTCAATTTTGTGTTGGAGAAACTTACTCTACAACCTTTGAGCCTCGGCTACTGCTGAATTGAAATACTTGTCATGGAAGACTGCTTTTCTGTTGGCTATTACTTCTGCAAGAAGGGTGTCTGAGTTGCAGGCCCTTATGGCAGTAGAGCCATTTTTGATTTTCCATAAGGATAGGGTATCATTACGTACTAATCCTTCCTTTATGCCTAAGGTGGTTTCTAGTGTGGCTTTAAACCAGACTATTCATTTGCCTACTTTTATGCAGACCCCCAAGATAAAGGGGAAAAGATTTTGCACACTTTAGATGTACACAGGCAATTGCGTTATTATTTAAGCAGGACTAAGGCTTTTAGGCAGTCTCAGCAGTTGTTTGTTTCTTTTGCTTTGAGTTCAGGGCAAGCCTGTGTCAAAACAAACTATTTCTAGGTGGATTGGCTTTTGCATTGCATTTTGTTATTCCCATCATGGCAAGGAGATTCCAGCTGGGATTAGGCCTCATTCCACTAGGGCTGCTGCCACTACAACAGCATTTCTAAGGGGGGTGGCAACTAAGGATATTTTGGAAGCAGCTACTTGGAGTTGCGTGCATACTTTCTCTAAGCATTATCACCTTCCTATCTACTCTAAGTCTAGGGCTGGTTTTGCCACAGCTGTTTTGCAAGGCATGTTGTCAGCTCCTGCTTCTTTATGATTTGCCAGCCTCCCTTACCTCTGCTTTGGGATTCTACCCAATAGTAAGGACTGCAGCAATGGGGAACGAAGAACATAGTACAGTTTTGTACCTACCATAAATGTAGATGTTCGAGGTTCCCATTGCTGCAGTCCAATTCCCTCCTTCCCTCTGTGTTTAGGGGTGGTTGTGTAGGTGAGGTTTCATGCTTATATTTTTGTATATGTTCTTGTATATCTTGTACATATTTTTGGTGCAGGTATTTTGGGCCTTGTCTTTTTAGGGTCTTCTGACATCTGGGGCAAGAAAAGACTGAGGATATGACGTCGGTCATGCGCATTAGTACCCTGACGTACTGACGTCAGTCTAATGCGCCCTGACCGACGTCAGCCTTATACTCTGGTATTCGGGCCGACTGGATGCGGACTATACCCAATAGTAAGGACTGCAGCAATGGGAACCTCGAACATCTACATTTATGGTAGGTACAAAACTGTACTTTTCATATTTTCTTTTTTGTAGGTGTACTGACTCAGTTTCTAGGCTGCATATAGACAGTCATATACATACATACACTCATCACATAACCTCATGGTGTATATTTGCAGAAGGCATACAGGTACACTGAAAAAAACTGTATTGAAGAGGATCCTTCAAGGAGGAATTTTGACCATTGCCATTTGCAGAAGGCCCTCTCAAAGATGATCTGGTATTGCGAGTATCCCATTTCTTATATTTTTAAATATTGAATCTGTGGTACTGATCATTGAATGGCTGGCATCTAACCTTTTTGTGAAATTTGAAACTTGAAGTTGAGGGTTTGCATGCATGGACCCCTTTTATCATTACTGAGAAAGAGAGAGAGTCTGTGTGTTGTGTGTGAGCGTATGGGGCAAGGAGTGGCATCTTTACATGGTATATAGATACAGTATGGTGACACTTTTTTTTTTTTTTATTTCATATTCTGTTGCAGATGTGGTGGTTGGAGGTTTTGTGTGGATGGCATGATGTGTTGCAATATTTTTAATTGAATAAGCCAAGCTGTCATTTGTTTTGATGATCAAGATCTGAAACTGAAAGAGGTGAGTGTATCTTCTGAGATGGTAATTATTTCAGAGAAACAGGAACTGAAAACATTGACTTATAGAATGGCAGATTATTCTTATTGCTGGGTGTATCAGGGCATATGTTTACTAATGTAAATAGTGTAGCAGTCACCTCATACTGACAGTGTTGACACACCTCTTATGGTCTAGTCCACTCATATTAATAACTATTTAATTTGTAATTATAGTAAATTTTAGTGTCAGTTGAGTACATAATCAGTTTAGGCCTCACTTGCCTGTACTTCCTCACTTTAGGTTAGTATTCCACGGATGGATATGACTTTGTCTGAGTTGCAGGAAATGGCTGCTCGACAGCAGCAACAGATTGAAATTCAGCAGCAGCATTTATCTACAAAGGTAGGTTTGTTAAGTTATGATTGACTGGCCAGAGGAAGAGCTGTATTTTATGATAGAAAAATGTTGGCCATGTGACTGGACTAACCATGAGTTGTGCTGACTTCAGATGTTTGATAATATTAGATGTTGCTTCAGGGAGGGTCATTGTATCAGTAAACAAGAACATTTGATGTTCTTCGTGTTTCACTGTTAGTCATTACATTTGGGTAATCTGCTGGCAGGTTGCCCTCAGTCGGCCTGAATTCCAAAGTCTTGGGTCCTGCGTCAGTTGCTGTCTCCTCTTCCGTGACATCAGAGGTATAAAACATGCAGCCGACGCCATTTTCTTTAGTCTTCCTTGCCGCGCGGTGCCCGAAGCAGTAGCATTTCGCAAGTGCCGGTCGGCCGACTACTGAAATATTCGAGTTTGAGTTTCAGAACCGAAGTCTTCACTGAAACTAAGTACCCCATTGGGGAAACTTTTTTCTTGCTTTTTACCGATGTCAGAAAAAGTTAATAATTGTATTACTTGTGGGAAGCAAATACCTCATAAGGATTTCCGTTTATACTGTATTCCTTGCCTAGGCCCTGATCACAATGTACCTGGCTGTCGGTTTTGTGCTAGATTTAACCAACGCACTATTAAGCATCAGTATATTTTTCTATCAAAGTATTTTGGAAACATTTAACTACCCAGAAATGTCGTCGGATAGCAATCCGATTACCGGAGTACATAAAAAACGCAAAGAAAAGGACAGAGAAAGGCAGTTGAGATCCAAAACTGACGAAGCTTCTCCTAAGCCAGTCATCTGTACTCAGTGAGGCGCTTTCGCAGTCCCTGATACCCGCTACCTTCGAGTCACAGGCCTTTACCGACACCCATGTAGAGTCCAGCATGCCGCAAGGTACTCAAGGTATTGGACCGACGGATGCATCTCCCTTGGATGGGTCCGGAGCCTCTGAGCAGGCACCGGCTTCTGAGGGTGTATTCAGACCTCAACATTTGTATGTCAAACCAGCGACAGCTGCAAAACCAAAGACAAAAACAACTTCTAAAACTAAAAAACCGACGCATGAGCCACGTGCACAGGCCTCTATGCCTAAAAAACAGATTATCAAAATGGTTAAAGACCTTATTACCTTGATCAAGGGTACTCATCCCCTTCCTGATAAGAGGCCTAGGCAAGACACTGATTATGAATCTTCAGATTAGGTTTCTATTTCTTCTGATTCCTCTTCTGATCAGGAATTATCTATACCTCCCTATGAGGATTCCGATGCTGAGGAGTCTATTCCATCTGCATCTCTTCCTGAGGATTATTCATTTGGAGAAACCTTGCATACTTTGAGGGAGCATTTTCACTGGGAGAGTCAAGACTTCTCAGAATCAAAAAAGAGACTCCTGGATTTCCTCCTTCTCCCTCAGCACAGGCCTTTAGCCATTCCCCCTGTTTTAGACATTGTGGAAAATGTGTTTTCGGAGTCAGGCTTGACCCCTGACTCCTTTCCTCCGGCTCCCAGTAAGCCTGACCGATATTACAGGGTCCCTGACTCTCATAAATTTTTATTTAGAAACCCTGCTGCTGATCCTGAAACTATTTCACAGGGTCCAAAGGGAGTTAAGGCCTCAACAGCAAAAAATCCTACCCCCTCTGACAGAGATTCAAGGGCACTGGACAGATGGGGGGAAAAAAGGTTTATACAGCTGCAACCTTGGCAATCGGGGCCTTAAACTGTCAATTTCATATGCTTAAGTACCAACAACATGTTATGGGATTGCTGAAACAGAAAATGATGTTGATTTCAGAATGTGCAGAAAATAAAGAATTGCAGGAATTATTGCATGCAGCTGAACAAGTTGGAAATCATACTTTGCAATGTGGTTTTGATTCCTTAGAGGCCTCCTGCAGGGCCGCAGTTACTGGATCTGTGATTAGGAGGCATGCCTGGTTAAAGGAACACAATTTGCCTGATCATGTTAAAGCTAAATTGCTAGATGCACCTTTACAGCATAATTCTCTGTTTGGTGTTAAGGCAGAAGAGGTTTTAAAGAAAATGGAAGACAAAGCTAAATCTATGCAAACTGTTAGACTTCTTACAAGTGCAGCCACCAAGATTCAGTAGACACTGGCCTACAAAAAATTGGTCCTTTCCTGTGTCAGACAGAGCCCAAAGTGGCAAATCCAGATGCCCTAAGGGTTCCAGATACCAGGCACAAGATTCATACAGGTCAAAGCAATGGGGCGCTTCCACCTCCAAATCTGGAGGATATAAAGTGCAAACCTACAGAAAGCAATCCCAATGCCTTCCCTCTGCCTACACCAAGCACTTATCTTTTGGCAGCACTCATAGGGGGAAAATTAGCACTTTTTGCTCAAAATTGGCAGTTAATAACCCAGGACAAGTGGGTACTAAACATCGTATCACAGGGATACAGATTCCATTTCCACACTCTGCCAATGGCACATGGCTGGCCAGATCTGCCAAAAAATCAATGGGCATAGGCACAGAAACGTCCTTCATGGATATGGGGGCCATTCAGACAGACGGTGCCAGAACAGGAAAAAGGACAAGGTTTTTACTTGACTGTTCTTGGTACCCAGAAAGGACAACGCCTGGCGGCCAATACTGGATTTATCAATTTTGAACACATACCTGGACATTCCAAAATTCAAAATGCTGACTTTGCAGCAGCTTCTGCCCATGCTGGGCAAGAATGCTTGGCTGGTGACTTTAGACCTAAAAGAGGCATACCTGCATGTCCCAATAAGACAATCGTGCAGAAGATACCTCAGATTCAAGGCTGGCCTAATGCATTACCAATTCTCTGCAATGCCCTTTGGCTTATCTACTGCACCCAGGGTCTTTACAAAGTGCCTGGCACCAGTAATTGCATTTTGCAAACAGAGGTATACAAATATATCCTTACTTGGACGACTGTCTCATTCAAGCAGAGGACAAGGACATTATTCTCTGATCTGATGAAGTCTTGCACTCAAGACGAAAGCGCTTAACCTGCCTGTTATCTGAAAAGTTATTAAAGAAGCTTGTTGCTAACTGATGTGTCTGGACTCTCGCTCCTTTCCTGTGGTCGAGTTTTTTATAATTACTATTTATCATTTTGGCTCATTCAAGCAGAGAACAAGGACACTCTTCTTTGACACCTGGCGTTTGTGAAAAGGCTTCTAACATGCCTAGGGTACACAGTAAACGAAAAGAAATCACAACTGGTACCCTCTCAAAAGATAACGTTCCTGGGTGCAAGCTTGAATACAACTGCCCAGATGGCTTACCTCACGACAAGCAAAGGCAACTGACTACTTACTTCAAACTGATGGCAACAAAAACCCAGTCTTCTGCAAGACAAATTCTGCAGGCTCTGGGCTACATGGCATCCTGCATCCTAATGATTCCATATGCAAGACTTCATATGAGGAAACTTCAATGGTACCTAAAATGTTTATGGAGTCAACATTCTCACAGTCTGGAAACGATGATTCCTCTCATTCCCTGCCTGCAACAGGAGTTTCTATGGTGGGCAAAGGCATGTCACCAAAACATGGGACGGCCATTCACTCTACCCCCTGCCAGCCAAACCATAACAACAGACACATCAGATTATGTCTGTGGAGCCCACATGGCAGGAAGATGCATTCAGTGCATATGGTCACCAAAACAAATGCATCTACATATCAACTAGAAAGAGATGCTAGCTGTTCAAATGCCCTAACAGCCTTCAAGGACTTGCTTCATCCAGGACAACTACTGATAAAGACGGACAACACCACAGTCGTGTGGTATATAAACAAGCAAGGGGGCACACACTCATACCCCCTTTGCAGATTAGCCATGGCACTGTGGAACACAGCTTTGACCTACCAAATGCATCTTCAAGCTCATAACCAAATTCAACCACAAACTGCTTGTCGAAAAAAACGAGAAGGAAGTAACGCCAATAAAGAGAATTGCAGCTGCCCAAGAACCTCCACACTCACAATATTTCTTAAATGCAAGATAAACACCACCAAAGCGTGCCGGATAATCCTTTATTGACCTAGGTTTCGTTCATCCACGAACTTCATCAGAATACAATCTAACATTCATTCATTGCATATTTATATCATTCTACTCATTCTTAATTGATTAATTATCTCAAATTCCCTCCTTTTTTACATGACTTATTTAAAGGGGTAATGCTACTTATTATTAAAAGAACTTTCATTACATCATACTTTTGCATTTTTTACCTTCTCAATCTTATATATACATATTAAAATATAAAATAAAAATAACATATATAATCTCTTAAAATTTATAATATCAAAAAAACTGTTTGTGTGTGTGTGTATATGTGTATGTTAAAGGGTAAATATATGTAATGGTTTATAATTACATCCACATGCCCTCATTTTTGTATCCCAACTCCCCATTCACGTACAGTTTAGTTTAATCAATTCAAACATTATAAAGTAAACTTACATAATTAAATTCAATACACTATATGTACTATGATGTGCATATTATAAGTTGTTTATTCTGTCAATTTATATAAGTGTCAAATGTCCATTGCTTATTAGCTTGGCAATATTTATAACTTATGCATACTTAACATCTTTTTTATATATATGTATGCATATTCATAAATCATTAATGCCACCCTGATCACTAATGTCCATTATTTCTGTACCAGCAACAATGGATACCCATAATGCATTAGTGTCGACAAACCTCTTATTCATCCATAAGACATGTCCTAAATGCAAACATTACAGTATGTTCATAACTTTATACTCCATTTATATTGTTTATTCTTAATACAGGCAAGATTGTTAAATACTCATTTAATCCTGGACTAGCATATGAATTTAATCCTATTTGCCATTTTAGCTCTTCCATATCTAAATGATACTTTGTAATTCTTCCTTGTGGGTCATGTTGTATTTGATTGATAACACAAAATTTAAATGAATGATTATTATTTTCTATAATGTGTCTTGCTAAAGCGTTAGTAGTTTTTTGATGGTGTATATCTAGTAAATGTTCTTTAATTCGATCCCTAAAGTGCCTATTAGTTTTTCCTACATAAAACGCTTTACATTGTTGACATAAAGCCAAATAGATAACATTTTTAGTGTAACAATTATAGTGTCCATTGATATTAATTTTACTGTCATTCACAAACAGTACATTATTTGTTTGATGTATATGTCTACATATGATACATCTCCCACATTTATAATTCCCTTTGTGTCTATTCATATTCATATCTGTAATGTTATTATGTTCCAACAACTTTTTAAATGATGGATTCTTTTTATATACAAATTTTAATGGTCCATGAAAAAATTCTTTCCATATGTTGTTATTTATTATTAATTCCCAATTTTTTCTAATAATAAATTCTATATGTTTATAAGAATCATTATAAGTAGTAATGAAAAAAGGAGTGTTGTTATGCTTCTTGTTATAATCATTATTAGATGTATCATTATTTATTAGTAAATTGTTACTGCCAGATACCAAAATAGATGTATATATACCTTTGTGTCTTTTTTCCTTCACTTCATGACATATTTGTTCACAAAAACTTTCCGGATATCCTCTATTAATAAACAATTCAATGATGTATTGTAGTTCACGATGAAAATCTTTTTCATCACTGACCATCCTGGCAGCCCTGACCATCTGTCCCTTAACAATCGCCTTTTTCTGATGGTCAGGGTGCCAGCTGTCAAAATGTAAATAGGCATTTGAAAATGTAGCCTTTCTGTGAATCTTGGTTTTCAAATTTTTTTGTTTTTTCATCATATATGATGTTTATATCCAAATATGTTATATTATTCTTACTATATTGATGAGTAAATTTCAAAAATCTTACCGTTGTGTTAATATATTCCAGAAAGGATTTTAAAGTATTTTCATCGTGATTCCAAATAATAAAAATATCATCAATGTATCTAGTATACATCTGTATATGTTGGTGATATACTGACTGAAACAAATAGTTGTTTTCCCAGTAACTCATGATTAAGTTGGCATACATCGGGGCACATGGTGCCCCCATGGCTATTCCGCTTGTTTGTTGATAATAGCTGCCTTCAAAAAATAAATAATTATTTTTGGGGACCATTTCCATCAAATTAATTAGTGTATTAATTTTCTCTTGTTCGTATAATAGTTTTGCACAGGCCGATCTTTTCAATAAGACGGACCACAGTAATATTGATCCATTACAACAAAGTTACGTACAACTGCATGATAATCATAGCAATGATAGTGTCAGTAGATTGAATGATAAAACAACACAAATAGACATTGACACTAGTGATAGTACATATAAGCAAAACTACAACAATGACGACATTGAGTTGAATAAGATTAGTGGTACTATAAGTTTGGCATGTAATGAGAATGTAAGTTTGATATATAATGACAATTTAGGCAATTGCACAACTTCATATAATACTGCGGAGAAGTCATTTCCAGAATCTACACATTATAAAGTAAATAATGAATTAATGAATCTTAGCACATATGAATATGATGAAATCATGTGCAATAAGAATGAGAGTGCGGATATAAATTTAAAACAGATAGAATCAAAATATGCACAAGCAAACTATCAGGAAAATAACTATGAAGTCAATTTTTTTATAGACAGTAACCCAGATATATATATTTTAAGCAATAAGGATGTACAACATGATGGTAATGAAAGTAATGTGATTATTGAATTTGATAGTAATGTACGGGCAAGTTTGCATAATCCTGTGATAGTGACTAACAACAACAAAGACTTTAGGGTCTTTAATTATTCTAGCTTCAATATAAAAAGGGAGCATGTTGAATTACTTGCTAAGGGATTTAGTTTTGTCCCTTGTAAAAAAGGAAATATAGTGGAATCTATTATTGATTTAAAATTATTCACAAGAAAATTAAATTTAAAAATATTTTTTCAAAATGAAACGGATATTTTCAATGAACAAAATAAGACCTTTACTAAACCTAGTACCTTTAATCCACCCATGAATCAAGATATAAATATGTTTGAAAAAATTAGTGAACATGAAATGAGAAGATTTCATAAAACATATAGAAATCAAATGCATTCTAATATGACACGAGAAGAACAACTTTTGTTGAATGAAATAAGTAAAAATACTAAGATAAGAATTATGAGGCCTGATAAAGGTAATGGTATGGTCATACTTGATAGCAATGACTACAGCAGTTATATGACCAACATGTTATTGGGTGACACCTATGAAGAAGTAAGCAAAAATCAGGTTAATATAGCCTTTAAGAGAATAGATACAACAATGGATGATATGCTATATCAGGGAGAAATATCAGAAAAAGAACATGACTATTTTCAAAATGCACACCCAATAATTAGTGGTATCTTTGAAGGCCTAAACAATCTACAATTTCGACCTATAGTAGATGGAAAAAGAAGTAAAACTTGTTACATCAGTCATTATTTGGATTACCATTTCAAAGAAAGCATGACAAAATTTAAATATATTACAAAAGATTCATGGGATTTTTTGGATAGATTAAATAAAATCAAAATAGAAAAAGAATGTATATTTGTCACAATTGATGTCTGCAATCTCTACACATGCATCCCAAATGATATAGGTTTAATATGGCTAGAAGAGCAATTGTTTGAAACAAAATTATACGAACAAGAGAAAATTAATACACTAATTAATTTGATGGAAATGGTCCTCAAAAATAATTATTTATTTTTTGAAGGCAGCTATTATCAACAAACAAGCGGAATAGCCATGGGGGCACCATGTGCCCCGATGTATGCCAACTTAATCATGAGTTACTGGGAAAACAACTATTTGTTTCAGTCAGTATATCACCAACATATACAGATGTATACTAGATACATTGATGATATTTTTATTATTTGGAATCACGATGAAAATACTTTAAAATCCTTTCTGGAATATATTAACACAACGGTAAGATTTTTGAAATTTACTCATCAATATAGTAAGAATAATATAACATATTTGGATATAAACATCATATATGATGAAAAAACAAAAAATTTGAAAACCAAGATTCACAGAAAGGCTACATTTTCAAATGCCTATTTACATTTTGACAGCTGGCACCCTGACCATCAGAAAAAGGCGATTGTTAAGGGACAGATGGTCAGGGCTGCCAGGATGGTCAGTGATGAAAAAGATTTTCATCGTGAACTACAATACATCATTGAATTGTTTATTAATAGAGGATATCCGGAAAGTTTTTGTGAACAAATATGTCATGAAGTGAAGGAAAAAAGACACAAAGGTATATATACATCTATTTTGGTATCTGGCAGTAACAATTTACTAATAAATAATGATACATCTAATAATGATTATAACAAGAAGCATAACAACACTCCTTTTTTCATTACTACTTATAATGATTCTTATAAACATATAGAATTTATTATTAGAAAAAATTGGGAATTAATAATAAATAACAACATATGGAAAGAATTTTTTCATGGACCATTAAAATTTGTATATAAAAAGAATCCATCATTTAAAAAGTTGTTGGAACATAATAACATTACAGATATGAATATGAATAGACACAAAGGGAATTATAAATGTGGGAGATGTATCATATGTAGACATATACATCAAACAAATAATGTACTGTTTGTGAATGACAGTAAAATTAATATCAATGGACACTATAATTGTTACACTAAAAATGTTATCTATTTGGCTTTATGTCAACAATGTAAAGCGTTTTATGTAGGAAAAACTAATAGGCACTTTAGGGATCGAATTAAAGAACATTTACTAGATATACACCATCAAAAAACTACTAACGCTTTAGCAAGACACATTATAGAAAATAATAATCATTCATTTAAATTTTGTGTTATCAATCAAATACAACATGACCCACAAGGAAGAATTACAAAGTATCATTTAGATATGGAAGAGCTAAAATGGCAAATAGGATTAAATTTATATGCTAGTCCAGGATTAAATGAGTATTTAACAATCTTGCCTGTATTAAGAATAAACAATATAAATGGAGTATAAAGTTATGAACATACTGTAATGTTTGCATTTAGGACATGTCTTATGGATGAATAAGAGGTTTGTCGACACTAATGCATTATGGGTATCCATTGTTGCTGGTACAGAAATAATGGACATTAGTGATCAGGGTGGCATTAATGATTTATGAATATGCATACATATATATAAAAAAGATGTTAAGTATGCATAAGTTATAAATATTGCCAAGCTAATAAGCAATGGACATTTGACACTTATATAAATTGACAGAATAAACAACTTATAATATGCACATCATAGTACATATAGTGTATTGAATTTAATTATGTAAGTTTACTTTATAATGTTTGAATTGATTAAACTAAACTGTACGTGAATGGGGAGTTGGGATACAAAAATGAGGGCATGTGGATGTAATTATAAACCATTACATATATTTACCCTTTAACATACACATATACACACACACAAACAATAAATTTTAAGAGATTATATATGTTATTTTTATTTTATATTTTAATATGTATATATAAGATTGAGAAGGTAAAAAATGCAAAAGTATGATGTAATGAAAGTTCTTTTAATAATAAGTAGCATTACCCCTTTAAATAAGTCATGTAAAAAAGGAGGGAATTTGAGATAATTAATCAATTAAGAATGAGTAGAATGATATAAATATGCAATGAATGAATGTTAGATTGTATTCTGATGAAGTTCGTGGATGAACGAAACCTAGGTCAATAAAGGATTATCCGGCACGCTTTGGTGGTGTTTATCTTGCATTTAAGAAATATTGTGAGTGTGGAGGTTCTTGGGCAGCTGCAATTCTCTTTATTGGCGTTACTTCCTTCTCGTTTTTTTCGACATCTTCAAGCTCAGTTTCTGCCAGGAAAACAAAATACTCTGGCAGATGATTTAAGCAGAAACCTTATGGATCCTCACAAGTGGAAACTAAATCCATGAGTCTTCAGCATGATAGCACAGAAATGGGGAAGCCCAGACATAGATCTGTTTACCTCTCCTCAAAATTATCAATTGAAAAGATTCTGCTCAAGGACTTATCACAGACAAGCATGGAAAGTGGACGCTCTATCCTTCAGTTGGAAAAACCTGTCAGTTTGCGCCTTTCCTCCTCTGCCTCTACTCCCCAAGGTCCTCCTAAAAGTCAGACAAGAGAAACCAAAGATGTTACTAATTGCCCCGGACTGGCCCCGCCAGTACTGGTACTCAGTCCTAAGGAACTTGTCTCAATACCCAGCTTGGACCTTGCCTCAAAGACCACAACTACTGTCCCAGCAAAACAATCAGATCCTGCACAATCAACTACAGACTCTGAACCTGGCAGCATGGCTGATCATGTAGTCATACAAACAAAACCTCTTAGTAAAGCTGTGATGGATGTCATTTTGGAAGCCAGAAGGCCTAGTACTAGAAAATCTTTATTCTGACAAATGGAAGAGATTCTGTGCTTGGAATCGAGCACAAGGAACCGATACAGCAGAACCAAATATTCCTCAGATATTGCAATACTTAACTGAAATGCTTGACAAAGGCCTATCTTTCTCATCAATTAAAATCCATGCCTCTGCCATTTCGGCTCATTACAATACAAAGCCAGCAGTCTTTTCTCATCCTTTACTAAAGCAGTATCTTAGAGGAGCCAAAAATGTAAGGCCTCCTAGAAGATCACCATTGCCTGCACGGAACCTCAATTATGTGTTGGAAAAGCTCACCCTGCCTCCATTTGAACCAGCTGCTACAGCTGATATAAAGTTCTTATCATGGAAAACAGCTCTGCTACTAGCAATTACTTCAGCAAGAAGAGTTTCAGAGCTACAGGCCCTCATGGCTGTAGAGCCTTTTATCATATTTTACCCAGACAGGGTATCTCTGAGGACAAATCCTACTTTTATGCCTAAGGTGGTTTCCAGTGTGGCTGTTAACCAAGCAATTCATCTGCCAACCTTTTATCCAAATCCGCAGAACAAGGGGGAGAGAATTCTGCATTCCTTGGACGTGCACAGACAGCCTAGATTCTACTTGAGCAGGACTAAAGCTCTAAGAAAAACTGAGCACTTACTAGTGACATATGCTGCAGGATCAGAAGGCAAGGATATTTCAAAGCAGACAATTTCAAAGTGGATAAGCCACTGCATCCGTTTCTGCTACTTACACCATGGTAAACCTGTGCCCAAGGGCAATAGGTCTCATTCTACCAGAGCTGCAGCTACTTCAGCAGCCTTTCTAAGGGGAGTACCAACCAAAGACATTCTAGAGGCTGCTACTTGGAGTTCTGTTCACACCTTTACAAAGCATTATCATTTGCCTCTCTACTCTAAATCCAGGGCAGGCTTTGCCACTGCAGTTCTGCAGGGCCTTATATCTGCTCCTAATGCTGTTTAGCTCCAGCCTCCCAACCATAGCTTTGGGATTCTACCCAAATGTAATGACTGCAACAGTGAAACAAGAAGAACATAGTACAGATGTGTACACTTACATAAATGTAGATGTTCAAGTATATTCACTGTTGCAGTCCAGGTTACCCTCCCGCCATCCCCCTGTCATTCTGGAGTTTATCTTTCCTTCTCTATCTTCTACAACCTATGTGGTGTATTTGCTTGTAGATGAAGGTAAAGTTTATATTGATGCATGTGTGTGTGTATGTGTGTATATATATATATATATATATATGTATATATGTATATATATGTATATATATGTATGTATGTGTATATATATATATATATATGTATATATATATATATATATATATATATATGTATATATATATATATATATATATATATATATTTTTTTGCTACCTTTTTGGGTGCACCTGACATCGGGGGCAAGAAAAACTAAAGAGAATGGCGTCGGCTGCATGTTTTATACCCCCGGACGACCTGACGTCATGGAAGAGGAGACAGCAACCAATGCAGGACCCAAGACTTTGGAATTCAGGCCGACCGAGGGCAACCTGACCACAGATTACCCAAATGTAATTACTGCAACAGTGAATACACTCAAACATCTGCATTTATGGTAAGTGTACAACGGTACTGTTTACATATTGGTGAAGCTGCATCCGTTTTGATCGTATCTACCACAGCTGTCAGATTCCCTTGTATAATTCAATGCTCATTTTGTACCAGGAGTGGTAGTGACATCTTTTTTACATGTAGTCCACATGTAAACAGCGTTGGCTTCCATTTTGATCGTTTCTCTTTTCTTCCAGACTTTGTCACTTTACTATGATTTCTAAAACTGCAGAAGTCCATCGTTCACTGACTTGCTCTCTCACTCTGCCTTTTCTTGGCAAGTGGTTTTCATTTCTTTATGACTACTCATTGAGATTATTTTCCACCTCTTATCAAGATGGCAGTATTTTCCACATAGATCTGTTAAGTGAACTTTTTGTTGTAGAGAAATTGCCCTAAAAGCTTTCACCTTGAGTGCTTATTCTTTATAGACATGGCTTATAATGTACTAAAAACATTTCATGAATTTACAAAAATGTAACTTTTAGGCTGTCTTGTCTCACTAAGAGTTCAGAATTTGAGAAGCTTTTTAAGATATTACAAACCTAGAAATCGTATAAAAAGGCATCCTTTATTAGTTCTTTAAATAATAATAAACATTTCTTTTCTTTTGTCTTTTTAGCTCTCCCTTTATTTTTTTTCTTTTTGCTTTATTTTCCTTGTCATTATGACCCATTCATTCTCTCTCTCTCTCTCTCCAGCTGGCTGCATGCACATTGGCTGTCGTCCCTAGTTGGAGCAGATACTGTATTTTTGCCCTATACCTGACTTCCCTACCCTCTATGCAATATATACAGTGACATCAGTGCAGACTGTGCTTTTGTACATCTATACTGACACTTCTACTGTAGATGATCTGCCTGTATATCCTCCAGATTACCAGTTCTGCTGTGATTAGAACCTCTGGCCTCACACAGGGGATGTAATGCAGCACAAAAATGCCCCCCCCCAATTAAAAGGAGGAAGCGAGAAAGTGGATTTACTCTACTTCTTCACCTTCCAGAATTGTAATGCTTGGCCTCCTCGTTGTATGAACAAAAAAGCAGTGGTACAAAAGGCCAGAAAAATGCAAGCTTTCTTTGAGTTCCAGCAAGAAAACAGCTTCTCTGCACACAGGCAGAGACTTGTATGCTAGTCACAAAGACTTGCAGAAAAGTGTTCTGTCTTAACTAGCTGGCACCATTAGAGATGCCATAATCAGGGCTCATCTCCTTTCTTTGGACATGTACTTGCTTATGATGCAAGTTAGCAAGTTGGACTGATAAAAGTAACTAGTTCACTGCCTATGCATGCATTCAAATGAAAATGAATGACAAGAAGATCCCCAAAACAATTACCCATGTGTAACTTGATGTCAGAAAGAAAAACACTAGAGTAAAACGTGTGTATGCTAATGTGACAGATGGTAAGAAAAGCCCAAAACCATGAACTGTAGGGCAAACCCAGCACCAGACCATGTAGGTTTGGATGCAGCCATTCCATGTAAAAGTCTGCAAATAATTTAGTGCAATAAAAACAGTTCTAACAGTGCAACAACATGGCTGCA
Source organism: Protopterus annectens (assembly GCF_019279795.1). Lineage (NCBI taxonomy): Eukaryota > Metazoa > Chordata > Ceratodontiformes > Protopteridae > Protopterus > Protopterus annectens. The sequence goes on along the minus strand of NC_056727.1, from coordinate 726,089,070 downwards.
CAGAGAATAGTCCAATCACATTTCAAAAAAACTAAATAAGTAAGCAAACAGATGCCTGTTGTACTCAGAAACACAGCACAGCAGGCCACTACATCTCCCATCATATGTTGCTTTTTCAGCCAATGCAGCAGGTCCACAACACTGTTCAGAACAGTATGAAAACAAAAGGTGCCACACAGAAGCAGTACTGTGACACAAAGTTACAGGAGATAGAGTACTCACAGATATATGGAAGGAAAAGCAGCAGCAAATTGAAGTAAAGGTGTGTATGTATGTTTCCCTTTCTTCACTGTTGTGTGACATTGCTGTTGGCATATAAAAGTTGGGAGCTGAGGGGTTTCCTTCCCACATGGTGGGTGCAGGGGTCTTTGCCCTCCCCAAAGCTTTTGTTGTTGTTTGCTGAATGTGTCTTTCAGTGAATATGTTTCACACTTTTTGTCTAAAGGGAAATGTTGTGCAGTACTTTGTGAATCCCTAGAGACTATGCGTGCTTTTGTTGTAACAATTACTCCCCCCCCCCCCCCCGCACAATAATTCATGTTATGCCACAGATGTGCATGACCCCTGTCTCCCGTTCTGGCACCACTGTCCCCAGCTCCATATGCTATATTCCCTGATGCTCTTAACTGTACTCCTGACTTAGAGAAGGCATCTTGACCTAATTCACAAAGGGGTCCCACTGTATCCAGAAAGTACCTCTCTCTTAACAGCCTAGAGATCCACTGATGTTCCTGAAGCACGCACCTTATTTGCAGCAGAAGGGTCAGAGTACACTTCTCTGGGTAGCTCACAGGTGAGGGAGGTATACATCTTTCTGTATTAGTTGAGCAAGCAGGGCCCTGTCTGTATGGCATATGAAGCCTTCAGTGAATGAATTTCTCTATAATTTTCAAATGACCAGTGACTTGTACTTGACAGTCTTGGAAAGCTGTAGGTAGTAGCTCTTCATTGGTAGTACCCATCAATTTCCAAGTAGCACAAGGTTTACTGGATTGTTTAGTAGTGAAAAGTTAGAAGCAGCTGTCCCCTTCCTCTGTTTTTGAAGGGTCTGAGAGTGGTCTCTCCCTCATCAGTATTGTCAACACCAAAAATGTCCACTCATCCGCAGTCTGTTATAAACACTTTAGTTGGCAGCACTTCAGTTTTATCCATGATAATGCAAGTGTAAAGACCATGTCTGCTGTAAGGACTTCAGAATCGCAAACAACGTACTGTGTATGCATGTTCTATAGTATGATTATTACCCGCGCTTTTCCAGTATGTTCAGGAAGTACCACAAAGAAGGAAAGGAAAGAACACACACTCCACTTTTGTCATAATAAAGGAAGAGGAAGAATTTATTGTGTACCGAATTTATTTCTATGTGGACTCGGATTTAAACAGTGTATCTGAAGTAGTTAACTTCATTTTATCTGCAAACTGTGGGTATACGGATCCGTATGCGATCCGAGCCAGCAACTTTTTTTCTAGCATCTGCTCCAAGCTCCAAGCTCCTCCCCTTACCCACAATGCCCTACCATCTCCTATCTTCCCTCAGATCTCGTTTGCCGCGCCAGTAGTGCTCTTGCTCTGAGCTCAGGGGATAGTAAGTGTTATTAATACTTAAATCTATTGTGTGTCTGAGTGATTTTTTTCCCTTCCTCCCCTTGTTTAGTGTATCGCTTGTTCGTCGGTTTAAAAAAAAAAAAAAAATGTTTTGTTAACTTGGTAGAGTAGTTGTTAGGCCTGCCCTTCCCCTACCTGTGTTTGTGTGTGTTTTCTTTCTGGTAGGTAGTATTTTTTTTGGGTGCAGGACCATGGCTAATCAGCCAAAATTTGTTTTCAAGAAATGTAATGTGTGTGGCCATATGCTCTCCCTGGCTGATGGTCACACTCTGTGTGAGGTTTGCTTGGGAGTGGCACATTTGTCCACTCAATGTGCTTTCTGCACCGGGTTCAGTCAGAGGGCCCTTTTATATCGGAAGGCCAAGTTAGTAGCCAAAGGGCTTCTCCCAGCTTCCATGCTGGAATCTGCCACGGCCTCGGTTTCTAGTGCTCAACCTCCCACCCAGACAGGGACTTGACCTCCCTCTTCTCCTTCTGGTGATGGGTCTAATAAAGACAAATCTACAGTCAGCGTGGCTGACAAGGAAAAAGACAAAGAAAGGCGCAGAGAGGATAGGGACAAGAGAAAGGACAGACATCGCAAGAGATCCCTGGGCAGGGAGGTCTTTCTTAGTCCCCCTTCTAAGGCCATGAGGCCTGGTTCTCCAAGGCTCCAGTCTCCTCGTTTCTCACCAGAGTCATTGGAACATTCGGACCCGAGGCCTTCCTCCCCATTGTGCAGACCAGCCAGATCCGAGTCTGTGGCCTCTTCGAGGTCGACTCGGAGTTTATCGGACATGGACAGGATGATGCGGAGATTCATTCAGACCCAAATACAGATGGGAGTCTTGCCAGGCCCCTCTCTCTCTGGAGGGGGGACCTCCATGCCTTTTTTCTGCCCCATCTCACCTTCCCCGAGCCATGCTTTGGCTTCAGGGCTCTTGGATCCGAGAATTTTCAGAGCTGGTAGCTCGGCGCTGATTGTTCCTCCAACCTCGACTCCGGCTGTTACCTTGAGTTCCTTGGATCCGATTTGTTCGGATCCGAGCGAGACTCAGAGCCGCGGATAGGGAGTTGGACCCGAGGGAATGGATTCTTCGGCTCCGACCTTATCGGATCCGACCCGTTTCCTCGGACTTCAGGCTACCCTTGCTTCTGCTCCTGTCCCCACTTTGGATCCGGGGAGGGCGTCTTCCTTGCTGGGTGCTAAGGAGGTCCGCTCCCCCTCGGCCTTCAAAGTGGTGGAGAGGGTTCTTTCCCAGGGATTGAAACCCCAGCCCATCCCCTCGGATTCCACCCAGGCCCCCCTGGATTTGGCGACGACTGCCTTCATCCTGTCTTAGGGACAGCCCGTGCCAGAGGATCCCCAGGTTAATTTCCCTGAGGAACCCCCTGCAGCTCACAAATCCCCTTCTGAGAGTCCCACTGAAGAGGGTCACCGTAAGCACAAGTGCAAAAGGAGGCACTTGGACTCCTCCGAGTCCACTACGGACACTGACTTAGATGAAGGAGAAGGTTCCCCCAGGTCACCTCCCGAAGATGTCTCCTTTGGAGAATCATGGAGATCTCCTGCCAGAGGGGAGGTTGGTCAGCCCCAAAACCTTCTGGGGATGAGTCAGTGTTCCTGGAGGCCTTTGACATGGGCCCATCTACTTCCTGGGTGTCCCTGCCAGCGGACCCCTTGGTGGACCTTATCACCACGTGGGCATGGAAGGAGCCTGACACCGTAGAGCCCATCCCCAAATGCCCTGACAAAATTTTATCTCCCCCTTCTGACAGACAACCTTGGTCAAAAGGAGCCCCAGTTAATGCTATGTTGGTTGCAGCGGTCACAAAGAAGGAACTAGCACAGGAGAGTTCCTCAGTCCACCCACCAGACAAGGAGTCCAGGTCGGTGGATAGGTTTGGGAAGCGCGTCTGTTCCTCAGCGACCTTTTCAATCCGTGCGCTGAATTATTTGGCACATGTGATCTGGCTTCAGCGAGACCTTGCTTTGGAATTCGCTGAGTCTCCCCCAGAGTCTTTATCGCCACAGGACAGACAGTTGTTCTCTGTGAAAATGTCTACTCTGAAGTCAGTCTCAAACACGTCTATGCGGCTCCTTTCCCATGCCATGGAAGGAGCAGCTAGGGTAGATGGGACAGGCATAGCCATGAGGCGTCATGCCTGGCTCAGGTTGTGTCAGTTCGTGGGCCCTTTCAAGGCGTTGTTTATCAATGCTCCCTACGACGGTTCTTCCCTTTTTGGGAAGACAGTACATGACACTTGTCCAGAGCGAAAAGGATGGGAAGACTTTGTCTGCCATCGGGATCCACTTCTCTAACCCTCAGCGGTCCTTCTCTAGGAATCAGAGAGGGCAGAAGAACATGTGGTTCCGAAAATCTGTTTTCCCGGGATTCTCAGGACAACTATTCCCCCAGAAGCAGAGGGGGACAGGAGCGATGCCGACCCAGAGGTAGAGGGGGTCCCAGGAATTTTGGGTGCAGGGAACCTTTTTCTGATGGACCCGGTCAGCAGCCCTGAGGGGTTGCCCGACTGTCCTACTCAGGAGGCAGTCGGGTGAAGATTGTCCTTACACCCAGCGGCATGGGAATCCATTACGACACATCGCTGGGTGTTACAGATAATATCCAGAGGTTACACTATCCCATTTGTTGCCCCTCCAAATATTCCAAAACACCTCCCGGATGTTCCACCCGCTCACAGGGAGGCCACAACTCTAGAGGTTTCAAAGCTGCTTCTCAAACGAGCCATTGAACAGGTTTCCCCCGATCAGGCATCTATTCAAGGTTCTTTTTGGTGCCAAAAAAGGAGGGGGACCTCAGGCCCATTCTAGACCTGTCAACTTTAGACCTGTCTGTAGCCAAACAGAAATTCCAGATGGTCACCCTTCAGTCCTTTCTACCTCATCTCTGAGAGTGCGACTGGATGTGCTCGTTAGACCTCCAGGATGCTTACTACCACATCAAAATACACAGAAGCTCCAGGAGGTTTCTGCGCTTCCAGCTGGGAGCCAGTCATTTTCAGTTCAGAGCCCTACCCTGTGGTCTCACCACAGCCTCCAGGGTGTTCACCAAGGTAATGGCAGTTGTAGGGGCTCACCTGAGGCTTCAGGGTATTCAGGTGTTTCCATACCTGGACGACTGGCTCTTTGCTGCGCCCAACAAGCATCACCTGTGTCTGGCCTGAGATTACTTCATTCGGTTACCAGATCTACTGGGAATTACAGTCAATGTTCAGAAATCCCATTTGCAACCAGTACAAGTTCTAGACTTCATTGGGGCATGGCTAGACACTTTTGCAGATGAAGGCATTCTTAACTCCAGACAGGATCTTACACCTCAGGTGCCACATAGCGAACTCCAAGTCTCCAAAGGCGAGCGAGGTTCTCCGGGCTCTGGGCTCCATGGCTGCCTCCATATCGATGCTCCCTTGTGCGCGCCTTCATGTGTGGGTTCTTCAATGGACATTGGCTGTTCAGTGGTCTTGGCTAGATCTGCCCATGGAATTTCCGATCAAGATCAGTCACTTCTGCAGGACGTCTCTTCTTTGGTGGTTAAGTTCACCGGAGATATCAGAAGGACGCCCCTTCGCGTCATCTCCAGTCCAAGCCACAGTGACCACGGACGCCTCCCAACTCGGGTGGAAGGGGACACTGTTTAGGAAGTACAGTCCAAGGCACGTGGTCCCAGTCAGAGACCAAGTTGCACATAAATGGTTTTAGAGATGAGGGCAGTGCTTTTAGAGTTGGAAGCCTTTCACACTGTCCTTCCTCTCGGATTGATTGCAGTTCAGTCAGACAGCATGTCGGTTGTCTGGTATATCAACAAGCAGGGAGGAACCAGATCCTACCCCCATGTCGTGAGGCCTTGAGAGTGTGGGAATGGCTGATCTACACCAGTTGGTTTCTGATAGCAACGCACATCCCGGGGTGCTCCAGCATTTTAGCGGACAGATTGAGTTGGGCTATTCTGATGCCATACGAGTGGTCTCTGAAACAGTCCGTAACGGAGTAGATCTTTCTTGCATGGGGTCAGCCTTGCTGCGATCTCTTCGCATCTCCTTCCAACGTGAAGTGCAGTGAGTTCTTCGCTCTGATTCCCTCACCAGGGGAAGTCCCCAGAGACGCTCTAGTCCATGCTTGGCCCCCCGGGCTTCTGTATGCTTATTCACCATTGCCACTCATTCCGAAGTTTCTTCAGAAAGCTTGCTGACTGCGGTGCAAAGTTATCCTCATTGTCCCGTTCTGGCCTCATCAGGTTTGGTTCCCATTCCTTTGGTCTCATCTCTTAGCTCCCCCGTGGGTTCTGGATCCCTGCCCGGATCTAATCTCCCATCCATCGAGGGCCTGTCCGCCCAATCTGGGCAGCCTCAAGCTGACAGCCTGGTTGCTCCAGTTCTGTTGATTGCCAGGACTCCCGGTCTTTCATCCTCGGTAAAATCCATTCTGGTGGCTTCTCTTAAAGATTCCACTAGGAAACTTTATCGCAGTAAATGGAAGCGCTTTTCCATTTGGGCCTCACAGAGAAAACTAGATCCCTTTACAGCCCCTGTTTCAGCGGTGTTGGATTTCCTTTCTGGCATTTTTCAGCAAGGAGCTAGTTCCTCCACAGTGAAAGTACAATTGGCAGCCGTTTCTAATTTTCATGTTGGTGAAGACAACATTGCCTAAGCCTCCTCTAGGTTGTGTAAGGCTTTTCTTAAAGGTACTTTTCCGTTACGTCCACCTGTCAAGGATTCAGTGCCTCCTTGGGACCTTACCTTTGTTTTACAGGCATTGGTGGCTCCTCCGTTCGAACCTGCAACTTCAGTGGATTTGAAATTTTTGTCCTGGAAGACCACTTTCCTAGTTGCCATTACATCTGCTAGGAAAGTTTCTGAGCTTCAAGCTTTGTCTGCCATGCCTCCGTATTTGGTCTTCCACAAGGATAGGGTCTCTCTCCGTACTAATCCTTCCTTCTTACCCAAAGTGGCATCTGAAGCAAACATAAACCAGTCCATTAATCTGCCCATTTTTTTCTGTAGCTTCTAAAATAAGGGTGAATACAAACTTCATTTGTTAGATGTTCATAGACAGCTTTGTTTTTATCTTCATAGAACAAAGTCTCTGCAAGACTGACCAGTTGTTTGTTTCCTTTTCCAAAGTATTTCTGGGAAAAGCTATTTCCAAAGCTTCTTTGGCCAGATGGATCACTCTTTGCATTTCACATGCCTACAAAGCAAAAGGTTGATCTCCTTCTGGTATTGTTAAGGCTCACTCTACCAGGTCCATGGCGACTTCTGCTGCCTTTTGGTCCAGGGTGCCTTTGGACGACATTTGTGCAGCAGCGATCTGGGCCAATTCACATACCTTCATTTCCCATTACAAATTAGATCTGATTTCTAGGGGTAGAGCATCCTTTGGCTCTGCGGTGCTCAGGAATATCCTTCCATAAGGGCCTCCCAGGATTGGAGTAGCTGGGGACTCTGTCCCACAGGTTGCAGATAAAATGAAGTGAACTACTTCAGATAAAGAAGTTATGTACTCACCATAACGTTCCATCTGAGTAGTTATACTTCATTTTTCTGAAACATTCCCTCCCTCCGTCCCCGGACCTTGTCCTGTCTTTTCAGGTTTGGTTCATTGGGCTGAGTTGCTTGTGCTTTTAGTTTCAGCAAACTCAATCTGAGGGAAGATAGGAGATGGTAGGGCATTATGGGTAAGGGGAGGAGCTCGGAGCTTGGAGCAGATGCTAGAAAAAAAGTTGCTGGCACGGATCCGTATACCCACAGGTTGCAGAAGAATGAAGTATAACTACTCAGATGGAACATTATGGTGAGTACATAACTTCTTTTTCCATCTTGTGGGAAATTAAACTTTATTAAACCTTAAATAGCCAATCAATAAACACAACATTTTAACAGATAACAATTAGCACCAGCCAGTCAAAGAACATCATTTACTTTGTTATATCCCACCAAAACTCATTCTCAGTGTTCATTAATACAATATTTTTAATTTTTTGCACAGTACAGATCTTTCCTCAGGCAGTGCTCTACGTAGTCATCATATTAATTCCCTGTTTCTAAGTAGAAACCTCACTGTCCATGTACATGTCATGCCACCCATTTATTCATTGTCATTTGTTTCACCATTGATTCCATTGCTAATTGTTCCAAGCTTTGGATGTGTTACGTTATCTTAATTACATCGTGTTTTGTTGGTACTGAACCTTGCATCCATTTATGTGTTAAAGCTTTCATTACTAACATCAAAAAATTAAACATTGCAGTTTTTGATCTGCCCAACAAAACTGTCTTCCGTGTACTAGTAAATAGTTGCATTTAGCAATTTTAAGCTGGTGTTAGGCCTTATACTTCACATAAAATGTTAATCATTAGAACACTGTTGAAATAGCCTAAGCAATATGTTTTATCCTGCCAAGGATATGACAAATGGCAAGCATCCACAGCTTCAGGGCACCTTCCATGCTTCATAACCACTGTACATTTTGAGGAGAGTGATATAGTCAGTAGTTAGGGAGCCAGGCATTCAGAACTTTCTTGCTACGAAAGTGTAATCTTCTCTGTGGGGTTCAAGTGATTGATGGTTGGCTAGCACTTTATGAAGGCTGTTTAATAAGTACCCAGTTGGGGAGACTTTCTACTTCATCTATTTTTTGTGAAGAAAATTGTTTTCTGTCAGAAATTATTGCTAGTGGTGAGTACTAATGAATGTCCTTCTATATTCCTATGTTGTAGTATTCTTGTTGTGGGATTTCCTGCCTCAGGCGACTCGTATGTCGGCCCCTATACAAAAGCTTCAGCTTGGCTGTTGCAGCTGCGTGGGATGTCACATATAAGGCCATAAACCAGGGGCCTTAAATGTGACATCTGCATGCACAATCCTCAGAACATTTCAGCCGCAGACGACCGACGCATCGTGTGTTCGCTCCTTCACATCAGACGTCTCATAAAAGCTAAGTAACCCGTTGGGGGGTTTTTCTTCATATCTTATCATTCTTGCTTAGGGTTTATTTGTTGTAGCAATTTACAGCCGATGTCAGGTAAAAAGGGTAAATGCCAATGAGGGCTCCAGATACCCCATAAAGACTCCCATGATCAGTGTGTTTTTTGCTTATGCTGGATGCACGACCATACCGCTTGCTCCATTTGTCAATCATTTGTGCCGAAGACCATATGCAGCCATCTGGCTGTGCTTGACTTTTAATGTATGCAGCCATCTGGCTGCGCTTGACCTTTAATGTGAAGTTGTTCAATCTCGCCGTTCATTCTTACAAATGGGTTCAGAACCGATCCCTCGGCTCCAAGTTGGCTGCTTTCACAAGCTCGAGGTTTTCGAGTAGCCCGAGGCCAAGTCCCTATCCCATGATGCTCTCTGCCTCACTTCAGATCTAGTTTGCCACTGCAACAGATCAGAGGTCGAGAGTGGAGCTCGGGCCAGTATATTCATCTTTTCTAGATTTACTCAATATATTTCTATTAGAATATTACAGGAAGAGTGTATTTTTCATAGTTTAACCATAGACTAATACTTAGTCATTTTCTTGATTTATTTTCTCTCAGAAAAAAAATTTGTTCATAGAGCGGCTGCTCTTAGGCCTTTCTTTGGCCATTTTTAGTTGGTCCCTAATCCCTAGAGTGTTTAGTTCTAACTGTTAACTGCTTTACTGTTAATTTTTTAGTGTGCGGTTTAGAGTGTTGTTGTTCTAGCTGTTTAACTCTTTAGCTGTTCAACTGTTTAATTGTTAATCTAGTGTGCGGTGTTAGCCTAGCCAGTGTATTTGTTTCTGTCACCATTACATTATGGCTGATCATAAAAAGAGAGAGAGAGACAGAAGGCAGGGTTTAAGAAATACCCTAAGTGAGGACAAAAAATGTCCATTACTGATTTACATGTGAGTTGTGTATACTGTATGGGTGCAGTCCATCTTCAGGAGGACTGCTCCATTTGTCACTCGTTCAGCAGCAGGGTCTTGGTAGAAGTAGGAGAAAGCTAGTGGATAGAGGTTTGTTGAAACCTGATTTTCAGGAATCTCTTGATAAGGCTGACCAAACTTCAAAATCTTTCAAGTGATCTAACTCTTTGAAAGCTTCTTTGGAGCCGAAGTCTTCCGCTCCGAAATTAGCTGAGAAGGTGCGGTCGCCGGTTCCACAGACCTCAGAACCGAGCAAGTTTTTCGGAGCCGGTCCCCGGTATTGGAGCTGGTCTCTGAAGTTTTAAACTCGCCAATTTTGCAGTCGGTGGCTTCATCCATCCCTTCGACTCATTCTTTGAGGAGCCTCTCTGATGTGGATGTGGACCGAGTGGTGCAGTGGCTCCTCCAGAACCCGGCATTAGCCAAATTGTTGTCGGCTCCAGCCCAACCAGTCTCAGAGCCGAAGACATCCTTGCCTACTGTGTCTGCTCCTCAGCTGAGCTGGGCCTTCGGAGCCAGAGGAGTTAGAACTGATGATCATGGAACTCTCAGAGCCGAGGCCTGTTCCAGTGCCATCGACTCAGTCAACTCCAGACTACTTTGGTGCCTATCGAGGAGTCTGGGAGCAGACACTCTCCTGTCGGCTCTGGGGGGGGGGGAAGAGTCGAACCGATGGGTCGGTTCCGAGCCTTCCTTTCTGAGCTTCGTTACAGATGAGCTTGGCTCCTTCCTCTGACTCGGAGCCCACTGTTTCGGTGCCGGGGAAGTTGTCGTCTTCTTCGGAACCAGCTGCTTCCTCGCATCGGAACAGAGAGGCCTTCGATGCCATAAGGAGAATTCTGTCTCCAAAGACACCCACTTCATGAGGGCCTACTTCCTCATCCCCAAAAGTGCTGCATTCTACCTCTGCATCACAGATCCCCTTAAAGCGTAGAAATCTAGAGCCTCAGGTAGCCCCATTGAGTGACCCATATTCTACCAGGACCTCACCAGAAGCTCCCACTGAGGAGGTTCCCAGAAAGAAGCTTTGCAAGAGGAGGCATTTAGACTCCCCACAGGAGTGTGTCACATCAGACACTGACTTAGAGGAGTCAGAAGGGTCCCCACGGTCCCCCTCAGAGGATATCTCTTTCGCCGATATCCTAGAGATCCTAAGACAGAGGGGTGATTGGCAGCCCATTAACCCTACTGATGATGAGTCTGTGCTTCTGAAGGCCTTTGGGTCTCAAACTTCCACCTCCTGGGTGACTCCACCCTTCGATGAATTAATGGAATTAGTTGCTCGTAGGGCGTGGGAGTCCCCTGATACTGTGGAACCTGTCCCTCAGAGGCCCAACAAGTTTATTACCTCTCTGAAGGACAAAATGTTTCTTACCAAAGGAGTACCGGTTGATGCCATGGTGGTGGCAGCGGCCACCAAGAAAGAGATGTCTGAAATCTCTTCTACTGTCCATCCTCCTAATAGAGATTCCAGGATTATGGACAGGTATGGGAAATGCATTTTTAGTTCAGTGACTTTTGCTATGTGATCACTCAACTATTTGCCGCACTTTACCAGACTTCAGAGAGATCTCCTTAAAGAGCTGGGAGATAGTCTACAGAGTGCTGCAGCTGAGGGTGTTCCTGTTAAGGTGACATCCAACTCAATGCCCTTAATTTTATAGTTAACTCGTCCATGCGTCTCATTTCTTATGCAGCTGATGGTACGAGCCGGGCAGCAGGTTCAGGAATAGCTGTTCGGAGACATTCCTGGATGCGCTTATGCTCCTTTGTGAAGCCTTCAAGTCTTCCTTTATTAATACCCCGTTTGATGGCTCGTCCCTTTTCGGGCCTAAAGTCAAGGAGACCCTCACTAAATGTGAACAAGATGGAAAGACTATCTGCTGTAGGAGTCCGTTTTTCCACTCCTACTAGACATTACCCCAAAGGACAGAAGGGAGGAAAAATGTAGTTCTGCAAGTCCCAAGGAGCCTTTCAGAACACACGCAGTGAACCCCCCTCCAGGGGCAGAGGATGGGGCAGTAATGGAAAACGCCACTCAGGTGGCAGAGGGGGTCTGCAAAACCAGGGCGACAGGAATCAGTTCTTTGGGAAGCCCTACCAGAACTCCTGAAAGGAGGCCTGACTGTTCTACTCTGGAGGTAGTCGGGGGTCGCTTGTCTTTGTATTCAGACGCCTGGCTAAAAATTACAAAAGACTCTTTGGTACAAAGTATTATATCCAGAGGACATGTCATTCCTTTCACAGAACCACCTCCCACACGAAAGAAAATCCTGGACGTTCCACCCAGTCTCAGGGATCAAGCAACCATAGAAATTCAAAGGTTGCTAGAAAAGAGAGTCATCCAACCAGTCCCGGCAGACCAGATAGGATCCGGAACCCACTCAAGATTCTTTTTAGTTCCAAAGAAAACAGGGGACTGGAGGCCCATCTTAGACCTCAGCAAACTCAACCTTTTGTAAGGAAAGAGAAGTTCCAGATGGTCACACTTCAGTCGATTCTTCCATTTCTAGGAACGGTTGACTGGATGTGCTCTATAGATCTCAAGGATGCATACTACCATATCAAAATGGCCAGACCATCCAGAGATCACCTGCTTTTCCGGCTGGGAGCCAGTCTTTATCAGTTCCGAGCACTGCCCTTTGGTCTCACAACAGCCCCCAGAGTGTTTACTAAATGCATGGCAGTGGTTACGGCTCACCTGAGGCATCTAGGGTTCCGAATGTTTCCGTACCTGGACGACTGGCTCCTCACCGCCGCCACCAGGATCAACTAGTTCAATCCAAGGACCTCACTCTAAAACGTGTTCCCAGTTAGGAATTACTATAAATTTCGACAAGTCTGCATTGTCACCATCGCAGCATATTTCCTTTATCGGAGCAGATTTAGACACCACCACCACTATGGTAAAACTGCCCTTGGAAAGAATAGTCACACTTCGGCAACAGGCATCAGACATTCTGGCACAAAACAAAGTACCAGCCTCTCAAGTTTTAAAACTGCTAGGTACTATGGTAGCAACTCTCAAAGCAGTTCCTCTAGGGCACATGCTCATGAGAATACTTCAATGGTTACTCTTCACCCAATGGTCTTACCAACAACTTCCGATGTCATTCTTGATAATCCTTACAGATTCATGCAAAAAGGATCTACAATGATGGTTGACTAGCTACCATGTAACAGTAGGCCATCCATTTGTTCTTCCCCCGCCATCAGCCACGGTGACCACGGATGCTTCTCTGATAGGAGGGGGGCTTTTTCAGGGAAGAACAGCCCAAGGCACCTGATCAGAAAGAGTCACAATTGCACATCAATGTTCTGGAGGTGAGAGCAGTGCTTTTGGCATTGCAGTACTTCCAGGACTCTCTTCCTCTGGGAACGATTGCGATTCAGACCGACAACATGTCAGTAGTTTGGTATATCAACAAACAAGGGGGAACCAAGTCTTATCCCCTATGTCGAGAGACCCTAAGAGACTGGCAGTGGGCTGTATCCTCCGGGCGCTTTCTTATAGTGACGCCCATCCCAGGGAAATCCATCTTGATTGCGGGCAAACTAAGCAGAGCTATTCTGATGCCACACGAGTGGTCCCTCAAGAACGAGTAAGCAGAAAGGATTTTCCGCAGATGGGGCAAGCCTTGCTGCGACCTGTTTACATCCCCCATGAATGCCAAATGCAGAAGCCACTTAGCCCTGAATCTCCCACCAGGGGAAAACCCAAGGGACTCTCTTGTTCATGTTTGGCCCTGGGACTTCTTTATGCATTTCCACCCATTCCCCTAATTCCAAAATTTCTGCAGAAAGCCAAAGCCCTGGGAAGGACTGTAATTCTGATCGCCCCTTATTGGCCTCGACGGATCTGGTTCCCTTTCCTTTGACTTGACCCAGAGACTCACCAGACTCTGGAATAGACTTCCCATACATGTCGAGCAGAGTGCCTTTTTGGCCCTCTTCAAAAAGAACCTTGACGATTGGATGGGAGAAAGAAAATTCACCCCCGGGATCAAGTCAGTCGCCCTGCTAGACAGGGGTCCAGGGAAGTAAATAGTGTGTGAAGAAATAGCCAGGGAATTGTTATGGCTAGGCTTGTATAGGCCCTAGGGCTGATAGCTTAGTACCAACCTATGACTGTACCAATTGGAGAAGACTTGGATTCTGGACCCAGATCCAGATCTGCTGACACATTTGTCAGGGGCTCTCCATCCTTCTCTTCACTCCCTCATAATGACAGCTTGGCTGCTCCGATTTCCAACAAAGCCAGGTCCCATAACCTTTCCTCGGAAGCACAGCATATCCTTGTATCATCCCACAAGGCCTCAACCAGAAAGTCATATGTCAGCAAGTGGAAGAGATTCACTTTGTGGGCTTCTCAAAATAATATTGATCCATTTATTGCTCCAATTGCTAGCATCTTAGAGATCTTGACTAAACCTTTTAATGAAGGTGCTCCGGCAGATACCATACGTGTTCAATTGGCTGCAATTTCTAATTTTCACATCAGATCGGAAGGCTCAAATCTTATATCTCACGGGTTATGTAGGGCCTTCTTAAAAGGAACCATACATAGACCACCAGTTAGGCAACCTTTCACTCCCTGGAACCTAAATTTTGTTCTTTCTAGGATTACTCGTCCTCCATTTGAGCCTGCATCTTCCTGCCAACTAAAATTCTTGTCATGGAAAACCATTTTCTTGGTGGCCATTATATCAGCACTCAGGGTGTCTGAACTACAGGCTTTATCTATTAAACCCTCATACTTGATCTTTCACCCTGACAGAGTGTCGCTCCAGAGTAATCCATTCTTCCTTCCAAAGGTATGTTCAGAGGCTAATTTAAATCAAACAACTGAACTTCCAACTTTCTTCAGTAACCATTCCAACAAGTTGGAGTATATGTTGCATAAACTTGATGTACACAGACAACTCAGATTTTATTTAGATGGAACCAAAGTATTCAGAAAATCAGAACAACTTTTTGTCTCTCAGATACCAAGAAAGGGCAACCGGTGTTGAAGGCGCACTCCACAAGGGCTGTTTCTACTACTACTTCAGTTTACATGGCTAGACTGCCGTTAGACACAATATGTGCAGCTGCCACTTGGTCAAAACCACATACCTTCATTACGCATTACAAAGTAGATAAGGCCTCCAGGGACAGGGCTTCCTTTGGTTCCACTGTCCTCAGGAATATACACCCGTGAGCCACCCAGAATAAATGGTTCTTGGGACACTAACCATTTGTAAGAATGAACAGCGAGATTGAACAACTTCACATAAAAAAGTTATGTACTCACCATAACATTCCATGTGAGTTGTTCATCTCGTTTTCATTCTTACATTCCCTCCCTCCTATCCCCTCCAGGCTTCTCGAAGAACGAGTAAGAGATTTGAGGTCTGGTGGGCCTTTGTATAGGATTTCTTACTCCGGCTGGAGTTATACTCGTGTTACTTATGTTGTATATACTGGGATAAGCAGACTAGATCTGAGGTGAGGCAGAGAGCATCATGGGATAGGGACTTTGCTTCAAGCTACTCGAAAACCTCGAGGGATCGGCTCCGAACCCATTTGTAAGAATGAAGGCGAGATGAATAACTCCCATGGAACATTATGCTGAGTACATAACTTCTTTTTTAGAAAACCAGCACCTTTAGCGGTTAGCCCTAAGAATGAATCCCACCTCTGAGGCCACGTCAGACCCTCCGCGTAAGAAGGCCAAGTCTCCCAGGCCTTCTTCCGCTCTGTTACAGGACGTCCCGCCAGCTGCCAATATAGGAGCTGAGGGACACCCGGCAGATCAGTCGACCTCAACGACTACCTTTGTGGAAGCCGTTTGTCAGCCGATGACTGGCACGTCCCCAGAGCCAACCCATACCTCTAAGTCGAGGGGAACCAGAATCTGTAGAGCATCCGACTGGGATCCCGCCTTTGGACACGGTCCCTATCAGACCCAATTCCAGGCCAGCACCATCTACCCCAACAAAAAAGAAACAGAAAATCAAGCATACCTCTTCCATTACAGAAGGGCCTGCCTGACTGGCAGTCCTGCACTTCTTCTCTGATGCAGGCCTTTATGGCACTTAGGCCTTCAGCCTCATCCTCCACTGCTGTACCTTTGCTCAGCCCTAGGCCTGCTTCAGCCTTCCCCCCTTGACATCTCAGGTTAAGGAAGAAGAGCGTGTTAACTCCTTTTCTTCCTCTGAGGACTGTATATCTTACACCTCCCAAATTGCTTCGCTTCAGGAGTATTATTCTCCTGATGAAGAATCTAGAGTGGGAATTTACCCACTGAGGGTATCGCATTTGGTGAGACTATCACCAGAATGAAAGATTATTTCAAATGGAATACCTCACAAATGTCTGATACCCAAAAGAGGTATTTTGAGCTTCTTCAAGTTGAATCCCCCTCCCCTTCTGCTGTTCCATCTGTCCTACCTGCATACCTGGATGCCTTTAACTCTACATCTAAGACTTCAGATTCACAACCACCTGCCCCCAAGTGCCCATATCGCTTTTACAATATGCCTGACGACCAGAAATTCTTAATCAAACCTCCCTTGACAGACCCAGCAGAGATTACCATCTATCCTGATAAGCAATCCAGACTCCTTCCCTCTGCTTCACTCCTACCCACAGATAAAGACAGCAAATCTATGGATATGATTGGTAAGAAGGTCTACACCTCCTCCACTTTGGCTTTCAGAGCCATTAATTATCAGATGCACATGACTAAATATGCTCTGGACTTGGTCTTTCAAGTCTCTTCCATGCTGGCCACTATCCCTGACTCCCCCACTAAGGCTGACATCTCCTCCAAGCTTTCTCTGGCTACACAAGTAGCCAGACACTCTGTTAGATGCTTCTGAAACATCATAGCTGCATCTACTCGCTCTGCAGCATCTGCTTCAGTTCTCAGGAGATACTCCTGGCTGAGACTTCAAAATCTCCCAGAAGACTTTCTTGGACGCTCCCCTGGACCACAATTTCCTTTCTGGAAAGCAATGTGCAGATCTTTTTAAGAATCTGCAAGAAAAAAGTAAAGAATTGCAGGACATAAAACATTTATTGGTGTCCGCTATTCCCAAGTACTACAGAAACTGTCCAGCTAAAGCCACCTTTGTGAGGTGAAACCCAGCCCAGGTGGGCACTTCCTCTTCCAGATCCAGAAGAATGCAAGAAGACCCACCACTTCCAGACCTGCTGGCTCACATCCTCAGTGTAGACAGCCCTTTCAGGACAGAGGGGACTCCAATAATGCGTGACTGCCTTGCCCCCCTACCACTCTCAGTCCACCTCTCCCACAGCCTCCCCTTCTGGCAAACCATCGCCTCGGACAAATGGGTACTGTCCACAATACAGAAAGGATATTTCCTCTCCTGGAAAGTAAAACCACCCATGAAAGGCATCCCTTTCCCTCTCAAAAACCAACAGTCTCTCCTTCCACGGGTTTTGACAGACCTTCTGAAGCTGGGTACACTAGAGCCAGTCCCCTCAGGGCAGGAAGGAAGAAGTTTCTACTCCCATCTCTTCCTGGTGCCCAAAAACGACATACCATGGAGGCCCATCTTAGACCTCTCCTTCTTAAATCTTTACCTACAGGTGTCCACCTTCAAAATGTTGTCACTTCCAACTCTGTTTCCACTCATCCCAACCAAGGCCTTCATGGCCACCTTGGACCTAAAGAGGCCTGCTTACACATACCCATCAGACCTTCCCACAGAAGATTTCTGCATTTCTCTGGGCCCTATTCTCATTTCCAATTTACTGCTTTGCCCTTTGGTTTTTCCTCTGCCCCCCCTGAGTGTTCACAAAATGCCTGGCCCCAGCCATTGCCTTTAGCATAACACAGGGAATTCAGATTTACCCCTATCTAGACAACATCCTAATACTGGCAGAGTGCAAAGACACCCTCTCAAACCATCTGCACTTCACCATGTCCCGCCTACAAAATCTAGGGTTCACCCTCAACCTTCCAAAGTCTTCCTTGAGCCCAGAACAGGACAAGATTTTCCAAGGGCTGCAGAATCTGAATGGACACAATGCAGGCTTTTCTTCCACATGACAAGGTCCAATCCCTGACCTCCCACTTCAAAGAATTGCTACAGACACAGGCAATAACTGCAAGGCAATTTCTACGAATCCTGGGCTTAATGGCAGCCACCATACCTATGCTCCCACTGGCCAGCATGCATATGTGCAAGCTACAATTGTACCTGAAAAACATTTGGTCCCAGCACCAGGATCATCTGGAGCAAATAATCCCCTCCTTCCCTGTCTATAGAAAGAGATCACCTGGTGGATCCAACAGGTCCAGCTAAACCCAAGCCTTCCACTCCAGCTCCCCCAACCCAGGTAGTGCATACAGATGCCTCAGATTCAGGGTGGGGAGCAACAATGGCATCTTACAGGGTTCAAGCAACCTGGCACCCTTCCTTGAGAGGCAAACACATCAATGTGAGGGAAATGACAGCAGTCTTCTTAGCTCTAAAAACCTTTACTCCTCTGCTTCTACCAGGGGTTCTTCAAATAGTAACAGACAACACCACTGTAATGTGGTACCTCAAAAAACAGGGAGGGACAAAGGCACATCAGCTATGCAGACTAACCCTGCTGATATGGGATCTAACCTCTCACCACAACTTGTCCCTGCAGGCAACCTACATTCTTTCGCAGGACAACAAGCAAGCAGATCTAAGTAGGACATCCTGTCCACAACACGAATGGATGCTGGACAGGACCATCATATTCGATATTGTCCACCGGTGGAGCACTCCTCAAATAGACCTGTTTGCTTCCCCCCAGAACAGGCAACTGCAGACTTGCTCAAAGACCTACTCCCCTGTAGCCTGGTGGGTAGACACTTTCAACATCTCCTGGGAAGGGAAGTTTCTTTATGCCTTCCCCCTTCCCACTAATTCAGAAAGTCCTCCTGAAAATCAGGAGAGACGAACCGAAAACCTGTTAGTGACTCCCTACTGGCCAAGGCAGCACTGGATGTTCTTTGTGTTTCACTTTTGCAGTCATTACATTTGGGTAACCTGCTGGCAGGTTGCCCTAAGTCAGTCTGAATAACAAAGTCTTGGGTCCTGCGTCAGTTGCTGTCTCCTCTTCCATGATGTCAGGTCGTCAGGGGTATAAAACTTGCAGCCGACACCATTTTAATCAGTCTTTCTTGCCGCGCGGTGCCCGAAGCAGAAGCAGTTTGCAAGTGCCAGTCAGCTGACTCCTGAAATTTTCAGAGTTTCAGAACCGAAGTCTTCAAACTTAAAGCTAAGTACCCCATTGGGGAAACATTTTCTTGCTCCTTACCGATGTCAGTAAAAGTTAATAATTGCATTACTTGTGGGAAGCAAATACCTCATAAGGATTTTCATTTGTACTGTATTCCTTGCCTAGACCCTGATCACAACCTGCCTTGCTGTTGGTTTTGTGCTAAATTTAACCAACGCACTATTAAGCGTCAGTATACTTTTGCTTCTAAATATTTTGGTTCAAGATTTAACTATCCTGAAATGTCGTTGGTTAGCAATCCGACTACCAGAATTCACAAAAAACACAAGGAAAAAGAGTGACAGACAGTCGAGGTCCAAAACCGACAACGGAGCTTCTCCTAAGCCAGTCGCAGGTTTGCCGGTACTCAGTGAGGTGCTTTCGCAGCCCCTGATGCCCGCTTCTTTTGAGTCGCAGGCCTCTACCAAGACCCATTCGGAGTCCGGTATGTAGCGAGATTCTGCAAGTATTGAACCCGCGGATGTCTCTCCCTTGGATGGGTCCGGAGCCGCTGAGCAGGCACCGGCTTCTGAGGGTGTTTTCAGGCCTCAACATTTGTATATTAAACCAACGCCGTCATCAAAAACAAGGCCAAAATATACTTCTGTGTCTAAAAAAACCGACGCATGAGCCAAGTGCTCAGGCCCCTATGCCTAAAAAACAAATGACCAAAATGGCTGAGGATTTAATTACCTTGATCAGGGGTTTCCAACCCCCCCCCCCCCCCACCTGCTAAGAGGCCTAGGCAAGGCATGGATTGTGAATCTTCAGACCAGGTTTTCATTTCTTCTGATTCCTCTTCTAATCAGGAATTTTCTATTCCACCTTATGAGGACTCTGATACAGAGGAAATCCATCCCTTCTGCTTCTCCTCCTGAGGATTACTCTTTTGGAGAGACTTTGCATACTTTCAGGGAACATTTTCATTGGGAGAGTCAGGACTCAAGAATCCAAAAAGAGGCTTAGGGATTTTCTTCTTCTTCCTCAGCATAGGCGTTTGGCAATACCCCCTGTATTAGATATTGTTGATGATGTTTTCTCGGAATCAAGCATGGCTCCTGATTCCCTGCCTC
Source organism: Protopterus annectens (assembly GCF_019279795.1). Lineage (NCBI taxonomy): Eukaryota > Metazoa > Chordata > Ceratodontiformes > Protopteridae > Protopterus > Protopterus annectens. The sequence goes on along the minus strand of NC_056727.1, from coordinate 726,069,227 downwards.
TGGCTCCTAGTAAGCCAGACAGATATTACAGGGTTCTTGTCTCCCACAAATTTCTTTTCAAAAATCCTGCTGCTGACTCTGAAACTATTTCTCAGGGTCCCAAGGGTTTTAAGGCTTCTACAGCCAAAAATCCGACCCCTTCAGATAGAGACTCCAGGGCGCTTGACAGATGGGGAAAGAATGTTTATACGTCTGCAACCGTGGCAATCAGGGCTTTAAACTGCCAGTTTCATATTCTTAAATATCAACAGCATGTAATGGGCTTACTGAAACAGAAAATGATGTTGATTTCTGATTGTGTGGAAAATAAAGAGTTACAGGATTTATTGCATTCAGCAGAACAGGTTGGAAAGCATAGTTTGCAATGTGGTTTTGATTCCTTGAAGGCCCCTTTCAGAGCCGCCGTAACTGGATCTGTGATAAGAAGGCGTGCTTGGCTCAAAGAGCAAAATCTGCCTGATCATGTTGAAGCTAAATTGTTGGATGCTCCATTGCAGCAGGACAGTCTGGTAATAAGGCAGAACAGGTTTTAAAAAAGATGGAAGACAAAGCTAAATCTATGCAAACTGTAAAAGATTTCTTGCAAGTGCAGCCACCCAGGTTCAGTAGACACTGGCCTACTAAGAATTGGTTCTTTCCTGTGTCCAACAGAGCCGGTCAGGGCAAATCCAGACGCTCCAAAGGCTCCATGTTTCAATCACAAGGATCTTACAGGTCAAAATAATGGGGTGCCTCCACCTCCAAATCAGGAGGTGGTAAAGCACAACCCTACAGTAAACAGTTTCAGTGACTTTCCTCTGCCATCTCCAAGCACTTATCTTTTGGCAACCCCTTTGGGGGGAAACTAGCACTTCATGCTCAAAATTGGCATTTAATTACCCAGGACAAGTGGATCTTAAATATAGTATCCCAGGGGTACAGATTTCATTTCCACACGTTGCCAATTCCAAACAGATGGCCAGATCTGCCACCAAATCAGTGGGCAGAGGCCCAGAAACAAGTCATGTCCCTTATGGATATGGGGGCTATTCAACCAGTGCCAGAAAAGGAAAAAGGACAAGGATTTTATTCAAGATTTTTCCTGGTACCCAGAAAAGCAATTCATGGCGTCCAATTCTGGACTGATCCATTCTAAATATGTTCCTGGACATTCCAAAATTCAAAATGCTGACTTTACAACAGCTACTGCCTATACTAGGCAAGAATGCCTGGTTGGTAACTCTAGACTTGAGGCATACCTGCATATCCCAATCAGGGAATTTTGCAGAAGATGCCTCCGCTTCAAAGCAGGTTATTTGCATTACCAATTCTCTGCACTGCCCTTTGGCTTATCTACTGCGCCCAGAGTCTTTACAAAGTGCCTGGCACCAGTAATTGCATTTTGCAGACAAAGAAACATTCAAATTTATCCATATCTGGACGATTGTCTCATTCAGGCAGAGGACAAGGACCCTCTTCTTCAGCATCTGGCGTTTGTAGAAAGGCTTCTAGCATGCCTAGAGTACACCATAAATGAAAAGAAATCACAACTGGTACCCTCTCAAATAATTACATTCCTGGGTGCAAGCTTGAATACAACTGCCCAGATGGCTTACCTCATGCCAGACAAACAAATTCAATTGGCAACAAAAACCCAGCTGTCTGCAAGTCAAATTCTGCAGGCTTTGGGGTTCATGGCATCCTGCATTCTACTAATTCCATATGCGAGACTGCATATGAGGAAACTTCAGTGGTACCTAAAAAGCTTACGAGTCAACATTGTCACAGCCTGGAAACAATGATTCCTCTCATTCCCTGCCTGCAACATGAGTTCCTTTGGTGGGCAGAGGCATGTCACCAAAACAAGGGACTGTCATTCATTCTGCCCCCTGCCACCCAAACCCCAACTACAAACGCATCAGATTATGCTTGGGGGGCCCATCTGGCAGGGAGTAGCATTCAGGGCAAATGGAGCCCAAACCAAATGCATCTACATATCAACCAGAAAGAAATGCTAGCTGTATAGAATGCTCTGACAGCCTTCAAGGACTTCCTTCATCCAGGACAACTACTGATAAAGATGGACAACACCACGGTTATGTGGTAAATAAACAAGCAGGGGGGTACCCACTCCTACCCTCTTGGCAGACTAGCCATGGCCTTGTGGGACACAGCCTTGACTTGCCAAATACATCTTCAAGCTCAGTTCCTGCCAGGAAAGCAAAATACTCTGGCAGACGACCTAAGCAGAAATCTTATGGACCCACACGAATGGAAACTGGATCCACAAATCTTCAGCATGTTAACACGAAAATGGGGGAGCCCAGACATAGATCTATTTGCCTCTCCCCAAAACTATCAGTTGGACAAATTCTGCACAAGAACTCATCACAAAAAAGCATGGCAAGTGGATGCTCTATCCTACAGCTGGAAAAACCTATCGGTCTATGCCTTTTCCCCCTCTGCCTCTTCTCTCCAAGGTCTTACTAAAAGTCAGACAGGAAAAAACAAGAATGATTCTGATTGCTCCGGACTGGCCTTGCCAACACTGGTACCCGCTTCTGAGGAATATGTCGCACCTTCCTCCGTGGTACTTGCCTCAAACACCTCACCTATTGTCTCAGGAGAACTATCAAATTCTGCACACTCGGCTCCAAACTCTGAATCTTGCAGCATGGCTAATCAACTAATTTCACCAATCACATCTCTCAGTAAACCTGTGATGGATGTCATTTTGGAGGCCATAAGACCTAGTACTAGAAAATCTTGTGCTGATAAATTAAAGAGATTCTGTGCTTGGAACCAAGCACAAGGAATAGACACAGCAAAGCCCAATATTCCTCAGAGTTTGCAATACTTAACTGAGATGCTTCACAAGGGCCTAGCTTTTTCTTCAATAAAAATCCATGCCTCTGCCATCTCGGCTCATTACAACACAGAGCCTTCCCTCTTTACTCATCCCCTGCTAAAGCAGTACCTCAGAGGGGCCAAAAATTTAAAGCCTCCCAGGAGAGCACCAACTCCTGCATGGGACCTCGATTTTGTGCTGGAAAAACTCACCCTACCTCTTTTTGAACCAGCAGCTACTGTGGATATAAAATTTCTTTCTTGGAAGACTGCCTTTCTTTTGGCAGTCACTTCAGCTAGAAGGGTTTCAGAACTACAGGCCTTCATGGCAGTGGAGCCTTTCATTATCTTTTACCCGGACAGGGTGGCCCTCAGGACCAGTCCTCCTTTTATGCCTAAGGTGGTATCCAGTGTGGCTCTTAACCAGACCATTCACCTGCCAACTTTTTTTCCAAATCCGCAGAACAAGGGTGAGCAGATTTGCATTTATTGGATGTACACAGACAACTAAAATTCTACTTAAACAGGACAAAATCTCTAAGAAAGTCTGAACAACTACTGGTGGCATTTGCTGCAGGAACAGAGGGGAAGGCTATATCAAAGCAGACTATTTCTTAATGGATAAGCCATTGTATTCGTTTCTGCTACTTGCACCATGGTAAATGTGTCCAAGGGGATCAGTTCCCATTCCACCAGGGCTGCTTCTACTTCAGCAGCCTTTCTCAGAGGGGTTCCTACCAAAGACATTCTAGAAGCTGCTACTTGGAGCTCAGTTCATACGTTCACAAAGCATTACCATTTACCTCTCTTTTCTAAATCCAGGGCAGGCTTTGCCACTGCAGTCCTGCAGGGCCTTGTAGCTGCTCCTAATGCTGTTTAATTCCATCCTTCCATCCATAGCTTTGGGATTCTACCCAAATGTAATGACTGCAACAGTGAAACACGAAGAACCTAATACAGTTGTGTACACTGACCATAAATGTAGATGTTCGAGTGTATTTACTGTTGCAGTCCGGGTTACCCACCCTCCAGCCCCCTTTCTTTTCTATTATTATACCTCTACTTTCCTTCACTATGCCCAAAAGCCTTTGTGGTGTATTTGCTTTTTTATTATATATGTAATTTTTTTTCCTCCCCATTTGGGGGGCACCTGACATCTGGAGCAAGAAAAACTGATTAAAATGGCGTCGGCTGCATGTTTTATACCCCTGATGACCTGACATCATGGAAGAGGAGACAACAACCGACACAGGACCCAAAACTTTGTTATTCAGGCCAACTGAGGGCAACCTGCCAGCAGATTACCCAAATGTAATGACTGCAACAGTGAATACACTCGAACATCTACATTTATGGTAAGTGTACACACAACTATACTTTCCCCTACTTCACAATCTAGCCAAGGGCAATCACTACAAGATGTTCTTCGTGTTTCACTGTTGTAGTCATTACATTCAGGTTATCTGCTTGCAGGTAGCCCTCAGTCGGCCTGATTAACAAAGTCTTGGGTCCTGCATCGGTTGCTGTCCTTTCTTCCATGACGTCAGGTCATCAGGGGTATAAAACATGCAGCCGCCGTTACATCAGTCTTTCTTGCCATGCTGTGCCCAAAGCAGAAGCAGTTCACAAGTGCAGGTCGATTGACTCCTGAAATTTTCGTTTTCGAGTTTCAGAACCGAAGTCTATAGCTAAAGCCAAGTACCCCGTTGGGGAAACTTTTTCTTGCTCCTTACCGATGTCAGTAAAAGTTAATAATTGCATTACTTGTGGGAAGCAAATACCTCATAAGGATTTTCATTTGTACTGTATTCATTGCCTAGGCCCTAATCACAACCTGCCTTGCTGTTGGTTTTGTGCTACATTTAACAAATGCACTATTAAGCGTCGGTATACTTTTGCTTCTAAATATTTTGGTTAAAGATTTAACTATCCTGAAATGTCGTTGGTAAGCAATCCGACTACCAGAATTCACAAAAAACGCAAGGAAAAAGAGAGACAGACTGTCGAGGTCCAAAACCGACAACGGAGCTTCTCCTAAGCCAGTCGCAGGTTTGCCGGTACTCAGTGAGGTGCTTTTGCAGCCCCTGATGCCCGCTTCTTTTGAGTCGCAGGCCTCTACCAAGACCCATTCGGAGTCCGGTATGTAGCGAGATTCTGCTAGTATTGAACCCGCGGATGTCTCTCCCTTGGATGGGTCCAGAGCCGCTGAGCAGGCACCGGCTTCTGAGGGTGTTTTCAGGCCTCAACATTTGTATATTAAAACAACGCCATCATCAAAAACAAGGCCAAAATATACTTCTGTGTCTAAAAAAACCGACGCATGAGCCAAGTGCTCAGGCCCCTATGCCTAAAAAACAAATGACCAAAATGGCTGAGGATTTAATTACCTAGATCAGGGGTTTCCAACCCCCCCCCCCTGCTAAGAGGCCTAGGCAAGGCATGGATTGTGAATCTTCAGACCAGGTTTTCATTTCTTCTGATTCCTCTTCTAATCAGGAATTTTCTATTCCACCTTATGAGGACTCTGATACAGAGGAAATCCATCCCTTCTGCTTCTCCTCCTGAGGCTTACTCTTTTGGAGAGACTTTGCATACTTTAAGGGAACATTTTCATTGGGAGAGTCAGGACTCAAGAATCCAAAAAGAGGCTTAGGGATTTTCTTCTTCCTCAGCATAGGCGTTTGGCAATACCTCCTGTATTAGATATTGTTGATGATGTTTTCTCGGAATCAAGCATGGCTCCTGATTCCCTGCCTCTGGCTCCTAGTAAGCCAGACAGATATTACAGGGTTCTTGTCTCCCACAAATTTCTTTTCAAAAATCCTGCTGCTGACCCTGAAACTATTTTTCAGGGTCCCAAGGGTTTTAAGGCTTCTACAGCCAAAAATCCTACCCTTTCAGATAGAGACTCCAGGGCGCTTGCCAGATGGGGAAAGAATGTTTATACGTCTGCAACCCTGGCAATCAGGGCTTTAAACTGCCAGTTTCATATCCTTAAATATCAACAGCATGTTATGGGCTTACTGAAACAGAAAATGATGTTGATTTCTGATTGTGTGGAAAATAAAGAGTTACAGGATTTATTGCATTCAGCAGAACAGGTTGGAAAGCATAGATGTCCTTCAAGGTTGCATCTGCAGTCCTAACATATGGGTTGTCCTGCCTAAGGCAGCCCTTCGGTCGGCCGGATTCCAAAGTCTGGGTCTGGCCTCGGCTGATGTTGCACTTCACCCGACGTCATAGCTGCTGTTAATTGGGTATAAAGGCATCAGCCGACGCCATTTTCCTCGGTCTTTCTTGCCGCGCGGTGCCCGAAGCAGAAGCTGTTCGCAAGTGCCGGTCGGTCAGATCCAGAGATTTCTACTACCGAAGACTTCTAAAAAGCTAAGTACCCCGTTGGGGACTCTTTCTTGCCTCAGCCGATGTCAGAAAAAGTAAATAATTGTTTAACTTGTGGGAAACAAATACCTCATAAGGATTTCACTCTTACTGCCTTCCTTGCTTAGGCCCAGACCACGACGTAGCAGCTTGTCTAGGCTGTGCTTCCTTCAACCGACGGACACTTAGACGTCGGTCAGAGTTTGCGGAGGAGTTTTTTGGTCCCGCTTTTGCTTACAAAATGCCGTCGGAGACTCCGACTTCACAATTAGCTAAAAAGCGTAAGGAAAAGGACCGACACTCGCGGTCCGCGGTTTCGGCCGAAACCACGGTTAAGCCAACCACGAGTGTCTCGGTTTCGGCTGAAACAGAGTCCACGGTTCTTCCTTCGGCCGAAAGCATACCTCCGACAGCCTTGGCCTCACACAGCATGTCTGAATCTGCTACTGAAATTTCTCCTGCTGTAGCAGGCTCCCAGGATTTATTAGATGCTATTCCTTTAGACATATCTACTCCTGCACGTGGAGCTGCTAGGCCCCCTGCATCCATGTCTATCAAGGCTTTTTCTAGGGCTAAAGCAGCTAAATCTTCTAAGGCCTTGCCTGCTAAAACCCCCTCACACAGGCCTAGCTCTAGTTCCCAAATGCTCAGCCTGGCAGAGGATCTCATTTCTTTGATCAGGGGATCCCATCCACACCCTAACAGGGCCTCTCATCCCCCTCCAGAGAAGAGGCTTAGAGCAGAGCCCCCTGAGCCAGTTTCTTCAGATTATTCCTCTGATGATTCAGAAAACTCAAATCCTCCAGAAGGCCCTTATTCTCCTTATGAGGACTCTGACGCGGAAGACTCCATTCCTTCTGCCTCTCCTCCTGAGGAATTTTCTTTTGGGGAAACGTTGCATGCTATGAGAGAGCAATTTCAATGGCAGGGCCAGGATTTTTCAGATTCTAGGAAGAGGCTAAGGACCTTTTTACACTTGCCACAGCATAGGCCTTTAGCCATTCCTCCAGTACTTACAGTTGTGGATGATGCATTTAATGATGCTTGTACTGCCCATGACTCTCTTCCCCCGGCCCCTGCTAAGCCCGACAGATACTACAGGGTCCCGGACACACATTATCACTTGTATAAGGCTCCTATTGCAGACCCTGAGGGCCCCAAAGCTGTAGCAACTGCCAAAAAACCCCTCCCCTCTGAAAGAGAATCTAGAGCATTAGAGAGATGGGGTAAAAAAGTTTATACTTCTGCTACTCTTTCGGCTAGGGCCTTAAACTGTCAATTCCACATGATTCAATACCAGGAATTTTTGTTAGACCAGCTAAATAAAAAACTATCCTCTCCTGAACCTATAGACCGTAAGTCCCTTCAGGATTTGGTACATAACACTCAGCAGGTCAGTAATCATTCTTTAAAATGCGGCTATGATGCACTGGAGGCTTCCTTTAGATCAGCTATGACTGGTACAGTGATCAGAAGGCATGCATGGTTAAAAGAGCAATCCTTACCAGACCATGTAAAGTCAAAGCTCCTAGATGCTCCCATGGAGAAACACAGTTTGTTTGGCTCACCTGCACAGCAAGTGTTAAAGAAGGTGGAAGAAAAAGCAAAATCTGTTCAAACAGTCAAGGATTTCTTACAGGTCCAGCCTCCGAGGTTTAGTAGAAATTGGCCTTCGAAGAATTGGTCCTTTCCAGACACCTCCAGAGCACAGAGAGGCAGAAATAGGCGCCCAAGAGGGAGAGGTCAATCCAGAGGTGCCTACAGGGAACGTTAATGGCAGCCTAACAACCAGAGAAGTACTGCCACAGATTCAGCTACAACCACTTCCACAGGACAGACACAATGACTTGGCTCTGATACCGCCTACCAGGGAACAACTGGAACCACCCTTGGGCGGAAAGCTAGCCTTATTTTCCGTAAACTGGCATTACATTACAGGAGACAAATGGATTTTACAGACAATAGACAAAGGATACAGGTTTCACTTCCATACTCTACCAAGGAAGAGAGGAATGCCAAACCTACCACCAAACCAAAAAACAAACGCTCTAGAACAAATCAACCACTTACTAAGGATGAGAGCTATAGAAAAGGTACCGCCTATGGAACAAGGGCAAGGATTTTATTCCAGACTTTTCCTGGTGCCAAGAAAAGAAAACCAATGGAGACCTATTCTCGACCTGTCCACTTTGAACACATATCTCATTGTTCCAAAATTCAAAATGCTGACCCTACAGCAACTTCTTCCCATGCTGGGCAAGGAGTCTTGGCTGGTGACTCTAGATCTCAAGGAGGCATACCTGCACGTCCCTATGCGACCAGATTGCAGAAGATACCTCAGATTTCTTGCAGGATCAGAGCATTATCAATTCTCAGCATTGCCCTTTGGCTTATCTACTGCGCCCAGAGTATTCACGAAATGCCTGGCATCAGTAATTGCTCATTGCAGACTTCAGGGAATACAAATTTATCCATACCTGGACGACTGCCTGATACAAGCGGACAACAAGGTCAAATTAACAAAAGATTTGGAAAAGGTTATTCACCTATTGCAAGCCCTGGGATATACAGTCAACATACAAAAGTCAAGGCTGGTACCATCCCAAAGGATAACATTCTTGGGTGCAGAACTGGACACATCAAATCAAATGGCATTTCTCACAGCAGAAAAGCAAAAGCAACTACCACTCTATTTCATGGCATTAACAACGCAGAACCAGCTTACAGCAAGGAAAGTCCTGCAAGCCCTGGGTTACATGGCATCCTGCATAATATTGATTCCACATGCCAGACTACATATGAGGAAGTTGCAGTGGTACCACAGGAATTTATGGTCTCAGCACAAGCACAGCCTAGAAACCAAAATTCCAATAATTCCATGCCTGAAGCAAGAATTCCTGTGGTGGGCTCAGGCCTGTCAGTTGAACAAAGGACTGCCTTTCCACAGCCCTCACCCAAGCCAGACTATCACCACGGACGCCTCAGACCTCGGTTGGGGGGCACACATGGTAGACAAGTGTATACAAGGCCTATGGACACAAGACCAGCTGAACCTACACATAAATCAAAAAGAGATGCTGGCAGTGAAACAGGCAATTCAGACATTCAGACCGTTTCTTCAACAAGATCATTTGCTGATAAGGACGGACAACACCACAGTTATGTGGTATATCAACAAGCAGGGAGGCACACATTCATATCCTCTATGCCGGATGGCAATGGACCTGTGGAATGTGGCCCTGAACCTCAACATTCAGCTCCAGGCTATATTTGTGCCAGGAAAAGAAAATATACTAGCAGACACCTTAAGCAGAACTACCACGGATGCCCACGAATGGATGCTGCATCGAGACATCTTCAAAACCATTACAAAGAAATGGGGGCTACCAGAAATAGACCTGTTCGCATCCCCACACAACCACCAATTGAGAAAATTCTGCACAAGGACATACCACCCACTTGCTTGGAAGGTGGACTCCCTATCCTTCAGTTGGGAGAACCTAACAGCATGTGCATTCCCACCTCTTCCTTTGATGCACAAAGTGCTACTGAAGATCAAAGAAGATCACCCAAAAATCATCCTGATAGCTCCAGACTGGCCGAGGCAACATTGGTACCCGCTACTGAGGAGTATGTCTCGAGCACACGCATGGCCTCTACCTCTAGTTCCTTTACTGCTAACACAGAACAACTTCAAGATCCTGCATCCAAACTTGAAAGCACTGCAGCTAGCGGCTTGGAATCTTACATAAAACAAAATAACTCAGATTTATCTCAGAGGGTTAAAGACATTATCCTGGAGGCTCGCAGACCCTCCACAAGGAAAACTTATTCAGCAAAATGGAAAAAATACCTTATTTGGAGTGCAGCAAAAGGAGAAAATGTATCATTGGCAAACATAGCTAACATCCTGGAATATTTAGCAGAACTCTTCCACAATGGCCTGTCTTACTCCTCCATTAAGATTCATGCATCAGCAATTTCAGCAGAATACAACATGGATCCTCCAGTCTTCACTCATCCTCTACTCAGGCAGTTTCTAAGAGGTATTAAAAATGTAAAGCCTCCAAGGAAGCCACCTTTGCCTACATGGGACCTGAACTTTGTGCTAGAAAAGTTAACACTTCCCCCTTTTGAACCAGCAGCAACAGCAGAGTTACAGTTCTTATCTTGGAAAACTGCTTTCCTGCTTGCAATCACTTCGGCAAGAAGGGTATCTGAATTACAGGCATTAATGGCAGTACAGCCCTTCCTTATCTTCCATCAGGATAGAGTGTCCTTGAGAACTAACCCTACTTTTATGCCAAAGGTGGTCTCCAGGATATCATTGAACCAAGCAATCCACCTACCAACATTCTTCCCCAACCCACAGAACAGGGGGGAAAGGCTACTGCATACCTTGGATGTGCACAGGCAATTGCGCTACTACCTGGACAGAACCAAAAACAATAGAAAAACTGACCAGCTTCTGGTAGCATATGCAACAGGAATGGAAGGAAAAGCAATTTCAAAACAGACAATCTCAAAATGGATAGGAAATTGCATTAGATTTTGTTACTCTTTTCATGGAAAGGCAACTCCAGAGAACATCAAACCTCACTCCACAAGGGCTACAGCCACTACTACAGCTTTCTTACGAGGAGTGGCTACCAAAGACATTTTAGAGGCTGCTACTTGGTGCTCCGTGCATACATTTGCCAAGCATTATAATCTACCTTTATACTCCAGATCCCGAGCAGGTTTTGCCACTGCTGTTTTGCAAGGGATCTTAACTACACCATAATCTTCTTAGTGCCTCCTCCCCCAGTTTGGCTATGGTATTCTACCCATATGTTAGGACTGCAGATGCATCCTTGAAGGACATAGTACAGTTTTGTACCTACCATAAATGTAGATGTCCGAGAGGTATGCATCTGCAGTCAGGATTACCCACCCTCCTTCCCTCTGTGGTACTCCTAGGGTATTTGCCCATCTTGTAGCTGGCTGGGGGAATCTATTATGGTGTATTTGTTTGTATATATGTATATACATGTTTATTTTGTTTACTCTCTACTGTTTGGAATCATTTGCATTTATCCAAATTTAGCCTTCCTAGAGGGCACCTGGCATCTGGGGCAAGAAACACTGAGGAAAATGGCGTCGGCTGATGCCTTTATACCCAATTAACAGCAGCTATGACGTCGGGTGAAGTGCGACATCAGCCGAGGCCAGACCCAGACTTTGGAATCCGGCCGACCGAAGGGCTGCCTGAGGCAGGACAACCCATATGTTAGGACTGCAGATGCATACCTCTCGGACATCTACATTTATGGTAGGTACAAAACTGTACTTTTGCAATGTGGTTTTGATTCCTTGAAGGCCCCTTTCAGAGCCGCCGTAACTGGATCTGTGATAAGAAGGCGTGCTTGGCTCAAGGAGCAAAATCTGCCTGATCATGTTGAAGCTAAATTGTTGGATGCTCCTTTACAGCAGGACAGTCTGGTAATGAGGCAGAAGAGGTTTTAAAAAAGATGGAAGACAAAGCTAAATCTATACAAACTGTAAAAGATTTCTTGCAAGTGCAGCCACCCAGGTTCAGTAGACACTGGCCTACTAAGAATTGGTTCTTTCCGTGTCCAACAGAGCCGGTCAGGGCAAATCGAGACGCTCCAAAGGCTCCATGTTTCAATCACAAGGATCTTACAGGTCAAAATAATGGGGTGCTTCCACCTCCAAATCAGGAGGTGGTAAAGCACAACCCTACAGTAAACAGTTTCAGTGACTTTCCTCTGCCATCTCCAAGCACTTATCTTTTGGCAACCGCTTTGGGGGGAAACTAGCACTTCATGCTCAAAATTGGCATTTAATTACCCAGGACAAGTGGATCTTAAATATAGTATCCCAGGGATACAGATTTCATTTCCACACGTTGCCAATTCCAAACAGATGGCCAGATCTGCCACCAAATCAGTGGGCAGAGGCCCAGAAACAAGTCATGTCCCTCATGGATATGGGGGCTATTCAACCAGTGCCAGAAAAGGAAAAAGGACAAGGATTTTATTCAAGATTTTTCCTGGTACCCAGAAAAGCAAATCATGGCATCCAATTCTGGACTTATCCATTCTAAATACGTTCCTGGACATTCCAAAATTCAAAATGCTGACTTTACAACAGCTACTGCCTATACTAGGCAAGAATGCCTGGTTGGTAACGCTAGACTTGAGGCATACCTGCATATCCCAATCAGGGAATTTTGCAGAAGATGCCTCCGCTTCAAAGCAGGTTATTTGCATTACCAATTCTCTGCACTGCCTTTTGGCTTATCTACTGCGCCCAGAGTCTTTACAAAGTGCCTGGCACCAGTAATTGCATTTTGCAGACAAATATTCAAATTTATCCATATCTGGACGATTGTCTCATTCAGGCAGAGGACAAGGACCCTCTTCTTCAGCATCTGGCATTTGTAAAAAGGCTTCTAGCATGCCTAGGGTACACCATAAATGAAAAGAAATCACAACTGTTACCCTCTCAAATAATTACATTCCTGGGTGCAAGCTTGAATACAACTGCCCAGATGGCTTACCTCATGCCAGACAAACAAATTCAATTGGCAACAAAAATCCAGCTATCTGCAACTCAAATTCTGCAGGCTTTGGGGTTCATGGCATCCTGCATTCTACTAATTCCATATGCGAGACTGCATATGAGGTAACTTCAATGGTACCTAAAAAGCTTATGAGTCAACATTGCCACAGCCTGGAAACAATGGTTCCTCTCATTCCCTGCCTGCAACATGAGTTCCTTTGGTGGGCAGAGGCATGTCACCAAAACAAGGGACTGTCATTCATTCTGCCCCCTGCCACCCAAACCCTAACTAAAAATGCATCAGATTATGCTTGGGGGGCCCATCTGGCAGGGAGGAGCATTCAGGGCAAATGGAGCCTAAACCAAATGCATCTACATATCAATCAGAAAGAAATGCTAGCTGTACAGAATGCTCTGACAGCCTTCAAGGACTTCATTCATCCAGGACAACTACTGATAAAGATGGACAACACCACAGTTATGTGGTACATAAACAAGCAGGGAGGAACCCACTCCTACTCCCTTGGCAGACTAGCCATGGCCTTGTGGGACACAGCCTTGACTTGCCAAATACATCTTCAAGCTCAGTTCCTGCCAGGAAAGCAAAATACTCTGGCAGACGACCTAAGCAGAAATCTTATGGACCCACACGAATGGAAACTGGATCCACAAATCTTCAGCGTGTTAACACGAAAATGGGGGAGCCCAGACATCTATTTGCCTCTCCCCAAAACTATCAGTTGGACAAATTCTGCACAAGAACTCATCACAAAAAAGCATGGAAAGTGGATGCTCTATCCTACAGCTGGAAAAACCTATCGGTCTATGCCTTTTCCCCCTCTGCCTCTACTCTCCAAGGTCTTACTAAAAGTCAGACAGGAAAAAACAAGAATGATTCTGATTGCTCCAGACTGGCCTTGCCAACACTGGTACCCGCTTCTAAGGAATATGTCACACCTTCCTCCATGGTACTTGCCTCAAACACCTCACCTATTGTCTCAGGAGAACTATCAAATTCTGCACACTCAGCTCCAAACTCTGAATCTTGCAGCATGGCTAATCAGCTAATTTCACCAATCACATCTCTCAGTAAACCTGTGATGGATGTCATTTTGGAGGCCAGAAGACCTAGTACTAGAAAATCTTGTGCTGATAAATTAAAGAGATTCTGTGCTTGGAACCAAGCACAAGGAATAGACACAGCAAAGCCCAATATTCCTCAGAGTTTGCTTCACAAGGGCCTAGCTTTTTCTTCAATAAAAATCCATGCCTCTGCCATCTTGGCTCATTACAACACAGAGCCTTCCCTCTTTACTCATCCCCTGCTAAAGCAGTACCTCAGAGGGGCCAAAAATTTAAAGCCTCCCAGGAGAGCACCAACTCCTGCATGGGACCTCAATTTTGTGCTGGAAAAACTCACCCTACCTCCTTTTGAACCAGCAGCTACTGTGGATATAAAATTTCTTTCTTGGAAGACTGCCTTTCTTTTGGCAGTCACTTCAGCTAGAAGGGTTTCAGAACTACAGGCCCTCATGGCAGTGGAGCCTTTCATTATCTTTTACTCGGACAGGGTGGCCCTCAGGACCAGTCCTCCTTTTATGCCTAAGGTGGTATCCAGTGTGGCTCTTAACCAGACCATTCACCTGCCAACTTTTTTTCCAAATCCGCAGAACAAGGGTGAGCAGATTTGCATTTATTGGATGTACACAGACAACTAAGATTCTACTTAAACAGGACAAAATCTCTAAGAAAGTCTGAACAACTACTGGTGGCATTTGCTGCAGGAACAGAGGGGGGAAGGCTGTATCAAAGCAGACTATTTCTTAATGGATAAGCCATTGTATTCGTTTCTGCTACTTGCACCATGGTAAACCTGTGTCCAAGGGGATCAGTTCCCATTCCACTAGGGCTGCTTCTACTTCAGCAGCCTTTCTCAGAGGGGTTCCTACCAAAGACATTCTAGAAGCTGCTACTTGGAGCTCAGTTCATACATTCACAAAGCGTTACCATTTACCTCTCTTTTCTAAATCCAGGGCAGGCTTTGCTACTGCAGTCCTGCAGGGCCTTGTAGCTGCTCCTAATGCTGTTTAATTCCATCCTTCCATCCATAGCTTTGGGATTCTACCCAAATGTAATGTCTGCAACAGTGAAACAAGAAGAACATAATACAGTTGTGTACACTGACCATAAATGTAGATGTTCGAGTGTATTTACTGTTGCAGTCCGGGTTACCCACCCTCCAGCCCCCCTTTCTTTTCTATTATTATACCTCTGCTTTCCTTCACTATGCTCAAAAGCCTTTGTGGTGTATTTGCTTTTTTATTATATATGTAATTTTTTTTTTCTCCCCATTTGGGGGGCACCTGACATCTGGAGCAAGAAAAACTGATTAAAATGGCGTCTGCTGCATGTTTTATACCCCTGATGACCTGACGTCATCGAAGAGGAGACAGCAACCGACACAGGACCCAAGACTTTGTTTTCAGGCCAACTGAGGGCAACCTGCCAGCAGATTACCCAAATGTAATGACTGCAACAGTGAATACACTCGAACATCTGCATTTATGGTAAGTGTACACAACTGTACTTTCCCCTACTTCACAATCTAGCCAAGGGCAATCACTACAAGATGTTCTTCGTGTTTCACTGTTGCAGTCATTACATTCGGGGTATCTGCTTGCAGGTAGCCCTCAGTCGGCCTGATTAACAAAGTCTTGGGTCCTGCGTCGGTTGCTGTCCTTTCTTCCATGACGTCAGGTCATCAGGGGTATAAAACATGCAGCCGCCGTTACATCAGTCTTTCTTGCCATGCTGTGCCCAAAGCAAAAGCAGTTCACAAGTGCAGGTCGGTCGACTCCTGAAATTTTCGTTTTCGAGGTTCAGAACCGAAATCTTCAGCTAAAACCAAGTACCTCGTTGGGGAAACTTTTTCTTGTTCCTTTCCGATTTCAGTAAAAGTTAATAATTGCATTACTTCTGGAAAGCAAATACCTCATAGAGATTTTCATTAGTATTGTATTCCTTGCCTAGGCCGTGACCACGACGTACCTTGCTGTCGGTTTTGTGCTTTATTTAATCAGCACACTATCCACCATCGGTATATTTTCACTTCTAAATATTTCGGTTCTCAGTTTAATTATCCAGAAATGTCGTCGCTTAGCCATCCGACTACTGGGATTCTGAAAAAATGCAAAGATAAAGACAGAGACAGAGCGCCGAGGTCCAGAACTGCCGACAATGCTTCTCCTAAGACAGTCGCCAGTTCGCCAGTACTCAGTGAGGTGCTTTCGCAGCCCCTGATACCCGCTACTTCTGATTCACAGGCCTCTACTGAGACCCATTCGGAGTCCGGTATGCTGCGGATGTCTCTCCCTTGGATGGGTCCAGAGCCGCTGTGCAGGCACCGGCTTGTGAGGGTGCATTCAAGCCTACGGACTTGCATTTTAAACTGACGCCTCCTTCCTTTTTTAGGCCTAAATCTCGATCCATGCCTAAAAACATACTTTGCAATGTGGTTTGGATTCATTAGAGGCCTCCTGCAGGCCTGCTGTTACTGGGTCTGTGCTCAGAAGGCATGCTTGGCTTAAGGAGCAATCTTTGCCTGATCATGTTAAAGCTAAATTGTTGGATGCTCCTTTAAATCAGGACCGCCTGTTTGGCAACAAGGCTGAGGAAGTTCTTAAAAAGATGGAAGATAAAGCTAAATCTCTGCAAACTGTTAAAGATTGTTTACAAGTTCAGCCTCCTAGATTTAGTAGGCACTGGCCCTCTAAGAATTGGTCCTTTCCAGCCCCTTCCAGGTCTTCTCAAGCCAAACCCAGACACAGCAAAAACCCCAGGTTTCAGTCCCAGGGGACACATAGAACTAAGCAGTGGGGGGCCTTCACTTCCAAATCTGGGAGTAAGACTCCCCCTATGGCAAACTGTCTCAATAATTCTTTTTAAAATTTCCAAGCACTTATCAACTGACTGCCTTTTTGGGAGGAAAGATTGCTCTTCATGCAAAGAATTGGAACTCCTTACCCAGGACAAATGGGTTTCAGATATAGTGTCCCAGGGATACAGATTTCACTTCCACACGTTGACAACACCAAGTGGGTGGCTGGACCTACCCCCAAATCAGTTGACAGAGGCCCAAAAGCAAGTACTTTCTCTGTTAAGCATGGGGGCTATTCATCTGGTACCAGAAGAGGAAAAGGGACAAGGTTTCCATTTGAGACTTTTCCTGGTACCCAGAAAAGACAATTCATGGCATCCTATCCTGGACCTGTCTACTCTAAACACCTTTTTGGAGATTCCAAAATTCAAGATGCTGACTCTTCACCAATTACTTCCTATGCTAGGCAAAGATGCCTGGTTGGCAACACTAGATTTAAAAGAAGCATACCTGCACATCCCAATCAGGGAATCTTGCAGAAGATACCTACTCTTCATAGCAGGCTACACACACTATCAGTTTTCTGTGCTGCCCTTTGCCTTATCTACTGCACCCAGGGTATTCACAAAGTGCCTGTCTCCAGTTATTTCGTTTTGCAGGCAAAGAAATATTCAAATATACCCATACCTGGATGATTGTCTAGTTCAGGCAGAAAGCCAGGATATACTTTTGAATCATCTGGCCTTCTTAAAAAGGGTTCTAACTTGTCTTGGGGTACACCATAAACAAAAATAAATCACACCTGGTACCCTGTCAGCAAATTATATTCCTGGGAGCAAGCTTGAATACAACTTCCCAGATGGCTTACCTCACACCAGAAAAGCAAATTCATTTGACAACCTACTTCAAACAAGTGGCCACAAAAACCCTGCTATCTGCAAGACAAATACTGCAAGCCTTGGGGTTCATGGCCTCCTGCATTCTTCTAATTCCATATGCAAGACTGCATATGGAAACTACAGTGGTATCTAAAAGGCCTACGGCGTCAACATTCTCAAGACCTAGAAACAATGATTCCTGTCATACCTTGCCTACGCCTAGAGTTCCTGTGGTGGGCAGAGGCCTGCCACCAAAACAAGGGACTACCTTTCACACCACCCCCTGCCACCCAAACCCTAACAACAGGTGCATCAGACTATGCATGGGGGGCTCACCTGACAGGAAAGTGCATTCAGGGCAAATGGAACTCAAGTCAAATGCACCTGCATGTCAATCAAAAAGAAATGTTAGCTGTACAGAATGCTCTGACAGCCTTCTAGGATCACATTCTTCCAGGACAACTAATGGTAAAGACGGACAACACCACTGTTATGTGGTACATAAACAAGCAGGGGGGTACACATTCTTACCTCCTCTGCAGACTAGCCATGGCATTGTGGAACACAGCCATGAGCTACCAAGTGCACCTACAAGCTCAATTCCTGCCAGGAAAATTAAATACACTGGCAGGCGGACTAAGCAGAAACCTCATGGACCCACACGAGTGGAGACTGGAACCGATGTTTTTCAACATGTTGACAAGCAAATGGGGAATCCCAGATATAGACCTGTTTGCCTCTCCCCAGAACTACCAATTGGACAAATTTTGCACAAGGACTCCCCACAAACAAGCTTGGAAAGTGGATGCTCTGTCCTTCACCTGGAAAAACCTATCAGTCTATCCCTTCCCCCCTCTGCCTCTGCTCTCCAAAGTGCTACTAAAAATCAAACAGGACAAACCAAGGATGATTTTGATTGCTCCAGACTGGCCACGCCAACACTGTTTCCCCCTCCTGTGCAGTGTGTCACGGTGATCTCCATGGCACTTGCCTCAGACTCCTTCCCTGCTGTCTCAGCAGGAGAACCAGATTCTGCACCTTGAGCTTCCAACACTGAACCTTGCAGCCTGGCTAATTACTTAATCTCTCCTTTACCATCCCTCAGCAAACATGTGATGGATATCATTTTAGAGGCAAGGAGGCCTAGTACTAGAAAATCATATGCTGAAAAATGGAAAAGATTCTGTGCCTGAAACCAATCTCAAGGGATGAGCACACCAGCGCCTAATTTATGTCAGATTTTACAATACTTAACTGAAATGCTTCACAAGGGCCTGTCTTTTTCCTCCATTAAAATCCATGTCTCAGCCATTTCAGCTCATTGTAACACAGAACATCCCCTCTTCTCTCATCCGCTGCTGAAGCAGTTCCTCAGAGGTGCCAAAAATTTAAGACCACCCAGGAGGGCTCCAACCCCAGCTTGGGACCTTAACTTTGTCTTGGAGAAACTCATTCTACCTCCTTTCGAGTCAGCTGCTACTGCAGACTTAAAATTTCTTTCTTTGAAAACAGCTTCCCTTTTAGCAATTACTTCAGCTAGAAGATCATCTGAATTACAGGCCCTTATGGCAGTGGAGCCTTTCCTCATCTTTCATGTGGACAGGGTGTCCTCAGAACCAATCCATCCTTCATGCCCAAGGTGGTATCCAGTGTGGCTCTTAATCAGTCCATTCATTTGCCAGCCTTCTTTCTGAATCCACAGAGTAAAGGGAAACAGATACTGCATTCCGTAGATTTGCACAGGCAACTTAGATTCTACTTGGAC
This sequence comes from Protopterus annectens, assembly GCF_019279795.1. Taxonomy (NCBI): domain Eukaryota; kingdom Metazoa; phylum Chordata; order Ceratodontiformes; family Protopteridae; genus Protopterus; species Protopterus annectens. The sequence goes on along the minus strand of NC_056727.1, from coordinate 726,049,939 downwards.
AGGACTAAACCTCAAAGGAAATCTGAACAACTGCTGGTGGCATTTGCTGCAGGGGCAGATGGGAATGCGATTTCAAAATGGATAAGCCATTGCATTAATTTCTGCTATAAACACCATGGAAAAAAACTATCCCCCAGGGGATCAGACCTCACTCCACCAGGGCTGCATCTACCTCTACAGCCTTTCTCAGAGGCGTCCCTACCAGGGACATCCTAGAAGCTGCTACCTGGAGTTCTGTACATATTTTCACCAAGCATTATCATTTGCCAATTTTTTCTAAATCCAGAGCTGGCTTTGCCACTGCAGTCTTGCAGGGCCTTATAGCTGGCCCTAATGCTATCTAAATTCCTCCTCCCAACCATAGCTTTGGGAATCTCCCCAAGTGTAATGACTGCAACAGTCAAACATGAAGAACATCATACAGTTGTGTACACTTACCATAAATGTAGATGTTCGAGTGTATTCACTGTTGCAGTCCTGGATGTCCTTCAAGAATGCAACTGCAGTCATAACATATGGGTTGTCCTGCCTCAGGCAGCCCTCGGTCGGCCGAATTCCAAAGTCTGGGTCCGGCGTCGGCTGGTGTCGCCCCCTCTCCGACGTCACAATGGCTGGAGTATAAAGGCATCGGCCGACGCCATCTTCTTCAGTCTTTATTGCCGCGCGGTGCCCGAAGCAGAAGCAGTTCGCAATTGCCGGTCGGTCAGCTCCTGTATTTTCAGTACCGAAGTCATCTAAAAGCTAAGTACCCCGTTGGGGAACATTTATTCTTGCCTCAGCCGATGTCAGAACAAATTGAGAAAGTTAATAATTGTTTGTCTTGTGGTAAACAAATACTTCATAAGGACTTCCATTCTCTCTGCCTTCCTTGCCTGGGCCCAAACCACGACATCTCTGCCTGTGCTGCCTGTGCCTGCTTTAATAAGAGCACTCTCAGGCGCCGGGCAGAATTCGCCGAGGACTTTTTCGGTGAATCCTTTGCGTATATCATGCCATCGGATCAACCGACAACCCAGTCTGCTAAAAAACGCAAGGACCGGGACCGGCATCCTCGGCCCGCGTCCACTACCGATGCTACTCCCAAATCCTCTGCTAGCGCTCCGGTCCCCTCGGAAGTGGTAAATCAATCGCTCCAGGCCGACGACACAGCGTTAACACGACCTTCGGTCTCGGAGATCTCTCCGGTGCCGGTTGTGGATTTTCCTCCGGAAACCGAAGTTCTGGATCTACCCGACACCATTCCTGTGGACAAGGTAACGCCTGCACGTGGGGCTGCTAGGCCTCCTGTTTCCATGTCCATCAAGGCCTTTGCACGTGCTAAGGCCGCCAGTCAGGCCAAGGCCCATCCTAAACCTGCCCAGGCCCCTTCTTCTGATAAGCAGATCATGTCTCTGGCTGCAGATCTTATTTCTCTTATCAGGGGGGCTCAGCCTCATCCGGACAGGGGTTCTCGGCCACCTGCAGAAAAAAGGCCTAGAACTGAGCAGGCGGACAACCTCTCCTCGGATGAAGCCTCTGGGGATTCTGAAGCCCAAGAAGAACCCTTCCAGGCCTACGAGGACTCTGATGCTGAGGAATCAATTCCCTCTGCCTCCCCTCCAGAGGATTTCTCTTTTGGTGAAGTCCTGCATTTCATGAGGGAAGACTTTCAATGGCAGGGTCAGGAATTCTCTGACTCCAGGAAAAGGCTTCATACTTTCCTCAAGCTTCCCCAGCACAGACCCTTGGCTATCCCTCCAGTTATGGATGTTTTGGATGATGTTTTCTCTGACTCCAGTGCCAACCCTGATTCTCTTCCTCCTGCTCCTGTCAAGCCGGACAGATATTACAGGGTCCCTGACACTCACAAGCACCTTCTTAAGGCTCACTCTGTGGACCTAGAAACTATTTCACAGGGCCCCAAGGGAGTGGCTTCCTCCTCTGCCAAAAACCCACTGCCAGCTGACAGAGAAGCAAGGTCCCTGGTGAGATGGGGTAAAAAAGTATATACCTCTACTACCCTAGCCATGAGGTCTCTTAACTGCCTTTTTCACATGTTTCAGTACCAAGGATTTCTCCTGGATGATTTACAGAAAAAGTTAGTCTCTCCTGAGCCTTTTGATAAAAAGGCACTGCAGGATCATATTCATAACACTCAGCAGGTTAATAACCGTTTTCTGCAGTGTGGTTATGATGCACTGGAAGCTTCATGTAGGGCAGCTATGACTGGGGCTGTAATACGTAGACATGCTTGGTTGAAGGATCAGTCTTTGCCTGACCATGTTAAAATAAAGTTACTGGTTGCACCTTTGGAAAAACAAAAGCTTTTTGGTGCTACTGCACAAGATGTATTGAAATCCATAGAGGAAAAAGCAAAGTCAGTACAGACAGTCAAGGATTTCCTTCAGGTTCAGCCACCCAGATTCAGCAGAAACTGGCCCTCCAAGAAATGGTCCTTCCCCGGCTCTGACAAGTTTCAAAGGGGAAAAAGCAGACGTGCCCGAGGTAGAGGGCAATACCGAGGATCTTACAGGGGACGCCAATGGCAAACTCCGAATCAAAGAAGTGGCGCAGACAATTCAGCTGCACCACAAGGACAATCACAATGACTTGACTTTCGCACCGCCTACAAAGGTTCAAAGAGAAGCACCTTTGGGCGGAAAATTAGCCTTATTCTCACAAAACTGGCATACCTTAGCCAAGGACAATTGGATTCTGGATTTGATAGACAAAGGTTACAGATTCCACTTCCACACATTACCAATAAAACAAGGCATGCCAAACCTGCCACATCATCAAAGGGCAGAGGCACTCACTCAAGTTTCCAAGCTATTAAGTATAAAAGCAATAGAAAGGGTTCCTCCTCAGGAACAAGGCCAGGGATTTTATTCAAGATTGTTCCTTGTTCCAAGAAAAGAAAACAAGTGGAGACCCATACTGGACTTGTCAACTCTAAACACTTTCCTCATTGTGCCAAAGTTCAAAATGCTGACGTTGCAGCAACTTCTTCCCATGTTGGGCAAGGGGTCTTGGCTGGTCACTCTGGACCTCAAGGAGGCATACCTGCATGTCCCAATCAGACAAAGCTGCAGAAGATACCTCAGATTTCTTGCAGGGACAGAGCATTATCAATTCTCAGCATTGCCGTTTGGCTTATCTACTGCGCCCAGAGTGTTCATGAAATGCCTGGCATCAGTAGTGGCACACTGCAGACTGCAGGGGATTCAAATGTACCCCTACTTGGATGACTGTCTCATACAAGCAGACAACAAACAACCCTTAAAAGGAATTTGGACTATGTCATGCATCTACTGCAGGCCTTGGGATACACAGTCAACATTCAGAAGTCAAATTTACTACCATCCCAACAAATTATATTCCTAGGAGCCAAACTGGACACGGAAAAACAAATGGCCTACCTCACAGAGGAAAAACAGCAGCATTTACCAGAGTACTTCAAAGGCCTAGCAAAGCTTTCCCAGCTGACTGCAAGGAAAATCCTGCAGGCCCTGGGTTTCATGGCATCTTGCATCCTTCTGATACCTTTGGCAAGACTTCATATGAGAAAGCTGCAATGGTATCTAAAAAACTTATGGTCTCAACACAACAGCAGCCTAGAGGACATAATCCCACTTATTCCATGTCTGCAGAAGGAATTTCTATGGTGGGCTTAAGCCAGTCAACTAAACGAAGGCATGCCTTTCAACAGACCTCAAGCAGACCAAATGATAACAACAGACGCTTCAGACCATGGATGGGGGGCGCACATGGAGGGCAGATGCATTCAAGGTCTTTGGACGCCAAAGGAAAGACATCTGCACATAAACCAAAAGGAGATGTTGGCAGTGATACATGCCATCGAGACTTTCGAAAAAACACTAAAACAGGGACATTTGCTAATAAGGACAGACAACACTACTGTCATGTGGTACATAAACAAGCAGGGAGGCACTCATTCTTACCCCCTCTGCAGACTAACAATGCTTCTCTGGGAAAAATCCCTGAGCCTGAGGATACATTTACAATCCCAGTTTGTACCAGGCAAGGAAAATGTACTGGCGGACAATCTGAGCAGAAATTTCATGGATCCACATGAATGGATGCTGCACCCTCACATTTTCTCTCAACTGGCAAGGACATGGGGAAGACCGGACGTAGATCTTTTTGCTTCCCACTTAAATCATCACCTGGAAAAGTTCTGCACAAGGACTTGCCACCCTCTAGCTTGGAAAACGGATGCTCTCTCCTTCAGCTGGAATTCTCTAAAAATTTATGCATTCCCTCCCCTGCCTCTGCTGACCAAGGTGATACTGAAGATCAAAGCAGAACAACCAACAGGCATCTTGATAGCTCCAGACTGGCCGAGGCAACACTGGTACCCATTGCTATTGACCATAACTCGAACCAAGCCATGGCCTCTGACCCTATGGCACCTGCTCCTAACTCAACGCAATTACAGGACTGTACATCAAGACCTGAAAACATTGCATCTGACAGCCTGGAGGCTACCATGACTTCAACATCAAACTCTCTTTCCACATCTGTTCAAGAGATCTTGCTGGAAGCACGCAGACCTTCCACCAGAAAAACCTATTCAGCCAAGTGGAAGAGATTCAGTATCTGGAATGCCAACAGGGGTCAGGACACAGCATTACTGAGTATACCTCAAATATTGGAATACTTGGCAGAACTATTTCATACTGGACTCTCATACTCCTCAATAAAGATTCATGCCTCAGCAATCTCAGCAAAATACAATTGTGACCCTCCAGTGTTTTCGCATCCTCTGCGGGATAAAGAATATCAAACCTCCCAGAAAACAGTCAGTACCTGCATGGGACCTCAACTACGTGTTGGAAAAACTAACTCTTCCTCCATTTGAGCCAGCAGCAACCTCAGAAATGCAATTTCTGTCATGGAAGACAGCCTTCTTATTGGCAGTCACCTCTGCAAGAAGAGTTTCGGAGATACAGGCACTCATGGCAGTGCCCCCCTTCCTCATTTTTCATCAAGACAGAGTCTCTCTAAGAACCAATCCTACATTCATGCCAAAAGTAAATGTCCTTCATGGATGCATCTGCAGTCATAACAACTGGGTTGTCCTGTCGTCAGGCAGCCCTTCAGTCGGCCGGATTCCAAAGTCCGGGTCCGGCTTCGGCCGATGTCGCACTTCACCCGACGTCATCTCTGTTGGTCTTCGGGTATAAAAGCATCAGCCGACGCCATTTTCTTCAGTCTTTCTTGCCGCGTGGCTCGAAGCAAAGCTGTTCGCAAGTGCCGGTCGGTCGGATCCAGAGATTACTTCTACCGAATACTACTTCGAAGACTTCTAAAGCTAAGTACCCCGTTGGGGACTCTTTCTTGCCTCAGCCGATGTCAGAAAAAGTTAATTGTTTAGCCTGTGGGAAACAAATACCTCATAAAGATTTCCACTCTTACTGCCTGCCTTGCTTAGGCCCAGCCCACGACGTAGCAGCCTGTTCGTCCTGTGCTTCTTTCAACCGATGAACGCTTAGACGTCGGTCGGAGTTTGCAGAACAGTTTTTCGGTTCTGATTTTGCGTACATTATGCCGTCGGATCCTCCGACTACGCATTCTGCCAAAAAACGCAAAGAAAAGACCGACACTCGCGGTCCGCGGTTTCGGCCGAAACCATGGTTAAGCAAACCACGAGTGTCTCGGTTTCGGCCGAAACCGAGAAAACTGATCAAAATACAGCTGAATCTATCTCTACAACTGAGGTCCCTGCTAACACTCTTGAATCGGCCTCAGAAATTTTACCCACTACGGTGCTTACCACTGACTTATCAGACACCATTCCCTTGGATGTCTCTACCCCAGCACGTGGTGCTGCTAGGCCTCCAGCAGCCATGTCCATTAAGGCCTTCGCCAGGGCTAAAGCAGCCAAGACTACTAAAACAGTGCCTGTTAAACCCCCCTCAACCAGGCCCTCTTCCAGTTCTCAAATGCTTACTTTGGCAGAAGATTTAATTTCATTAATTAGAGGATCTCAATCTCACCCAGACAGGGCCTCTCAGCCCCCAGAGAAGAGACCTAGGGCAGAGCCCCATGAGCCAGCGTCCTCTGATGATTCTGCTGATGAATCAGACATTACTGACCAGCCAGAGGCTCCTTTCTCCAATTTTGAAGATTCTGATGCTGAAGAATCCATTCCAGCTGCTTCCCCACCAGAAGAATTCTCCTTTGGGGAAACCTTGCATGCCATGCGAGAACAGTTCCAATGGCAGCAACAGGATTTTTCAGACTCCAGGAAAAGACTTAGGACCTTTTTGCACCTTCCACAGCACAGGCCCTTAGCTATACCTCCTGTTCTCTCTGTGGTGGATGATGCTTTCAATGATGTCTGCTCCGCTCCAGATTCTTTACCCCAGCCCCTGCCAAACCAGACAGATTTTACAGGGTGCCAGATACTCATCACCACCTTTACAAGGCCCCTCTTGCAGACCCGAAACTATTTCCCAGGGTCCCAAGGCAGTAGCTGCGACCATAGCTAAAAACCCTGTTCCTTCTGAAAGGGAAGCAAGGTCATTAGACAGATGGGGTAAAAGGTTTACACTTCAGCCACTCTCTCAGCTAGAGCTTTAAACTGTCAGTTTCACATGATACAATACCAAGAGTTTATGCTTGATCAGTTAACTAAAAAGCTAACCACTGATGAATCTCTTGATAAGAAATATGTATTAGAAATGGTAAATAACATACAGCAAGTTAGTAACCACTCTTTAAAATGTGGCTATGATGCACTGGAGGCTTCATTTAGATCAGCCATGACTGGCACTGTAATTAGAAGGCATGCATGGCTAAAGGAGCAAGCTTTACCGGATCATGTTAAATCTAAATTGCTAGATGCTCCTATGGATAAGACAAGTTTGTTTGGTACACCTGCCCAGCAGGTTATGAAGAAAATGGAAGAAAAGGCAAAATCAGTCCAGACAGTTAAAGATTTCTTGCAGGTTCAACCCCAAGGTTTAGCAGGAACTGGCCTGCCAAAATTGGTCCTTTCCTGACTCCACAAGACCTCAAAGGGGCAGGAATAGACGTTCCAGAGGCAGAAACCAATCCAGAGGAGGTGCCTACAGAGGATGACAGTGGCAAGGTAACAACAGAGGCACAGACTCAACACCTGCCACTACATCAACACAGCCACAGTGACTTAATCCTAAACCCGCCTACCAGGGAACAGATAGCAGCTCCTCTAGGCGGAAAGCTAACCTTATTTTCAAAAAACTGGCACCACATAACAAAGGACAAGTGGATTTTACGAACCATAGATCAAGGTTACGGTTCCACTTCCACACTTTACCAGACAAAGAGGAATGCCAAATCTACCTCCAAATCAAAAGACAGAGGCTCTACAACAGATAATGGAGTTAGCAAACATGAGAGCTGTGGAGAAAGTGCCAACAGCAGAGCAAGGAAAGGGGTTCTACTCCAGACTATTCCTAGTTCCAAGAAAGGAAAAAAGTTGGAGACCAATTCTAGACCTGTCCACCCTGAATACTTACATCATTGTCCCAAAATTCAAAATGCTGACCCTACAGCAACTTCTTCCCATGCTGGGCAAGGAGTGTTGGCTGGTAACTCTAGATCTCAAGGAGGCATACCTGCACGTCCCCATTCGACCAATCTGCAGAAGATACCTCAGATTTCTTGCAGGATCAGAGCACTATCAATTCTCAGCATTGCCCTTTGGCTTATCTACTGCACCCAGAGTATTCACAAAATGCCTGGCATCAGTAATCACCCATTGCAGACTACAGGGAATTCAAATTTATCCATACCTGGACGACTGCCTGATACAAGGAGACAACAAAAGCAAGCTGACAACAGATTTACAAAGGGTCATTTACTTGCTTCAAGCACTGGGATACACAGTCAATTTACAAAAGTCAAGACTGATACCATCCCAGACAAGGACTTTCCTGGGAGCGGAATTGGACACAGTAAGACAAATGGCATTCCTAACTACAGAAAAACAAAAAGAACTCCCTCTTTACTTCTTGGCACTAACAAAACTGAACAAGTTAACAGCAAGAAAGGTACTGCAGACCTTGGGTTTCATGGCATCATGCATAATCTTGGTTCCATTTGCCAGACTACATATGAGAAAACTACAGTGGTACCTAAAGAATTTATGGTCCCAACACAGACACAGCCTAGAAACGGAAATCCCACTAATACCATGCTTAAAACAGGAGTTCCTATGGTGGGCTCAGGCATGCCAGTCAAACCCAGGCCTGCCCTTTCGCAAGGGTCAAGCAAGCCAGACCATCACAACAGATGCTTCAGACCTAGGATGGGGGGCGCATATGCTGGACAAATGCGTACAAGGATTGTGGACACAGGACCAACTTCACCTGCACATCAACCTAAAAGAAATGCTGGCTGTAAAACTGGCAATCCAAAAGTTCAGACCATTTCTCAAGGAGGGCCACTTGATGATAAGGACAGACAACACCACAGTCATGTGGTACATCAACAAACAGGGAGGCACTCATTCTTACCCCCTATGCAGAATGACTTTGGAGCTGTGGACCCTGGCACTCGGCTACAACATCCAGTTACAGGCAATATTTGTGCCAGGAAAAGAAAACTCTCTAGCAGATATGTTAAGCAGGACCACATCGGATGCCCACGAATGGCAGCTGCACCCGGATATCTTCAAGACCATCTCGAATAAATGGGGAATGCCTCAGATAGATCTATTCGCATCACCTCTCAATCACCAGCTCAAATAATTCTGCACAAGGACATTCCACCCACTAGCATGGAAAGTGGACTCGCTCTCCTTCAGCTGGAAAGGCCTAACAGCATATGCATTCCCACCTCTTCCATTGATACACAAAGTACTACTAAAAATCAAGGAGGAACGTCCAAGGATAATCCTGATAGCTCCAAACTGGCCAAGACAGCATTGGTACCCACTGCTGAGGAGCATGTCTCGAACAATATGTGGCCAATACCCCTGATGCCTTTGATGCTAACTCAGAACAACTTCAGCACCATGCATCCAAACCTAAAAACGCTGCAACTGACTGCATGGAACATCACATAGCAGCTGCTAATATAGAACTTTCACAAAGAGTTAAAGACATTATTCTTGAAGCACGCAGGCCTTCAACTAGAAGGAATTATGCTGGGAAATGGAAAAGGTTTGTCATTTGGAGTTCTGAAAGAGGAAAAGATGTATCAAACATAGATATGCCTAACATTCTGGAGTATCTGGCGAACTACTTCATTCAGGCCTGTCCTACTCCTCCATCAAGATTCATGCATCAGCTATTTCAGCAGAATACAGCTTTGATCCACCTGTTTTTCACACCCTTTGCTCAGGCAGTTCCTCAGAGGAATCAAGAATGTAAAACCTCCAAGGAAACCACCATTGCCAGCTTGGGACTTGAACTTTGTGCTAGAAAAATTGACACTATCACCTTTTGAACCAGCAGCAACAGCAGACCTACAACACCTGTCATGGAAAACTGCTTTCCTACTGGCAATTACTTCAGCAAGGAGGGTTTCAGAACTACAGGCCTTAATGGCAGTGCAACCCTTTCTAATCTTCCACCAAGATAGAGTGTCCATGAGGACTAATCCTACATTTATGCCTAAGGTGGTATCCAGAGTGTCTTTAAACCAGGCAATCCACCTACCTACCTTCTTTCCCAACCCACAAAACAGAGGGGAAAGAATACTGCATACCTTGGATGTACATAGACAGCTACGCTACTACTTGGACAGAACAAAAATAGCAGAAAGACTGACCAACTTTTCGTAGCCTATGCAACAGGAAGGGAAGGAAAAGCTATTTCCAAACAGACAATCTCCAAATGGATAGGAAATTGCATACGATTCTGTTACTCCTTCCATGGAAAACCAATTCCACAGAACATAAGACCTCATTCTACAAGGGCAACAGCCACTACCACAGCCTTCTTACGAGTGGCTACCAAAGACATTATTGAGGCGGCTACTTGGACCTCCGTGCATACATTTGCCAAGCATTATAATTTACCTCTATATTCCAGATCCCGAGCAGGGTTTGCCACTGCTGTTCTGCAAGGGATCCTAAACACACCATAATCTACTTTTATCCTCCTCCCCTAGTTGGCTATGGTATTCTACCCAGTTGTTATGACTGCAGATGCATCCATGAAGGACATAGTACAGTTTTGTACCTACCATAAATGTAGATGTCCGAATTGGATAGCATCTGCAGTCAAGATTACCCTCCCTCCTTCCCCTCTGTGGTACTCCTAGGGTGTTTACCCTTCTAATAACTAGCTAGTGGGGGGATTTCTTTCATGGTGTATTTGTTTGTATTTATGTACATACATGCTTATTTTTGTGTTTACCTCTATCTTTTGGAAACATTGGCATCTATCCAAAATTTTTAGCCTTCTATAGGGCTTCTGGCATCTGGGGCAAGAAACACTGAAGAAAATGGCGTCGGCTGATGCTTTTATACCCGAAGACCAACAGAGATGACGTCGGGTGAAGTGCGACATCGGCCGAATCCGGCCGACTGAAGGGCTGCCTGACGACAGGACAACCCAGTTGTTATGACTGCAGATGCTATCCAATTCGGACATCTACATTTATGGTAGGTACAAAACTGTACTTTTCCAGGGTGTCTCTAAATCAAGCTATTCATCTACCTGCATTCTTCCCCAATCCTCAAAATAAGGGGGAAAAACTACTGCATACTTTGGACATACACAGACAATTACGCTACTACTTGGACTGAACTAAGGCCACCAGAAGGTCTGACCAGCTGTTTGTAGCCTATGCTGTTCTTTTACTATGCTTAAAAGCCTTTTTGGTGTATTTGCTTTTTTGTTGGAGGTATATCTTTGTGCTTTTATGTTTAATTGCTTCCCATTAGGGGGGCACCTGACATCTGGGGCAAGAAAAACTGATGTAATGACATCAGCTGCATGTTTTATACCCCTGACGACCTGACGTCATGGAAGAAGGGACAGCAACCGACGCAGGACCCAAGACTTTGTTAATCAGGCCGACTGAGAGCAACCTGCAAGCAGATAACCCAAATGTAATGACTGCAACAGTGAATATACTCGAACATCTACATTTATGTTAAGTGTACACAACTGTACTTTCTCTGTTGTTTGCAAGAATTGCTCAGTGCTGAGATGGCATACTCTTCTGTTAAAGCCCACCTGTCAGCCATTTCTGCTTGTTTGCCTTTGACTCCTCCTTTGGCTTCTAGATATGAGGTCAAACAATTCTTTAAAGGTGTCCTTCATATTAGGCCTCCCAGGAAGCGTATTCCTCCTTCCTGTGACCTTAATTTTGTCCTGGAAAAATTGACTGACTCCTTTTCAGCCTGCAGCTTCAGCTTCTTTACAGCATTTTTCGTGGAATGCTGTTTTTCTGTTGGTCCTTACCTTATCTAAAAGGGTGTCTTAGCTGCAGGCCCTTATGGCTGTTCCTCCATTTTAATTTTTCATAAGGACAGCATGTATCCTCATACTAATCCTTTTTTTATGTCCAAGGTGGTTAATGAGTTGTCTCTTAGTGTATTCATTTTTTACACTTTTTTCCCTTCTCCACAGACTGCTCGTGAGAAGGTTTTTCACGCCTTGGAGTTGCATAGGCAGCTCTGATATTTGGATAAAATTAGTCATTTGTAAAGCTGACCAACTTTTTGCTTCCTTTTATCCTTGGTCTTTAGGTTTGGCTGTTTCAAAGCAAACCATTTCTTCATGGATATCTAAGGCCATTTTCTTTTGTTACTCTTTTCATGGGAAAAGCCTTTCTTCTTCTGTTAAGGCTCATTCTGCTAGGGCGGTGGCTTCTTCTGATGCCTTTTTTTAAAGGATTGGATACCTTCTCCATCCTTGAGGTAGCTACTTGAACTTCTGTGCATACTTTTACTAAGCACTATAAGTTGGATGTGGTTTCCAGGGCAAGAGATGGATTTGCCAGGGCTATTCTGCATGACTTCCTTGAAGGCTCTGCTGGACTTTCCTCCTGAGCTTTTTGTACTCTCTCTACTGTAAGGAATGCTGCAATAGTGATATGGAAGAACACAGTACAGTTGTGTAAAATCGTACTGTAACAGTAGATGTCTTTCTCTTCACTGATGCAGTATTCACTTCCTCCCTCCTCTTCCTGTTTCTGGATACACGTTCTTTTTTTCTCTTGACTGTTGTTCCTCCTGGGGCTTTTCATTTCTGAGGAAGGTACATCTGTATGTCACCTTTATTCCCTATACCGTGTGGGGAGCATACATGTGACATATGATGTCCCTATTATAACCTAAGGCTTTGGTATACTGGCCAGATGTCAGGCTGCCCTAGGCAGGGGATCCCTACTGTAAAGAATATTGAAACAGTGAAAAGAAGGATTTGTATTGATGTCCTTCTGTTCCAGTGTTGCAGTATTCTACATGTGACTTTACCCTTCTTCCTTCCAGTTCGTCCAGCCAGGATTCAAAAGATTTTCAGTCCCTCTAGGTCCGTCCGACTTCTGACGTGGGTTCCAGTGTTGCAGTGTTCTACATGTGACTTTACCCTTCTTCCTTCCAGTTCGTCCAGCCAGGATTCAAAAGATTTTCAGTCCCTCTAGGTCCGTCCGACTTCTGACGTGGCAGCAGGAGGGTGGGCCATAAAAGTGATGTCTGCATGCACCAGCCCTCAGAACTTTTCAGCCACCAGTCATATGCCAGGTGCTTCTGCTTCTCGTGGACTTTGGATCAAGAAAAATTCAGTTAAGTACCCCATTGGGGATCCTTTCAGTCCTACTGTTTCATATAGACTGTTTATGTCATCCAGAAAGGGCAAGTGTAAATGTGTCCAGCAGATTCCCCACAAAGACACCCTCTATCAGTGTCTCTCTGGTTTAGGTAGGGAACACAACCACGAGAACTGCACTATTTTTCAGTCATTCGTCCCCAAGTCCTTACGTCACCACCTTCAGGCCTTACATCTGTACTTGGAAAACCAACGATTAAAACAAATAGTGTTAGGGATGGAGGCCACGTCTGACGCCCTGTCTGAACTGCTAAAGAAGAGGGCCAAGACCTTGTGGCCTACTTCTTCAGCTGTGCCTCTACTAATAGTTCCTCAGTCTGTGGCCGACATCGGCTTGGCCAAGGATTTGGCTTCCGCCAGTGTGGATAAAGCAGGTACCTCAAGGGAAGTCACACATTCTCGAGTGGACGGCATGTCCTTAGAGACTTTACCAGCGTGTACCTTGGAATCTGGGGGGAATCGGCGCTTTCTGTGTGTATGTCGGATTCTGCAGCCGTCCTCCATATGCGTGACCCAACACCTTTGCCCAGCAGGACACCAGCTATGCCCCTTAAGAAAAAACAAAACATTTATATCCTGCTTCTGAAAGTATTCACGATTGACAGGCCTTCAGCCAGAGTTTATTTAATGCCTTCATGGTTCTTAGGCCTACTACTCCTACAGGGGACCCCTACCACTGCTCCTCCCCTTCTAAGTCCTAGACCTCTAATTCCCAAAAGGAGGGTAGAACAACTGGAGGAGGAGGAACTGTCTGATTCCTCAGAGAATTCCCTCTCTTATCCTCTCAGATATCTTCCCCCCTGGGATATGGATCTCCAGAAGAAGGCTCTATTGAGCCCGACTCCCCAGTGGAAGATTTAACTTTTGGGGAGACAATCAACAAGATGAAAGACCACTTTAAGTGGGAAACTTCAGATATGGCGGAAGTACAAAAGAGGTTTTATGGCCTGATACAGATGAACTCCCCCAGTCCTTCTGCTATCCCCCCTATTCAGCCAGCCTTCCTGGATGCCTTTGCCTCTGCTTCCATCAACCCTGACTCCCAACTTCCAGCCCCTCGGAGAGCAGATAGACTCTACAAAAGTCCCTGAGACAGAGACATTTCTGATTAAGTTCCCTCCAGCTGACCCAGCCGCTATCTCCATTTCTACTGAAAGGGCTTCCAAGCTGCTCCCTACCACTGCCATTCTTCCAGCTGACAAGGACAGCAAGACTATGGAAAGGTTGAGGAAGAAAATGTACACTTCTACCACCTTATCATTTAGGGCCACTAACTGCCAAACTCACATGACTAAGTATTCCTTAACTCTACTGGACAAGGCCACTAAGGAATTAGTTGACATCCCAGATTGTGTAGCCAAAAGTTCCTTGACCTCCCTGCTAGCTCTCACCTCTCAGGTGACTAGACATTTAAGATGCAGCTATGATGCAGTTGAAGCCTCCGCTACGTCAGCTGTATCAGCTTCTGCATTAAGAAGATATTCATCAAACTTATTGATGCTCCTTTGGATCAGTATGTCCTGAAACAAAAAGACAAGGAATTGCAGGACCTGAAACACCTGCTAGTCTTGCCCATCTCTAAGTTCTATAGGAACTACCCAGCAAAGACACAATTCATCAGAAAAACCTCTAGGCTTACGGCTCTCCCCAGATCCAGGAGACCTCCTAGAGACAGCCCCCTCTGGCTAGAGCTTCTCCTTCCTCCAGCCAAAGGCTTCCCTTTCCAGATAAGGCAGGTAGTGTGTCTGACTGCCTGCCAATCTGTCATCCCACCTCTCCTGCATCCCTCCCCCAGGCTGCCCATCTCTCTGACTGTCTCCCTGCATAGTCTCTCATTACCTCAGACAAATGGGTTCTGTCCATCATACAGAATGGCTACTTTATGACCTGGATCACCCCTCCATCAAGGCTGGGCATGCCTCAGCATCCCACCAGTCATCTACCCCTCCTAAGACAGGTACTGCAAACCTTTACTAATACATGGCACTATAGATCCAGTGCCTACAGAATCAAAAAGAAAAGGATTCTGCTCCAGAATATTTCTGGTGCCCAGAAAAAACTGACCATGGAGGCCTATCCTAGACCTATCTTGATTCAACCCCTTCTTAAAAGTTCCTGCCTGCAGGATGCTCACTCTCCCTACCCTTTTTCCCCTCCTCCTACCGCAAGGATTTATGGCAACCCTAGACATAAAGGATGCTTACCTCCACATATCAATAAAGCCCACCTTCAGGAAATACCTCATATTTCTAGCAGGCTGATCATATTTTCAGTTTTGTGCCTTGCTCTTTGGGCTTTCCACTGCTTCCAGGGTATTCACAAAATGTCCAGCTCCAGTCATCGTTTACTGCAGAACAAAGGGCATCCAAATATTCCCCTACCTAGATGACCCTCTAATTCAGGCACCCGATCAGAACACTCTTCTTCACACCTGGGCCCTTATGCTCCTCCTGCAGACCCTAGGCTTCCTAATAAACTTCCCAAAAATCTCATCTGGAGCCCACACAGTACATTGTCTTCCTCTCATCTGGAGCCCACACAGGACATTGTCTTCCTGGGCTGCAGAATCTGGACAGACCTTATGAAGGCCTATCTACCACCAGAGAAGGTGGTGTCCCTGTCACACCACCTACGGGGTACCCTTCAAGCTTCAGAATTGGCAGCAAGGCAATTTCTGCGACTTCTGGGTTACATGGCAGCCACCATACCCATGTTGCCTTTAGTGAGACAGTACATGAGGAAATTACAATGGTATCTTTGGTCAGTGTGGACTCAACACTCCCATCCCTTAGAGTTCAGGGTTCCACTCCTTCCCTGCTTGAAGCAGGAATTGTGATGGTGGGTGGATCAGGTGGCCAAGAACCCAGGCCTCCCTTTCCAAGCACCCACACCCTCCCAGACTATGCATACAGATGCTTCAGATGTAGGATGGGGAGCAACCCTACAACAAAAAAGTGCAAGGTTTGTGGACAGATAGACACAAACTAGAACACACAAATGTCAGAGAAATGAGAGCAATCCTCCTTGTTCTACAGGCCTTCCTACCCTATCTAGAGAAAGGCCCTCTCAAGATATTCACAGACAACACCACAGTCTTGTGGTATCTCAACAAACAGGCAGGGAGAAAATCATGCCTCCTATGCAGACTAGCTCTGCAGATGTGGGAAATGGCCACCTCAAAGGGAATTACCATACAGGTAGCCTACATACCCTCCCTGCACAACTCCCAGGTAGATCACCTAAGCAGGAACATCTCAAACAACCACAAATGGATGCTTCAAAGAGATGTTTTCCTGAATCTGGTCCACGAGGGTATACCTCAAATAGACGTGTTCGCTTCCTCCATAAACAGGTAACTTCCTGGTTACTGCACCAGGATACCCGACCCCAAGGCACTGACAACAGATGCCTTCTCAATGTCTTGGAAGGGGAAATTTCTCTATGCATTCCCCCCTTCCCCTTGATTCAGAAGGTACTGCTGAAAATTTAGCAGGACTCGCCAAAAGTCTTGCTGGTGACTCCCTAATGACCAAGACAGCACTGGATATTTTTCGTGTTTCACTGTTGCAGTCATTACATTTGGGTTATCTGCTTGCAGGTAGCCCTTAGCCGGCCGGCAGCCTGAGTATCAAAGTCTTGGGTCCTGCGTTGGTTGCTTTCTCTTCTTCCATGATGTCAGTGGTATAAACCTTGCAGCCGACGCCATTACATCAATCTTTCTTGCTGTGCGGTGCCCGAAGCAGAAGCAGATGTTCATCGTGTTACCCTGCTGCAGTCATCACACTTGGGTTATCCTGTCATCAGGCAGTCCCGCAGTTGGCCGGAATTCCAAAGTCTTTGTCTGGCGTCGGTTGTTGTCACTTCTTCCCTGACGTCAGTGCGCCAGGGGTATACATATTGCAACCGATGCCATTTTCTCCAGTCTTTCTTGCCGCGTGGTGCCCGAAGCAGAAGCAGTTCGCAAGTGCCGGTCGACCGACTCCTGAGATTTTCGAATTTGAATTTCAGACCGAAGTCTTCTATAAAGCTAAGTACCCCGTTGGGGAAACTTTTCTTGCCTCAGACCGATGTCAGAAAAAGTTAACAGTTGTATTTCTTGTGGGAAGCAAATACCTCATAAGGATTTTCATTCTTATTGCATACCTTGCCTAGGCCCAGACCACGATGTCACTAGTTGTCGTTTTTGTGCTAGGTTTAATAAACGTACTATTAAAAGACTCTTTGATTTCGTACGACACTACTTCGGTAGAAAATTTAATTACAGTATGCCGTCGGAGCAACCGACTACCGGCGTGCACAAAAAAACGCAAGGATAAGGACAGACAGCCCAGGCCTAAGCCAGAATCCAAGGCCTCGGCTGGTCCGTTCTCTGGTCCTCAGTGAGGCTCCGATGCAGCCCCTGACTACCACAGATTTGGAACCTGAGACCGCTTCAGAACTTTTGATGGAATGTGCCAGGCCGACGCAACCATTTTGTTCAGGCCCTACCAATGACATTGCTGATAAAGATGCTGGTGCTGCTGGAACGCCTTCGGTTTCTGAAGGCGTTTTCAGACCGACGACGCTTACCATTAAAACGTATCCTAGGACGAAGACTCCTATTAAAGCTAAAAGGACTGCACTTCAGTCCCCTGTTCAAGGCCCCATGCCTAAAAAACAGATGCTCAAAATGGCTGAAGATTTGATCTCTTTAATCAGGGGTTCCCAGCCTCCTCCTGACAAAAGGCCTAGACAAGAGGAAGATTATGCATCCTCTGAACAAGTGTCCATTTCTTCAGCCTCCTCTGAAGACTAAGATTACTCCTTCTCCCCTTATGAAGATTCTGATGCTGAGGATTCCATTCCCTCAGCTTCTCCTCCTGAAGACTATTCCTTTGGGGAAACTTTACACACTATTGAGGGAACATTTCCTCTGGGAAGGTCAGGACTACTCTGACTCGAAGAAAAGGCTCAGAGAGTTTCTTTTACTCCCCCAGCACAGACCACTTGCCATCCCACCCGTGTTAGACATTGTATGATGTTTACTTAGAATCCAATTTGAACCCAGACTCTCTACCTCCTGCTCCGGCCGAGCCTGTCAGATACTACAGAGTGCCTGATTCCCATAAATTTCTATATAAAAGTCCTGTTGCTGACCCAGAGACAATCTCCCAGGGTCCCAAAGGGGCTAAGGCTTCTATGGCTAAAATTCATGTACCCTCTGAAAGGGATTCCAGAGCACTAGACAGATGGGGAAAAAAGGTTTACACCTCAGCCACTGTAGCTATGAGGGCACTAAATTGCCAATTTCACATGCTTAATTATCAGCAATTTCTAATCTCTCAGTTTAAAGCAAAGAATCACCACTTTCCCTCAACAGTCTGAATTGAAAGAAATGCAGGATCTGTTGCATGCAACTGAACAGGTGGGCAAACACACCTTACAATGTGGGTTTGATTCTCTGGAGGCCTCCTGCAGAGCAGCTGTCACTGGGTCTGTTATACGTAGGCATGCTTGGTTAAAGGAACAAACTCTGCCTGATCATGTTAAAGCAAAGCTTCTAGATGCTCCCTTACAGCAGGATGTTCGTTTTGGAATTAAAGCAGAAGAAGTCTTGAAGAAAATGGAGGATAAGGCAAAATCTATGCAGACAAGTCAAAAATTTCCTACAGGTACAGCCCCCTCACTTCAGCAGAAATTGGCCAACAAAAAATTGGTCCTTTCCAGCTACTGACAGATCACAGAGGGGTAAATACAGACGTCCAAGAGGCAGAGGACAACCACAAGCCCAGTACAAACCTCGACAATGGGGCACTGCAACACAGAAGGGAGGAGAAGACAGGTCCCAACCTACCAGAAGACAAACTCAATGACTTGCACCTCATCTGGCCAAGCAACACTCTCTTGGCAGCCCCCTTGGGAGGAAAACTCGCACTTTTTTCAGACAACTGGCACATTGTCACAAAGGACAAATGGGTCCTAGACATAATTTCACGAGGATACAGATTCCATTTTCACACCTTGCCAATGGAAAGAGGAATGCCAAACCTGCCACAAAATCAATGGGCAGAGGCACAAAAACAAATGACAGCTCTCTTGGCCATGAGAGACATTCAACGGGTACCGACTCGAGAGCAAGGCCAAGGATTTTACTCAAGGCTCTTTCTAGTCCCCAGAAAGGACAATGCCTGGAGACCAATTCTGGACCTTTCAATTCTAAACACCTTCTTACAAGTACCCAAATTCAAGATGCTAACACTACAGCAGCTTCTTCCCATGTTGGGCAAGAAAGCATGGCTAGTAACGTTGGACCTCAAGGAGGCATACCTGCATGTCCCTATCGGACAAAGTTGCAGAAGATATCTCCGTTTCATTGCAGGTTCAACCCATTACCAATTCTCTGCACTGCCCTTTGGCTTATCTACTGCACCCAGGGTCTTCACAAAATGCCTGGCACCAGTAATTGCATACTGCAGACAAAGAGGAATTCAAATATACCCATACCTGGACGACTGCCTCATCCAAGCAGAAAGCAAGGACATCCTCTTACAACATCTGGCTTTTGTAAAACATCTTCTAAGTTGCCTGGGGTACACAGTAAATGAAAAGAAATCAAAACTAGTACCCTCACAAAATATGACATTCCTGGGTGCAAGCTTGAATGCAATGGCCCAGAAGGCTTATCTGATGCCAGACAAACAACTACAACTGACTCAATATTTCAAAACAATGGCAACAAAGACCTAACTACCTGCAAGAAAAATTCTGCAGGCCTTGGGCTTCATGGCATCTTGCATACTACTAATACCATTTGCAAAGCTGCATATGAGGAAATTACAGTGGTACCTAAAAAGCGTATGGTCTCAACACAGCCACAGCTTGGACACAATGAATATCTCTCATTCCCTGCCTGCAGCAGGAGTTTCTATGGTGGTCACAGACATGTCACCTCAACAAGGGTCAGCCTTTCACCTTGCCCCCAGCCAGGCAAACTATGACAACAGATGCATCGGACTACGCCTGGGGGGCACACATGGCAGGACAGTGCATTCAAGGCATATGGACTGCAGATCAAAGGAATCTGCACATCAATCAAAAAGAGATGCTAGCTGTACAGAATGCTCTGACAGCCTTCAAGAATCTATTACATCCAGGACAACTTACAATAAGGACGGACAACACCACAGTAATGTGGTACATAAACAAGGGGGTACACACTCCTACCCTCTATGCAGGCAAGCAATGACCTTGTGGAACACAGCTCTGGCTTACCAAGTTCAGTTACAAGCTCAATTCCTGCCAGGAAAAAAGAACACATTGGCAGACCTCAGCAGACACATCATGGATCCCCACAAGTGGAAACTGGATCCACAAGTATTTGCAATGATAACTCAAAAATGGGGCCTTCCAGTCATAGACCTGTTTGCCAGTCCTCAAAACTATCAACTAACAAAATTTTGTACAAGGACACTGCACCACCAAGCTTGGAAAGTGGACGCACTCTCATTCAGTTGGAAAAACCTGACATTATATGCCTTCCCTCCATTGCCTCTCCTCACAAAGGTGCTTTTGAAAGTCAGAAAGGAGAGACCACGACTGATGCTCATAGACCCAGACTGGCCACGCCAGCACTGGTACCCACTTTTGAGGAATATGGCCCAGGGCCCACCTTGGATTTTACCACAAATTGCCCATTTGCTCACACAACAAAACAATCAGATTCTTCACAGCCAGCTCAAAACCTTAAATCTGGCTGCATGGCAAATCACCTAAGCATCCAGCCAGCTCCTCTTTCCCAAGCAGTTATGGATGTTATTCTGGAAGCTAGGAGGCCCAGCTCCAGGAAGGCCTGTTCGGACAAATGGAAAAGGTTTTGTGCCTGGAACCAAGCTAAAGACCAAGACACCCTTCAGCCTCACATGCCTCAGATTCTACAGTACTTAACTGAGATATTGCACAAAGGACTTTCTTTTTCTTCCATTAAAATCCATGCATCAGCTATTTCAGCCCACTACAACACGGATCCACCCTTATTTTCACATCTACTTCTAAGACAGTTCCTCAGAGGGGCAAAAAACATTAGGCTCCCCAGGAGAGCACCTACACCGACATGGGACCTCAATTTTGTTCTGGAAAAACTTATGCTACCTCCCATTGAACCAGCTTTCTCTGCAGATCTACAGTTTCTGTCATGGAAGACTGCCCTGCTGCTAGCAGTAACTTCAGCTAGAAGAGTCTCAGAGCTGCAGGCACTAATGGCAGTGGAACCTTTCCTCATTTTCCATCAAGACAGAGTTTCTCTACGAACTAATCCTTCCTTCATGCCTAAGGTGGTTTCCAGTGTGGCTTTAAATCAAACCATCCACTTACCCACCTTCTTCCCAAATCCACAGAACAAAGGAGAAAGACTCCTGCACTCCTTTGACATTCACAGGCAACTTCGTTGCTACTTGGATAAAACTAAGGTTTTCAGAAAATCTGACCAGCTGTTTGTATCCTATGCTACAGCTTCACAAGGGAAGGCTATATCAAAACAAACCATTTCAAAATGGATAGGACATTGCATTTGTTTTTGCTATACCCATCATGGAAAACCAGTTCCTGCTGCCATTAGGCCCCACTCTACCAGGCAACAGCTACATCTACAGCCTTCCTCAGGGGGGTTCCAACCAAGGAGATTTTGGAAGCTGCAACTTGGAGTTCAGTACACACCTTTACCAAACACTACCACTTACCACTTTACTCTAAGACTAGAGCTGGCTTTGCCACTGCAGTTCTGCAGGGCCTTCTAGCCTCCAATATCCCTCTATGATTCCTCCACCCATCCTTAGCTTTGGGATTCAACCCAAGTGTGATGACTGCAGCAGGGTAACACTGTGAACATAGTACAGTTTTGTACCTACCATAAATGTAGATGTTTGAGTGTACACCCTGCTGCAGTCCAGGTTACCCTCCCTCCATCCCCTCTGAACTAACTGGCTAAAATCTCTACAATACCTTCCTGATGTATTTGCTTATAGCTGGAGGGATTTTGTGTTTTTGCAAAATTTCCTCAATTTGGTACTAATTACTGACCACCTTTTTGGGGGCACCTGACATCTGGGGCAAGAAAAACTGAAGAAAATGGCGTTGGTTGCAATATATATACCCCTGGCGCACTGATGTCAGGGAAGAAGCGACAACAACCGACGCGGACCAAGACACTGGAATTCCGGCAGACTGCGGGACCGCCTGACGACAGGATAACCCAAGTGTGATGACTGCAGCAGGGTGTACACTCGAACATCTACATTTATGGTAGGTACAAAACTGTACTTTCACAAGTGCCGGTCGGCCGACTCCTGAAATTTTCGTTTTCGAGTTTCAGAACTGAAATCTTTAAAAAAAAAAAAAGCTAAGTACCCCATTGGGGATCCTTTTTCTTGCTCTAAACCAGTGTCAGTAAAAGTTAACAGTTGTATTACTTGTGGAAAGTAAATACCCTCATAAAGATTTTCATTTATACTGCATTCCTTGCTTAGGCCCAGACCGCGACTTCCCTCACTGTTGGTTTTGTACTTTATTCAAGCCTTACTCTGTTTAATTATCCAGAAATGGCTTCAGTAAGCCATCCGACTGCCGGCATTCCAAAAAAAACATAAAGATAAAGACAGAGACAGGCCGCATAGGTCCAAAGCTGCCGACAACGCTTCTGTTAAGCTAGTCACCAGTATGCCATTATTCAGTGAGGCCCTTTCGCAGCCCCTGATACCCGCTACTTCAGATTCGCAGGCCACTACTGAGACCCATTCGGAGTCCGGTATGCCGGAAGATGCTGCTTTGACTATGCAACCTGCGGATGTCTTTACCTTGGATGGGTCCGGGTCCGGAGCCGCTGTGCAGGCACCGGCTTCTGAGGGTTTATTCAGGCCTGCTGACTTGCATATCAAACCAACGCTATCTTCTTCTTCAAGGCCTAAAACTCCATCCACGCCTAAAAACCAACGTCCAAACTGCATGGTCATGCCCATATGCCTAAAAAACAAATGATAAGAATGGCTGAATACCTTAATACTCTAGGGGAAGCCAGCCTTCTCCCTCTAAGAGACCTAGAACTGATTTTCCTTTTGATTCTTCTGATCAGGATTCTGAAATTTCTGTTTCTTCTGATGACTAGGATTTGCCTTTATCTACCTATGAGGATTCTGATGCAGAGCATTGCATGCCCTCTGCTTCCCCTCCAGAAGATTTCTCTTTTGGTGAAACTTTGCACACTTTTGAGGAGCATTTCCGCTGGGAAAGCCAG
Source organism: Protopterus annectens (assembly GCF_019279795.1). Taxonomy (NCBI): domain Eukaryota; kingdom Metazoa; phylum Chordata; order Ceratodontiformes; family Protopteridae; genus Protopterus; species Protopterus annectens. The sequence continues at coordinate 726,026,902 of NC_056727.1, read as the reverse complement.
GATTACTCTGACTCCAAAAAGAGGCTTAGAGAATTCTTACTCCTACCTCAACACAGGCCTTTAGCTATCCCTCTTGTACTGGACATTGTAGATGATGCCTTCATGGAATCTAACCTGGCCCCAGACACTTTACCTCCGGTTCCCAGGAAACCTGACTGGTATTACTGCGGACCCAGAGACAATTTCACAGGGACCCAAAGGCATTAAGGCAACCACTGCCAAGAACCCTACCCCCTCTTAGAGATTTCAGGGCCCTGGACAGGTGCGTTCAGAAGGTATACACTTCTGCCACTTTGGCCATTAGGGCCTTAAACTGTCAATTTCATATGTTAAAGTATCTGCAACATATTATGGGACTACTTAAACAAAAATTGATGTTGACTCCTGACTGTGCTGAAAATAAAGAATTACATGATTTAATGCATTCTGCTGAACAAGTTGGTAAACATTCTTTGCAATGTGGTTTTGACTCCTTAGAGGCATCTTGCAGGGCTGCTGTCACTGAGTCTGATGTCCTTCAAGGATGCATCTGCAGTCCTAACAAATGGGTTGTCCTGGCCTCAGGCAGCCCTTCGGTCGGCCGGATTCCAAAGTCTGGGTCTGGCCTCGGCTGGTGTCGCACTTCACCCGACGTCATAGCTGCAGTTCTTCGGGTATAAAGGCATCAGCCGACGCCATTTTCCTCAGTCTTTCTTGCGCGTGGCCAAGCAGAAGCTGTTCGCAAGTGCCGGTCGGTCAGATCCAGAGATTACTACTACCGAAGACTTCTAAAAGCTAAGTACCCGTTGGGGACTCTTTCTTGCCTCAGCCGATGTCAGAAAAAGTGAATAACTGTTTAACTTGTGGGAAACAAATACCTCATAAAGACTTCCACTCTTACTGCCTACCTTGTTTAGGCCCAGACCACGACGTAGCAGCTTGTTTAGCCTGTGCTTCTTTCAACCGACGGACGCTTAGACGTCGGTCAGAGTTTGCAGAGGAGTTTTTCGGCTCCGCTTTTGCTTATATCATGCCGTCGGAGACTCCGACTTCACATTTAGCTAAAAAGTGTAAGGAAAAGGACCGACACTCGCGGTCCGCGGTTTCGGCCAAAACCGTGGTTAAGCCAACCGCGAGTGTCTCTGTTTCGGCTGAAACAGAGTCTGCGGTTCTTCCTTCGGCTGAAAGCATGCCTCCTACTACCGAGGCCTCTTCTAGCATGGCTGAATCTGCTACTGAAATTCCACCTGCTCTTACAGTTTCTCAGGATTTATCAGATACTATTCCCCTAGATGTATCTACTCCTGCACGTGGAGCTGCTAGGCCCCCTGCATCCATGTCAATTAAGGCCTTTGCCAGGGCTAAAGCAGATAAATCTTCCAAGGCCGTACCTACTAAAGCCCCCTCTCACAGGCCTAGCTCTAGTACTCAAATGCTTAGTCTAGCAGTGGATCTCATTTCTTTGATCAGGGGATCCCAGTCTCAGCCTGATAGGGCCTCTCAACCCCCTCCAGAGAAGAGGCCTAGAGCAGAACCCCCTGAGCCAGTTTCTACTGATTACTCCTCAGATGAATCAGAAAATACAAACCCTCCTGAGGGCCCTTATTCTCCATATGAGGACTCTGATGCAGAAGACTCCATTCCTTCTGCCTCTCCTCCTGAGGAATTTTCTTTTGGGGAAACCTTGCATGCTATGAGGGAACAATTTCAATTGCAGGGTCAGGATTTCTCAGATTCTAGGAAAAGGCTTAGGACTTTTTTGCATTTGCCACAGCATAGGCCTTTAGCCATTCCTCCAGTACTTACAGTTGTGGATGATGCATTTAATGATGCTTGTACTGCTCCTGATTCACTCCCTCCGGCCCCTGCTAAGCCCGACAGATACTACAGGGTTCCGGACACACATAATCACTTGTATAAGGCTCCTTTTGCAGATCCTGAAACTATTTCACAGGGCCCCAAGGCTGTAGCAGCTACCTCTGCCAAAACCCACTCCCTCTGAAAGGGAATCTAGGGCCTTGGAGAGATGGGGTAAAAAGTTTATACTTCTGCTACTCTTTGGCTAGGGCCTTAAACTGTCAATTCCACATGATTCAGTATCAGGAATTTATGTTAGATCAGTTATCTAAAAAGTTGTCCTCACCTGAAGCTTTAGATCGAAAGTCTCTTCTGGAAATGGTACATAACATACAGCAGGTCAGTAACCATTCCTTAAAATGTGGCTATGATGCACTGGAGTCTTCCTTTAGATCAGCTATGACTGGTACAGTGATCAGAAGGCATGCATGGTTAAAAGAGCAGTCCTTACCAGACCATGTAAAATCAAAGCTCCTAGATGCTCCCATGGATAAACACAATTTGTTGGCTCTCCTGCACAGCAAGTGCTGAAGAAGGTGGAAGAGAAAGCAAAATCTGTCCAGACAGTCAAGGATTTCTTACAGGTCCAGCCTCCAAGGTTTAGTAGGAACTGGCCTTCCAAGAATTGGTCCTTTCCAGACACCAGCAGAACACAGAGAGGCAGGAATAGGCACAAGAGGGAGAGGTCAATCCAGAGGTGCCTACAGGGGACGTCAGTGGCAGCCTAACAACCAGCGATGTACTGCTGCAGATCCAGCCACTACCACTTCCACAGGACAATCACAGTGACTTGGCTCTGAAGCCGCCTACCAGGGAACAACTAGAAGCACCCTTAGGCGGAAAGCTAGCCTTATTTTCAGTAAACTGGCATTGCATTACAGGAGACAAATGGATTTTACAGACAATAGACAAAGGTTACAGGTTTCACTTCCATACTCTACCAAGGAAGAGAGGAATGCCAAACCTACCTCCAAATCAAATGGCAAACGCTCTAGAACAAATAGACAACTTAAAAAGGATGAGAGCTATAGAAAAGGTACCATCTATGGAACAAGGGCAAGGATTTTACTCCAGACTTTTCCTGGTGCAAAGGAAGGAAAATCAATGGAGACCTATTCTAGACCTGTCCGCACTGAACACATACCTCATTGTCCCAAAATTCAAAATGCTGACTCTACAGCAGCTTCTTCCCATGCTGGGCAAGGAGTCTTGGCTGGTAACTCTAGATCTCAAGGAGGCATACCTGCACGTCCCCATACGACCAAATTGCAGAAGATACCTCAGATTTCTTGCAGGATCAGAGCATTATCAATTCTCAGCATTGCCTTTTGGCTTATCTACTGTGCCCAGAGTATTCACGAAATGCCTGGCATCAGTAATTGCTCATTGCAGGCTCCAGGGAATTCAAATTTACCCTTACCTGGACGACTGCCTGTTACAAGTGGACAACAGAGACAAATTAACAAAAGACTTGAAAAGGGTCATTCATCTACTGCAAGCCTTGGGATACACAGTCAGTATAAAAAAGTCAAGGCTGTTGCCATCCCAAAGGATAACCTTCTTGGGTGCGGAACTGGACACATCAAATCAAATGGCATCCCTCACAGCAGAAAAACAAAAGCACCTTCCACTCTACTTCATGGCATTAACAACGCAGAACCCAGCTTACAGCAAGGAAAATCCTGCAAGCCCTGGGTTACATGGCATCCTGCATAATATTGATCCCACATGCCAGACTGCATATGAGGAAGTTGCAGTGGTACCTCAGGAATTTATGGTCTCAGCACAAGCACAGCCTAGAAACCCAAATTCCAATAATTCCATGCCTGAAGCAAGAATTCCGATGGTGGGCTCAGGCCTGTCAATTGAACAAAGGACTGCCCTTCCACAGCCCTCAACCAAGCCAGACTATCACCACAGACGCCTCAGACCTCGGTTGGGGGGCACACATGCTGGACAAATGCATACAAGGCTTATGGACTCAAGACCAGCTAAACCTACACATAAACCAAAAAGAGATGCTGGCAGTAAAACTGGCAATTCAGTCATTCAGTCCGTTTCTCCAACAGGGACAATTGCTGATAAGGACGGTCAACACCACAGTTATGTGGTATATCAACAAACAGGGAGGCACACATTCATATCCTCTATGCCGGATGGCAATGGATCTCTGGAATGTGGTCCTAAGCCTCAACATACAGCTCAAGGCAATATTTGTGCCAGGAAAAGAAAACATACTAGCAGACATCTTAAGCAGGACTACCACGGATGCCCACGAATGGATGCTGCATCCAGACATCAAGTCCATCACAAGGAAATGGGGACTACCAGAAATAGACTTATTCGCATCTCCACACAATCACCAATTGAAAAAATTCTGCACAAGGACATACCACCCACTTGCTTGGAAGGTGGACTCCCTATCTTTCAGTTGGAAAAACCTGACAGCATATGCATTCCCACCTCTTCCTTTGATGCACAAGATGCTATTGAAGATCAAAGAAGACCACCCAAGGGTCATCCTGATAGCTCCAGACTGGCCGAGGCAGCACTGGTACCCACTACTGAGGAGTATGTCTCGGGAACTCATGGCCTCTACCCTGGTTCCTTTACTGCTAACACAGAACAACTTCAAAACCCTGCATCCGAACCTGAAAACACTGCAGCTAGCTGCTTGGAGCATTGCATGAGACAAAATAACCTAGATTTATCTCAAAGGGTTAAAGACATTATCTTGGAAGCTCGCAGACCCTCAACAAGAAAAACTTACTCAGCGAAATGGAAAAGATATCTCTTTTGGAGTGCAGCAAAAGGGCAAAATGTAGCACTGGCAAACATAGCTAACATCCTGGAATACTTAGCAGAACTTTTCCACAATGGCCTATCTTACTCCTCCTTTAAGATTCATGCGTCAGCTATTTCAGCAGAATACAACATGGATCCTCCAGTCTTCTCTCATCCTCTACTCAGGCAGTTTCTGAGAGGAATCAAAAATGTAAAGCCTCCAAGGAAGCCACCATTGCCTACATGGGACTTGAACTTTGTACTAGAAAAGTTGACACTTCCCCTTTTGAACCAGCAGCAACAGCAGAATTGCAGTACTTATCATGGAAAACTGCTTTCCTGCTTGCAATCACTTCAGCAAGAAGGGTTTCTGAATTACAGGCATTAATGGCAGTGCAACCCTTCCTTATCTTCCATCAGGATAGAGTGTCCATGAGAACTAATCCTACCTTTATGCCAAAGGTGGTCTCCAGGGTATCTTTAAACCAAGCAATCCACCTACCTACATTCTTCCCCAACCCACAGAACAGGGGAGAAAGACTGCTGCATACCTTGGATGTGCATAGGCAATTGCGCTACTACCTGGACAGAACCAAGAACAATAGAAAAACTGACCAGCTTCTGGTAGCATATGCCACAGGAATGGAAGGAAAAGCAATTTCAAAACAGACAATCTCAAAATGGATAGGAAATTGCATTAGATTTTGTTATTCTTATCATGGAAAGGCAACTCCAGAAAATATCAGACCTCACTCCACAAGGGCTACAGCCACTACTACAGCTTTTTTACGAGGAGTGGCTACAAAAGACATTTTAGAGGCTGCTACTTGGAGCTCCGTGCATACATTTGCCAAGCATTATAATCTACCTTTATACTCCAGATCCTGAGCAGGTTTTGCCACTGCTGTTTTGCAAGGGATCTTAGCTACACCATAATCTAGTTAGGGCCTCTTCCCCCAGTTTGGCTATGGTATTCTACCCATTTGTTAGGACTGCAGATGCATCCTTGAAGGACATAGTACAGTTTTGTACCTGCCATAAATGTAGATGTCCGAGAGGTATGCATCTGCAGTCAGGATTACCCACCCTCCTTCCCCTCTGTGGTACTCCTAGGGTATTTGCCCATTTTGTAGCTAGCTGGGGGAATCTATTATGGTGTATATATGTATATACATGTTTATTTCTATTTGCTCTCTGTTGTTTGGAAACATTTGCATTTATCCAAATTTAGCCTTCCTAAAGGGCATTTGGCATCTGGGGCAAGAAACACTGAGGAAAATGGCGTCGGCTGATGCCTTTATACCCGAAGAACTGTAGCTATGACGTCGGGTGAAGTGCGACACCAGCCGAGGCCAGACCCAGACTTTGGAATACGGCCGACCGAAGGGCTGCCTGAGGCCAGGACAACCCATTTGTTAGGACTGCAGATGCATACCTCTCGGACATCTACATTTATGGTAGGTACAAAACTGTACTTTCTTAGAAGGCATGCTTGGCTTAAAGAGCAATCTTTGCCAGATCATGTTAAAGCTAAATTACTGGATGCTCCCTTAAACCAAGACTGCCTGTTTGGCACCAAAGCAGAAGTACTTAAAAAGATGGAGGAAAAAGCTAAACCTATGCAAACTGTTAAACATTTCCTGCAAGTACAGCCTCCCAGATTTAGTAGGCATTGGCCTTCTAAGAATTGGTCCTTTCCTGTCTCTTCCAGGCCTTCTCAGTCCAAACACATGAATGCAGACTACCTAGTCTACAGTCTCAAGGTACTCACAGGCCTAAACAGTGGGGGGGCTCCCACTTCCAAAGCTGGAAGTAGTAAGACACCCTCCTGTGGTAAAATTGTCACAATGACTTAATCTTAAACCTTCCAAGCCCTGCTCAACTGACTGCTCCTTTGGAGAAAGATCGCCCTGCATGCAAAAAACTGGAAACTCATTACCCAAGACAAATGGGATGTCCTTCATGGATGCATATGCAGTCGTAACAACTGGGTTGTCCTGTCGTCAGGCAGCCCTTCAGTCGGCCGGATTCCAAAGTCCGGGTCCGGCTTCGGCTGATGTCGCACTTCACTCGACGTCATCTCTGTTGGTCTTCGGGTATATAAGCATCAGCCGACGCCATTTTCTTCAGTCTTTCTTGCGGCGTGGCGCAAGCAGAAGCTGTTCGCAAGTGCCGGTCGGTCGGATCCAGAGATTACTTCTACCGAATACTACTTCGAAGACTTCTAAAGCTAAGTACCCCGTTGGGGACTCTTTCTTTCCTCAGCCGATGTCAGAAAAAGTTAATAATTGTTTAACCTGTGGGAAACAAATACCTCATAAAGATTTCCACTCTTACTGCCTGCCCTGTTTAGGCCCAGTCCACGTAGCAGCTTGTTCGTCCTGTGCTTCTTTCAACCGAGGAACGCTTAGGCTTCGGTCAGAGTTTGAAGAACAGTTTTTCGGTTCTGACTTTGCGTACATTATGCCGCCGGACCCTCCGACCGCATTCTGCCAAAAAGCGCAAAGAAAAGACCGACACTCGCGGTCCGCGGTTTCGGCCCGAACCATGGTTTAGCAAATCGAGTGTCTCGGTTTCGGCGAAACCGAAAACTGATCAAACTACACCTGAAACTATCACTACAACTGAGGTCCCTGCTAACACTCTTGAATCGGCCTCAGAAATTTTACCCACTACGGTGCTTACCACTGACTTATCAGACACCATTCCCTTGGATGTCTCTACCCCAGCACGTGGTGCTGCTAGGCCTCCAGCAGCCATGTCCATTAAGGCCTTCGCCAGGGCTAAAGCAGCCAAGATTACTAAAACAGTGCCTGTTAAACCCCCTTCCACCAGGCCCTCTGCCAGTTCTCAAATGCTTACCTTGGCAGAAGATTTAATTTCATTAATTAGAGGATCTCAATCTCACCCAGACAGGGCCTCTCAGCCCCCAGAAAAGAGACCTAGGGCAGAGCCCCCTGAGCCAGTGTCCTCTGATGATTCTGCTGATGAATCAGACATAACTGACCAGCCAGAGGCTCCTTTCTCCAATTTTGAAGATTCTGATGCTGAAGAATCCATTCCAGGTGCTTGCCCTCCAGAAGAATTCTCCTTTGGGGAAACCTTGCATGCCATGTGAGAACAGTTCCAATGGCAGCAACAGGATTTTTCAGACTCCAGGAAAAGACTTAGGACCTTTTTGCACCTACCACAGCACAGGCCCTTAGCTATCCCTCCTGTTCTCTCTGTGGTGGATGATGCTTTCAATGATGCCTGCTCAGCTCCAGATTCTTTACCCCAGCCCCTGCCAAACCAGACAGATTTTACAGGGTGCCAGATACTCATCACCACCTCTACAAGGCCCCTCTTGCAGACCCGAAACTATATCCCAGGGTCCCAAGGCAGTAGCAGCGACTATAGCTAAAACCCTGTTCCTTCTGAAAGGGAAGCAAGGTCATTAGACAGATGGGGTAAAAAGTTTACACTTCAGCCACTCTTTCAGCTAGAGCTTTAAATTGTCAGTTTCACATGATACAATACCAAGAGTTTATGCTTGATCAGTTAACTAAAAAGCTAACCACTGATGAATCTCTTGATAAGAATTATGTATTAGAAATGGTAAATAACATACAGCAGGTTAGTAACCATTCTTTAAAATGTGGCTATGATGCACTGGAGGCTTAATTTAGATCAGCCATGACTGGCACAGTAATTAGAAGGCATGCATGGCTAAAGGAGCAAGCTTTACCGGATCATGTTAAATCTAAATTGCTTGATGCTCCTATGGATAAATCAAGTTTGTTTGGTACACCTGCCCAGCAGGTTATGAAGAAAATGGAAGAAAAGGCAAAATCAGTCCAGACAGTTAAAGAATTCTTGCAGGTTCAACCCCAAGGTTTAGCAGGAACTGGCCTGCCAAAAATTGGTCCTTTCCTGACTCCACAAGACCTCAAAGGGGCAGGAATAGACGTTCCAGAGGCAGAAACCAATCCAGAGGAGGTGCCTACAGAGGACGACAGTGGCAAGGTAACAACAGAGGCACAGAATCAACACCTGCCTCTACATCAACACAGCCACAGTGACTTAAACCTAAACCCGCCAACCAGGGAACAAATAGCAGCCCCTCTAGGCGGAAAGCTAACCTTATTTTCAAAAAACTGGCACCACATAACAAAGGACAAGTGGATTTTACGAACCATAGATCAAGGTTACCGGTTCCACTTCCACACTTTACCAGTCAAAAGAGGAATGCCAAATCTACCTCCAAATCAAAAAACAGAGGCTCTACAACAGATAATGGAATTAGCAAACATGAGAGCTGTGGAAAAAGTGCCAACAGCAGAGCAAGGAAAGGGGTTCTACTCCAGACTATTCCTAGTTCCAAGAAAGGAAAAAGTTGGAGACCAATTCTAGACCTGTCTACCCTAAATACTTACATCATTGTCCCAAAATTCAAAATGCTGACCCTACAGCAACTTCTTCCCATGCTGGGCAAGGAGTGTTGGCTGGTAACTCTAGATCTCAAGGAGGCATACCTGCACGTCCCCATTCGACCTATCTGCAGAAGATACCTCAAATTTCTTGCAGGATCAGAGCACTATCAATTCTCAGCATTGCCCTTTGGCTTATCTACTGCGCCCAGAGTATTCACAAAATGCCTGGCATCAGTAATCGCCCATTGCAGACTACAGGGAATTCAAATTTATCCATACCTGGACGACTGCCTGATACAAGGGGACAACAAAAGCAAGCTGACAACAGATTTACAAAGGGTCATTTACTTGCTTCAAGCACTGGGATACACAGTCAATTTACAAAAGTCAAGGCTGATACCATCCCAGACAAGGACTTTCCTGGGAGCGGAATTGGACACAGTAAGGCAAATGGCATTCCTAACTACAGAAAAACAAAAAGAACTCCCTCTACTTCTTGGCACTAACAAATCTGAACAAGTTAACAGCAAGAAAGGTACTGCAGGCCTTGGGTTTCATGGCATCATGCATAATCTTGGTTCCATTTGCCAGACTACATATGAGAAAGCTTCAGTGGTACCTAAAGAATTTATGGTCCCAACACAGACACAGCCTAGAAACGGAAATTCCACTAATACCATGCTTAAAACAGGAGTTCCTATGGTGGGCTCACGCATGCCAGTCAAACCCAGGCCTGCCCTTTCAAAGGTCAAGCAAGCCAGACCATCACAACAGATGCTTCAGACCTGGGATGGGGGCACATATGCTGGACAAATGCGTGCAAGGATTGTGGACACAGGACCAACTTCACCTGCACATCAACCTAAAAGAAATGCTGGCAGTAAAACTGGCAATCCAAAAGTTCAGACCATTTCTCAAGGAAGGCCAGTTGATGATAAGGACAGACAACACCACAGTCATGTGGTACATCAACAAACAGGGAGGCACTCATTCCTACCCCCTATGCAGAATGACTTTGGAGCTGTGGACCTTGGCACTCAGCTACAACATCCAGTTACAGGCAATATTTGTACCAGGAAAAGAAAACTCTCTAGCAGATATGTTAAGCAGGACTACATCGGATGTCCACGAATGGCAGCTGCACCTGGACATCTTCAAGACCATCTCAAGAAATGGGGAATGCCTCAGATAGATCTATTCGCATCACCTCTCAATCACCAGCTCAAAAATTCTGCACAAGGACATTCCACCCACTAGCATGGAAAGTGGACTCGCTCTCCTTCAGCTGGAAAGGACTAACAGCATATGCATTCCCACCTCTTCCCTTGATACACAAAGTATTACTAAAAATCAAGGAGGAACGTCCAAGGATAATCCTGATAGCTCCAAACTGGCCAAGACAACATTGGTACCCACTGCTGAGGAGCATGTCTCGAACAATATGTGGCCAATACCCTGATGCCTTTGATGCTAACTCAGAACAACTACAGCACCATGCATCCAAACCTAAAAGCGTTGCAACTGACTGCATGGAACATCACATAGCAGCTGCTAATCCACAGCTTTCACAAAGAGTTAAAGACATTATTCTTGAAGCACGCAGACCTTCAACAAGAAGAAACTATGCTGGGAAATGGAAAAGGTTTGTCATTTGGAGCTCAGAAAGAGGTAAAGATGTATCAAACATAGATATGCCCAACATTCTGGAGTATCTGGCGAACTACTTCATTCAGGCCTGTCCTATTCCTCCATCAAGATTCATGCATCAGCTATTTCAGCAGAATACAGCTTTGATCCACCTGTTTTTCACACCCTTTGCTCAGGCAGTTCCTCAGAGGAATCAAGAATGTAAAACCTCCAAGGAAACCACCATTACCAGCCTGGGACTTGAACTTTGTGCTAGAAAAATTGACTCTATCACCTTTTGAACCAGCAGCAACAGCAGACCTGCAACACCTGTCATGGAAAACTGCTTTCCTACTGGCAATTACTTCAGCAAGGAGGGTTTCAGAACTACAGGCCTTAATGGCAGTGCAACCCTTTCTAATCTTCCACCAAGATAGAGTGTCCATGAGGACTAATCCTACATTTATGCCTAAGGTGGTATCCAGAGTGTCCTTAAACCAGGCAATCCACCTACCTACCTTCTTTCCCAACCCACAAAACAGAGGGAAAGAATACTGCATACCTTGGATGTACATAGACAGCTACGCTACTACTTGGACAGAACAAAAATAGAAGAAAGACAGAACAACTTTTAGTAGCCTATGCAACAGGAAGGGAAGGAAAAGCTATTTCCAAACAGACAATCTCCAAATGGATAGGAAATTGCATACGATTCTGTTACTCCTTCCATGGAAAGCAAATTCCACAGAACATAAGACCTCATTCTACAAGGGCAACAGCCACTACCACAGCCTTCTTACGAGGAGTGGCTACCAAAGACATTATTGAGGCGGCTACTTGGACCTCCGTGCATACATTTGCCAAGCATTATAATTTACCTCTATATTCCAGATCCCGAGCAGGGTTTACCACTGCTGTTCTGCAAGGGATCCTAAACACACCATAATCTACCTTTATCCTCCTCCCTAGTTGGCTATGGTATTCTACCCAGTTGTTATGACTGCAGATGCATCCATGAAGGACATAGTACAGTTTTGTACCTACCATAAATGTAGATGTCCAAATTGGATAGCATCTGCAGTCAGGATTACCCTCCCTCCTTCCCCTCTGTGGTACTCCTAGGGTGTTTACCCTTCTAATAGCTAGCTAGTGGGGGGACTTCTTTCATGGTGTATTTGTTTGTATTTATGTACATACATGCTTATTTTGTGTTTACCTCTATCTTTTGGAAACATTGGCATCTATCCAAAATTTTTAGCCTTCTAGAGGGCTTCTGGCATCTGGGGCAAGAAACACTGAAGAAAATGGCGTCGGCTGATGCTTATATACCCGAAGACCAACAGAGATGACGTCGGGTGAAGTGCGACATCAGCCGAAGCCGGACCCGGACTTTGGAATCCGGCCGACTGAAGGGCTGCCTGACGACAGGACAACCCAGTTGTTATGACTGCAGATGCTATCCAATTCAGACATCTACATTTATGGTAGGTACAAAACTGTACTTTTTAAATATAGTTTCCCAAGGGTACAGATTCCACTTCCACACCTTAGCAACCCCAAACGGTTGGCCAGATCTACCCCCAAATCAGTGGGCAGAGGCTCAACAGCAGGTTCTCTCTCTTCTAAGTATCAGGGCTATTCACCTGTCCCAGCAGAAGAATGGGGACAAGGTTTTTACTCAAGACTTTTCCTGGTACCCAGAAAAGACTGGACCTGTCTATCCTAAACACCTTTTTGGTAATCCCAAAATTCAAAATGCTAACTCTTCATCAGCTGCTTCCCATGTTAGGTAAAAACGCCTGGTTGGCAACATTGGACTTAATGGAAGCCTACCTGCACATCACAATAAAGGAATCTTGCAGAAAATACCTAGGCTTCAGAGCAGGCTACATGCACTATCAGTTCTCTGCACTGCCCTTTGGATTATATACGGTGCCCAGGGTATTCACAAAGTGCCTAGCTCCATTCATTGCATTCTGCAGGCAAAGAAATATTCAAATCTACCCATACCTGGACGATTGTCTAATTCAGGCAGAAAGCCAGGACATACTATTAAATCATCTGGCATTTGTAAGGAAACTGCTAACCTCACTGGGGTACACCATAAACGAAAAGAAATCTCACCTAGTACCCTGCCAGTAAATTGTATTCCTGGGAGCAAGCTTGAACACAACTTCCCAGATGACCTACCTCACGCCAGAGAAACAAGTTTGACAGCCTACTTCAAACTACTGGCCACAAAGACCCAGCTATCAGCAAGGAAAATACTGCAAGCCCTGGGGTTCATGGCTTCTTGCATCTTACTAATTCCATATGCAAGACTGCATATGAGGAAACTGCAATGATATCTAAAAAGCCTATGGTGTCAACATTCTCAGGACCCGAAATCAATTATTCCTATTATTTCTTGTATAAAGACAGAGTTCTTTGGTGGGTGGAGTCCTGCTACCACAACAAGGGACTGCCGTTCACTCTATCCCCTGCTGCCCAAACCCTAACAGACTCATCAGATTATGCATGGGGGACTCGCTTGGCAGGGCAGTGCATTCAGGGCAAATGGAACCCGAGTCAAGTGCACCTGCATATCAATCAAAAAGAAATGTTAGCTGTACAGAATTCTCTGACAGCCTTCAAGGACAACATTCTTCCAGGGCAATTATTGGTAACGACAGACAACACCACTGTTATGTGGTACATAAACAAGCAGGGGGAAACCCACTCATGCCCTCTCTGCAGACTAGCCATGGCTCTCTGGAACACAGCCTTGAGCTACCAAGTGCACCTACAAGCTCAATCCCTGCCTGGCAAGCTAAATTCACTGGCAGACGAACTAAACAGAAATCTCATGGACCCACACGAGTGGAAACTGGAACCAAAGATATTCAACATGTTGAGAAACAAATGGGGGAGCCCAGAAATAGACCTGTTTGCCTCCCCTTAGAACTAACAATTGGACAAATTCTGCACAAGGACTCCCACAGACAAGCTTGGAAAGTGGATGCACTGCCCTTCACCTGGGAAAGCCTCTCAGTTTATGCCTTTCCTCCTCTGCCTCTCCTCTCAGACATTCTACTAAAGATCAAACAGGACAAACCAAGGACAATACTCATTGCACCAGACTGGCCACGCCAACACTGGTACCCCCTCCTGTGCAGTATGCCACTGCTGGAACCATGGCACCTGCCTCAGACCCCTTCCCTGCTGTCTGAGCAGGAGGGCCAGATTCTGCACCCCAAACTTCAAACCCTGAACCTTGCAACCTGGCTTATTACCTAAGCTCTCTAATACCATCCCTCAGCAAGCAAGTGCTAGATGTCATTCTGGAGGCAAGGAGGCCTAGTACTAGAAAATCCTATGCTGAAAAGTGGAAAAGATACTGTTCCTGGAACCAAACTCAGGGGATGGGCACATATGTGCCCAGCTTACTGCATATTCTTCAATACTTAACAGAGATGCTTCACAAGGGCCTTTCCTTCTCTTCTTAATTAGAAGTTATATTGTTTTATTATGTGTGTAATATGGTTTTAAATATTCCTATATGCCTTTATTAGGTAGATATTTACAATGTAATTGCCATCATTGTTTTGATTGGTTGATTGATTGTATTTTAGAGAGTATATGTAGTGAATTTTTGTTTGGTCTGATGAAGCAGATTACATCTGTGAAAGCGTTTACCCCGTTCATAGGTTCATACTAGGCTATCTGCCCTAGGGCATTTATAAGCCTAGCCAGAGTGTGTGTGGCTTTCACCACCCCTTAGGATGAGAGTACTATACCCATTAGTTTGCTGTGCCTCTGTCCAGCAGTGACACAGAGATGATTCCCGGGGTAAACCTACGATCTCCCATCCACTCGTCAAGATTTCTCTTGAACAGTCAGTGAGGGGCTCTGCCTCACGTGGACTGGGATCCTGTTCCATAGTGTAGGGAGTCTCTGGGTGATGAATCTGTCCCTCCAGCACGTCCTATTTATATCCGTGTTGAGATTTAAGTCTCTTGCTCTCGTGGCTCTGGTGGATTTGGATTTTTTGAGGTGGAGCATGTCCATTAATTCCGGGTTGGACATGGCCTTGTATGTCAGGCACAGATCACCTCTGAGCAGACGGTATGCGACTGAATAGAGCTGGAGTTTCTTCAGTCGGGCAGCGTATGACATATGTTTGAGCCCCTTTATCCTTTTGGTGAGGAACTTTTGGGGTCTTTCCAACTGCTGCAGGTGTCGGGTAAGGTACATTCCGAATGGGGCGTTGTACTCAATCATTGGTCTGATCAGTGAAGAGTACAGGGGTACAATGACCTCTCCTGATCTGGATGTGAATCCCTTCATGATCAAGTGGGCAATGTAGAGGGTCTTCCTAACCACTTTGGCAATGTGAGTGTCAAAAGAGAGGTTACTGTCAACTTTGGTCCCCGGGTCCCTGATAACTTCTTCCGTGTTTAATGGAGTACCACCTATGTGGTAATTAGGGGTTACCTTGTTTTTCCCAAAGGGTATGACTATACATTTTTTGGCATTTGGCTTAAGGCCATGGCTCTGGCACTAGTTATCCATTTCTATGAGACCTCCCTGGAGGATGTCTGTGTCTGATGGAGTGTCAATTATGGTGCCCAGTTTGCAGTCATCTGCAAATTTTGTCAGCCACAATCCCCGTATGTTTGCCTGCACTTCAGAAAAATAAATGCTGAACAAGAGGGGGCCCAGGACTGAGCCCTGTGGACACCGCTCGTGACCGGCTTAGAGTCTGACATGGCACCAGCAACTCTAACCCTGTGGGTTCTGTCCTTGAGCCAGTTTGCAACCCATCTTGTGACATATGGGTTTACATCTAAGCTGGTGAGCTTTTCTATGATGCCTGAGTGGGGTATTGTGTCGAACGCTTTTGCTAGGTCAAGGTAGGCTGTGTGAACTGCCTTACCCTCATCAATGGCCTTAGTGACTGTTTCGAAAAAGTCGACCAAGTTCAAGAGGCAGGATCTGCCCTTGACAAAGCTAAATTGGGTAGGATCCAGTGTCTGTAGGTCCCCAATGTCTTTATTTATGAGTTATGATCCTCTCCATAGCTTTGCAGACGAGGCTCGTCAAGCTTATGGGGCGGTAATTTCCAGGGTCCGTAGAAGCACCACCTTTGTGGAGTGGGACCACAGTTGCCGTACGCCATTCTTTGGGCATTATCCTGTAGTAAGGCTAAGATTAAACAGCAGTCTTATGTGTGGGTTTAGTTCCTCATTGAGTTTGTGTAGCACACAGCCGGGGACACCGTCCGGTCCCATTGATGCTGTGTTTTTTGCTTTAGAGAGAGCAGCTCTCACCTGGGCATCTGAGATGTTTGGGAAGCTAGACTCTGGTGGGATAGATATTTCTCCTTTTGGGGGGGGGGGGATTTGCACTGAACCTGTCTGCCAGTATGTTGGCAATGTCTGTGGGTTCAGTGATTTTTGTATCATTTTGGACTAATTCTGAGCATATCTGGGAGTTTCCACCCAGGATTCTAACATAGCTAAAGAAGGCCTTATGATTGTCTTTTATGTCATTAGTGATTTTTCTCTCAAAGTTTGCCTTGGATGATTTTATGAGTGATCGTAGTTTTTTGCTAGTAGTGATCAGAGATGCCTTCCCTTTTAGGGATTTTGCTCTGTCATGTAGTAGCTTTCTCCTCTTGTTGTAGAGTTTGTTTATGGCCAGACCGGGAGCCTGCCTTTGGTGGAAAGGGTCTTAATTTTATTAGGGATTGCTTGATCCATACATTCCTGGAGGTGCTCGTAGAAGGCATTTGTAAGGGTTTCAGCAGCGTGGGTTGTGGTTTCCACTGGCTCGGGGGCCTTGAAGGATACCACTCCAGTCTTAAGAAGTGTGGTTTGCTTTTGAGAAGTTCTTCACTGTGGTCTTTTTTGCTGGGGTTGGGGGCGGGATGTGGATCTCCAGTGAGATTAATTTATGGTCTGATCTCACCAATGAGGGATATACTTCCGGTGTGGAGCATTTTGTCCCCATGTTTGTGATGATCAGGTCTAGTATATTTTCTCCTCTTGTGGGAATGGTGACTAGTTGTTCCATAGCATTTGAGTTTATGAACTCCAGGAACCTTTGGGCTAGGGTGTTGGGGCTTGAGTAATGTTCCCAGTCTGTTTGGGTAGTTGAAGTCACCCAATATGATGGTGTTTGGAGAGACATTCATACTCTCCAGTGTCTTCAGGAAGGCTGTGTGGGTTTCCTGAGTTTGAGAGGGTGGTCTGTAGCATGCTACAAACTGTAGGGCAATTTTACCTGTGGTTAATTGCACCTGGATGGTCTCCGATGCTTCGTGCGTTGCCACTAACCTGGAGGTGTGGGTATCCTTTATGAATATGGATACTCCTCCTTTGTGGTTCGGTCCAGATTTTGGGGCCGGAACGCATGATATGAGGTATAACCTGATAGTGCTGGGGTGCTCTCAGGAGCCTTGAACCAGGTTTCAGTCACAGCACAGACATCGATGTTCTCCATACTGAGGAGGGCTTCGAGTGCATCTTGAGGTTTAGACTTCTGGCATTGAGCAGTATTACCCTTAGTTTTTATCCATTTTTGTTTTCTAGGGTGGTAGGTTTATCATTTGAGCCTTGCCTAAAAAGGCACTATGGGGTGGCAAGAGCCTTTGCCAATATCCGAAGCCCAGGGTGACAGGTGCAAGCCGTCCCTTGAAGCAGCGTGGCTTGTCAAGCATGTCATCCCAGGCAGACAGACATTGGATCCCTTAGAATGACACCAGTAATTAAGCCAATTATTAAAGCTGATCATTTTGTCTCTGTATTGTGGCATCATTCTTGGTGAGGGTAGGATACTGCTCAGGGTCAGGGTCATACCGGCCTGGGCTACATAATCTGAGAGCTCCTCTATGTCTCTTTTCATGTAGTCCAGGGAGGTACATCTCGGGTCGTTCACACCGGCATGGACAATGACTGAGTCATACTTGTACTTGCTGTGGAGTGACCTGAGTGCTTGTGTTATGTGGCGGATTCTAGCGCCTGACAGGCAGCTTACTGTGATCTTTTCCTTGTTCAGTCTGGTGAGTGGGACGTCAGTGTGTCTGACTATGGAGTCACCTAGAACAAGTGTCTGGCATTGTGTTTGGCCTTAAGGGCTGTGACTGTTTAGCACACTGACTTTGAGAACTATGTGTTGCATGTCTTATGTCTTGAGGTGGCAGTTGCTTGGGTGTCTGCTTTGGAGGCCTCTGTAGTTTTGGTAGATTTTTGATCAGTGCCTCCGAGTATGTCTTTGTGTGTTTATGTGTTTGTTTTGCAGTTGTGATAGTTCTATGTGAAACTGGGTTTGTGGTGTGCGTGGTTTCCTTCTCCTCCTGTCTGGTCTTGCCAGTCCTGAGTTGAGAGAGCTCAGCCTCCAGTTTGGCTATATAGATGTCCTTCAAGGATGCATCTGCAGTCCTAACATGTGGGTTGTCCTGCCTCAGGCAGCCCTTCGGTCGGCCGGATTCCAAAGTCTGGGTCTGGCCTCTGCTGATGTCGCACTTCACCCAACGTCACAGCTGCTGGGGTATAAAGGCATCAGCCGATGCCATTTTCCTCAGTCTTTCTTGCCGCGCGGTGCCCGAAGCAGAAGCTGTTCGCAAGTGCCGGTCGGTCAGGTCCAGAGATTTCTACTACCGAAGACTTCTAAAAAGCTAAGTACCCCGTTGGGGACTCTTTCTTGCCTCAGCCGATGTCAGACAAAGTAAATAATTGTTTAACTTGTGGGAAACAAATACCTCATAAGGATTTCCACTCTTACTGCCTTCCCTGCTTAGGCCCAGACCACGACGTATCAGCTTGTCTAGCCTGTGCTTCCTTCAACCGCCGGACTCTTAGACATCGGTCGGAGTTTGCCGAAGAGTTTTTTGGTCCCACTTTTGCATATAAAATGCCGTCGGAGACTCCGACTACACAGTTAGCTAAAAAGCGCAAGGAAAAGGACCGACACTCGCGGCCCGCGGTTTCGGCTGAAACCACGGTTAGGCCAACCGCGAGTGTCTCGGTTTCGGCTGAAACCGAGTCCTCGGCTCTCCCTTCGGCCGAAAGCAGGCCACCGATAACTGAGGCCACACAGGCCATGGATGAATCGGCTACAGAAATTACTGCTGCAGAAGCAGGCACCCAGGATTTGTCAGACACTATTCCTCTAGACATCTCTACTCCTGCACGTGGGGCTGCTAGACCCCCTGCTTCTATGTCTATCAAGGCCTTTTCCAGGGCTAAAGCAGCCAAAACTTCTAGGACTTTGCCTACAAAAGCTCCCTCTCACAGGCCTACCTCTAGTTCCCAGATACTCAGCCTGGCTGAGAATCTTATTTCTTTGATCAGGGGATCCCAACCTCACCCTGACAGGGCCTCTCAACCTCCTCCAGATAAGAGGCCTAGGACTGAACCCCTTGAACCTCTCTCTACTGACTATTCCTCGGATGGCTCAGATATTTCTGATCATCAGGAAGGCCCATATTCTCCTTATGAGGATTCTGATGCAGAAGACTCCATTCCTTCTGCTTCCTCTCCTGAAGAATTTTCTTTTGGGGAAACCCTACACTCTGAGGGAACACTTCCAATGGCAGGGCCAGGATTTTTCAGATTCAAGGAAAAGGCTAAGGACTTTTTTACATTTACCACAGCATAGGCCTTTAGCCATACCTCCTGTACTATCAGTTGTTGATGTTGCATATAATGATGCCAGTTCTGCCCCTGATTCTCTTCCTCCGGCCCCTGCCAAACCTGAAAGATATTACAGGGTCCCGGACACTCACTACCACTTGTATAAGGCTCATGTTGCAGACCCAGTAACCATTTCTCAGGGCCCTAAAGTTGTTGCAACTGCCTCTGCCAAAAACCCTCTTCCTTCTGAAAGGGAATCTAGAGCATTAGAGAGATGGGGTAAAAAGGTTTATACATCTGCTACTCTTTCGGCCAGGGCTTTAAACTGTCAATTTCACATGATTCAGTACCAGGAATTTCTGTTAGACCAGCTAAATAAAAAACTGTCCTCTCCTGAACCTATAGACCGTAAGTCCCTTCAGGATTTGGTACATAACTCTCAGCAGGTCAGTAATCATTTTTTTAAAATGTGGCTATGATGCACTGGAGGCTTCTTTTAGATCAGCTATGACTGGAGCAGTGATTCGAAGGCATGCCTGGTTGAAAGAGCAGTCATTACCAGACCATGTTAAGTCAAAACTCCTAGATGTTCCTGTGGAGAAACAAAGTTTGTTTGGCTCCCCTGCACAGGAGGTTCTAAAGAAAGTGGAAGAAAAAGCAAAATCTGTCCAAACAGTCAAGGAATTTTTACAGGTCCAACCACCGAGGTTTAGCAGAAATTGGCCCTCAAAGAATTGGTCCTTTCCAGACACCTCCAGAACACAGAGAGGCAGAAATAGATGCCCAAGAGGCAGAGGTCAATCTAGGGGTGCCTACAGGGGTCGTCAGTGGCAACCTGCCAACCAGAGAAGTGCTGCCACAGCTACGACTACAACCACTTCCACAGGACAGACACAATGACTTGGCTCTGATTCCGCCTACCAGGGAACAACTGGAAGCACCCTTGGGCGGAAAGCTAGCCTTATTTTCAGACAACTGGCATTGCATTACAGGAGACAAATGGACTTTACAAACAATAGACAAAGGCTACAGGTTTCACTTCCACACCAAAAAAGAGAGGAATGCCAAACCTTCCACCAAGCCAAAAAACAGAGGCTCTAAAACAAATCAACAACTTACTAAGGATGAGAGCAATAGAAAAGGTACCATCTATGGAACAAGGCCAAGGATTTTACTCCAGACTATTCCTTGTACCAAGAAAAGAAAATCAATGGAGACCTATTCTCGATTTGTCCGCACTGAACACATACCTCATTGTTCCAAAATTCAAAATTCTGACCCTCCAGCAACTTCTTCCCATGTTGGGCAAGGAGTCTTGGCTGGTGACTCTAGATCTCAAGGAGGCATACCTGCACGTCCCTATACGACCAGATTGCAGAAGACACCTCAGATTTCTTGCAGGATCAGAGCATTATCAATTCTCAGCATTGCCCTTTGGCTTATCTACTGCACCCAGAGTATTCACGAAATGCCTGGCATCAGTAATTGCTCATTGCAGGCTTCAGGGAATTCAAATTTACACGTACCTGGACGACTGCCTAATACAAGCGGACAACAAGACAAAATTAACAAAGGATTTGGCCAATGTCATACAACTGTTGCAAGCCTTGGGATACACAGTCAACATTCAAATGTCAAGGCTAGTGCCATCCCAAAGGTTAACATTTTTGGGTGCAGAACTGGATACAACAACTCAGATGGCTTTTCTCAGAGGAAAAACAGAAGTAACTACCAGTCTATTTCATGGCATTAACAACACAAACTCAGCTTACTGCAAGGAAAGTCCTGCAAGCCCTGGGTTACATGGCATCCTGCATAATATTGATCCCACATGCCAGGCTACATATGAGGAAGTTGCAATGGTACCTAAGGAATGTATGGTCTCAACACAAGCACAGCCTAGAAGCCCAGATTCCAATTATTCCATGCCTGAAAAAAGAATTCCTGTGGTGAGCTCAGGCCTGTCAGATAAACAGAGGATTGCCTTTCCACAAACCACATCCAAGCCAGACCATCACCACGGACGCCTCAGACCTAGGCTGGGGGGCGCACATGGAAGACAGGTGTATACAAGGCCTATGGTCCCAGAACCAGCTGAATCTACACATAAATCTAAAGGAGATGCTGGCAGTGAAACATGCAATCCAGGCATTCAGACCATTCCTCCAACAAGGTCACCTGCTGATAAGGACGGACAATACCACAGTGATGTGGTACATCAACAAACAGGGAGGTACACACTCATACCCTCTATGCCGGATGGCAATGGACCTGTGGAATTTGGCCCTGAATCTCAACATTCAACTGCAGGCCAGATTTGTACCAGGAAAAGAAAATTCACTAGCAGACACCTTAAGCAGAACTACCACGGATGCTCACGAATGGATGCTGCATCCAGATATCTTCAAAACCATGACAAAGAAATGGGGAATGCCAGAGATAGACCTGTTCGCCTCCCCACACAACCACCAATTGAAGAAATTCTGCTCAAGAGTATACCACCCACTTGCCTGGAGGGTGGACTCCCTCTCCTTCAGCTGGAAAAACCTGACAGCATATGCATTTCCACCTCTTCCTTTGATGTACAAGGTCCTACTGAAGATCAGAGAGGAGCAGCCAAAGGTAATCCTGATAGCTCCAGACTGGCCAAGACAACACTGGTACCCGCTACTGAGAAGCATGTCTCGGGCACACTCATGGCCTCTACCTCTATGCCCATTACTTCTAACACAGAACAACTACAAGACCCTGCATCCAAACTTGAAAACTCTGCAGCTAACTGCTTGGAATATTGCATAAAACAAAATCAACCAGATTTGTCTCAGAGGGTTAAGGACATTATCCTGGAGGCTCGCAGACCCTCCACAAGGAAACCATATTCAGCCAAATGGAAAAGATTCTTCATTTGGAGTGCAGAAAAGGGAGAAAATGTCTCATTGGCAAACATAGCACACATCCTGGAATACTTAGCAGAACTGTTCCACAATGGCCTGTCCTACTCCTCCATTAAGATTCATGCATCAGCAATTTCAGCAGAGTACAACATGGATCCTCCTGTCTTCTCGCATCCTCTACTCAGGCAGTTCTTGAGAGGAATCAGAAACGTAAAGCCTCCAAGGAAACCACCTCTACCTGCATGGGATCTCAACTTTGTGCTGGAAAAATTAACACTTCCCCCTTTTGAACCAGCAGCAACAGCAGACTTACAGTACTTATCTTGGAAAACTGCATTCCTGCTAGCAATCACTTCAGCAAGAAGGGTATCTGAGTTACAGGCATTAATGGCAGTCCAGCCTTTCCTTATCTTCCATCAAGATAGAGTATCTCTGAGAACTAATCCTACTTTTATGCCAAAGGTGGTCTCCAGGGTATCATTGAACCAAGCTATTCATTTACCTACATTCTTCCCCAACCCACAGAACAGGGGGGAAAGACTACTACACACCTTGGATGTGCACAGACAATTGCGCTACTATCTGGACAGAACTAAGCTCAGCAGAAAAACTGACCAGCTTCTGGTAGCATATGCAACAGGAGTGCAAGGAAAAGCAATTTCAAAACAGACAATCTCAAAATGGATAGGAAATTGCATTAGATTCTGCTACTCTTTTCATGGAAAGACGACTCCTGAAAATATCAGGCCTCACTCCATAAGAGCTACAGCCGCCACTACAGCTTTCCTACGAGGGGTGGCTACCAAAGACATTTTAGAAGCTGCTACTTGGAGCTCCGTGCATACATTTGCCAAGCATTATAATCTTCCTTTATACTCCAGATCCCGAGCAGGTTTTGCTACTGCTGTTTTGCAAGGGATCTTAACTACACCATCTTTATCTTAGTGCCTCCTCCCCCAGTTTGGCTATGGTATTCTACCCATATGTTAGGACTGCAGATGCATCCTTGAAGGACATAGTACAGTTTTGTACCTACCATAAATGTAGATGTCCGATAGGTATGCATCTGCAGTCAGGATTACCCACCCTCCTTCCCCTCTGTGGTATTCCTAGGGTACTTACCCCTCTTTTTAGCTAGCTGGGGGAATCTATTATGGTGTATTTGTTTGTATGTATATATATATGTATATATTTTTTGCTCTCTACTGTTTGGAATTATCTGCATTTATCCAAATTTAGCCTTCCTAGAGGGTACCTGGCATCTGGGGCAAGAAACACTGAGGAAAATGGCGTCGGCTGATGCCTTTATACCCCAGCAGCTGTAACGTCGGGTGAAGTGCGACATCAGCCGAGGCCAGACCCAGACTTTGGAATCCGGCCGACCGAAGGGCTGCCTGAGGCAGGACAACCCATATGTTAGGACTGCAGATGCATACCTATTGGACATCTACATTTATGGTAGGTACAAAACTGTACTTTGCATCTCTCACATGTATTTGTGTTTTGTGGGAGAAGGAGTGGGTTGTCTGTGTACATGAGGCAATTGTAACATTGCCTCAAGATGCCCAGATTCACCAGCTGAACAGGAGAGGATGCTAGTAACTGACCCTTCGACATGCTAGAAAAAGTGAAAAAGTTTGCTGTGTAACTGAGTCAGAAGGGACCTATAGGGAAATGGGTACTCAAGGGGATTCTAGGCTAATGTAGTACTTTTAGTATATAAGTACTTTACCTATATAAAAATGCTTTAGGAGCAAGTGCTGAGCTTTTGAGATAGAGAATATACTGTTTAGATTGCAAGTAGAGAAGTTCTAAGGGAAAAATTGAAGAGCAGACTTTACGGAGCCAGAAATAGTTTAACCTTGTTTAACCGGCGCTGCCCGATGGTGCTCTATGGGCAACTCCGCGCTAAATCACGCTAAAGCGGGCTTTATTACAGGGGGCTGAAAAGAGCTAGGAATTGACCCAAAATGGCCAATAGACTACAAGTTTCTGGCTGGAACCACTCCTCTAGGGACAAATAGGCTGCTCGGTGCTCCCCACTCCCACTGGTGAACAAAGACGCTTCCTTTTATCCAATATGGAATAGCGCAGGAACCAAGATAAAGCCCAGAGATCAGTAAACTCTGAAGACTGGACTATTCTAGTTCAGTAAGGCGGGAAAACAAGATTTTTTTTTTGTTTTTGTCTTTTTTGCAGAAACAGAGGAAAAACAGACAGTGAATGCTATAAATGCTTTTAAACGGCTAGCGCACTTGAGTTTGTTAGCCTACAGGTAAAATTAAGCAACAAATAACTTTTTAAAAGTGCAAAACAGTTAATCAACACAAAAACAGTTTAAATAGAATGCAGAGCTGTATAAACAGTCGAAAATGCAGTCGCTAAGCAGTAAATAATCAAAAAGCCAGAAAAAAATACTTAAATCAGGAAAAAGTCACTCTTTTGCTCTCTGCTGCTTGTAGAACTCTGCAGGACACCACGAGGAGCTGTGCTGAGTTGAATACAAGCGAAAAAGTGCGCTAAAGTGGGCTTTATAGGAGGGGGTTGAAAAGAGCTAGGAATTGACCCAAAATGGCCAATAGATTACAAGTTTCTGGCTGGTACCACTCCTCTAGGGACAAATAGGTTGCTCAGTGCTCCCCACTCCCACTGGTGAACAAAGAAGCTTCCTTTTATCCAAATAAGGATATGGAATAGCACAGGAACCAAGACAAAGCCCAGAGATCAGCAAACTCTGAAGACTGGACTATTCTAGTTCAGTAAGGCGGGAAAACAAGATTTTTTTTTGTTTTTGTCTTTTTTGCAGAAAACAGAGGAAAAACAGACAGTAAATGCTATAAATGCTTTTAAGCGGCTAGCACACTTGAGTTTGTTAGCCTACAGGTAAAATTAAGCAACAAATAACTTTAAAAGTGCAAAACAGTTAATCAACACAAAAACAGTTTAAATAGAATGCAGAGCTGTATAAACAGGCGAAAATGCAGTCGCTAAGCAGTAAATAATCAAAAAGCCAGAAAAAAAATACTTAAATCAGTTATAGCAAATACAGTTATAACAAATGCTCTGAAATATACTGTATATTTCCAAAATGTTTGAGAAGGACAGTCAGAACACAAGAAGGTTCAGGCGAAAGAGAAAAAAAAAAAAGTTTTGTTTTACTTTTTGAAAGGGAAAAAGGAGGAACAGAAGGCCTGATCAAATGTTCTCTCTGTATTAGGCAGAATGAGCTAATGACACTAGACTGGGAGGTGTGTCACAGTAGGGGCGGGCAACTGCAAAGCCACCAAGTATAAGAGCAAGACACCAACAGGGAGGGAGTTTGGGACAAAATAGCCTACAGACAGCAAGCACTAGAGAGACAAATTAAAGTTTTTAAACAGATAAGGATTTGTGAAGATACTGAATAGACAAAGTGCTTTATATATATTAAATTTTAAAAACAATAATCTGTAAAAATAATCAAAAAAAAATCAAGATACTTATATTTCCAGCTCAGTTGCGGTCAACAACTTCTCCAGTCTTGTAGAGACAGAAACCCTATCAAAGTTAGGGCTTAAAAACCAGAACAGCTTCTCTTTTTTTTTTTTTTTTTACAAGAGCACAAAAGAACCAGCCCCCACTATCCAAAAGATAATTACACAGAGGAAATGTT
The DNA here is from genome assembly GCF_019279795.1 of Protopterus annectens. Classification (NCBI taxonomy): domain Eukaryota; kingdom Metazoa; phylum Chordata; order Ceratodontiformes; family Protopteridae; genus Protopterus; species Protopterus annectens. The sequence goes on along the minus strand of NC_056727.1, from coordinate 726,001,083 downwards.
TCAGTTTACACAATAGCCTACAGACAGCAAGCACTAGAGAGACAAATGAAAGTTTTTAAACAGATAAGGATTTGTGAAGATACTGAATAGACAAAGTGCTTTATATATATAAAATTTTAAAAACAGTAATCTGTAAAAATAATCAAAAAAAATTAAGATACTTATATTTCCAGCTCAGTTGCGGTCAACATACTTGATTAAAGGAACTTGTGTGTTTTATCCTGCTGTGTGGAACCAGTTTACTTTGCTACATATCTGCTTCTTCTCTAATCTACAGAACAAAGGAGAACAAATACTGCACTCTTTGGACGTGCACAGACAACTTAGATTTTTTTTGGACAGGACTAATCCTCTCAGGAAAACTGAACAGCTGCTAGTTGCCTTTGCTGCAGGGGCAGAGGGGAAGGCCATTTCAAAGCAAACCATTTCTAAGTGGATAGGCCATTGCATTCATTTCTGCTATAAGCACCATGGAAAACCTACCCCAAAGTGGATAAGATCACATTCCACCAGGGCTGCATCTACTTCAACAGCCTTTCTCAGAGGTGTTCCTACCAGGGACAATCCTAGAAGCTGCTACCTGGAGTTCTGTACATACCTTCACCAAGCATTACCACTTGCCAATTTTTTCTAAATCCAGAGCTGGTTTTGCCACTGCAGTTTTGCAGGGCCTAATAGCTGGTCCTAATGCTCTCTAATGACCTCCTCCCGTCCTTAGCTTTGGGAATCTACCCAAATGTAATGACTGCAACAGTGAAACATGAAGAACATAGTACAGTTGTGTACACTTACCATAAATTTAGATGTTCAAGTATATTCACTGTTGCAGTCCTGGTTACCCTCCCTCCAGCCACCTGACTTCTCCTGGCTATACCTCTCTTCTTGTTTACTATTTTTAAGCTTTCTGAGGTATTTGTTTTTTGTTAAAGGTGTAACCTTGTATATAATTGCTTCCCATTATGGGGGTACCTGACATCTGGGGCAAGAAAAACTGATATAATGGCGTTAGCTGCATGCTTTATACTCCTGACTACCTGACGTCATGGAAGAAGAGACAGCAACCGACACAGGACCCAAGACTTTGATAATCAGGCCGGCTGAGGGCTACCTACAAGCAGATAACCCTAATGTAATGACTGCAACAGTGAATACACTCGGACATTTACATTTATGCTAAGTGTACACAACTGTACTTTCCCCCTCCTCCTTCATTTGTCCAAGGGCAATCACCACAAGTTACTCCCCTCAGTGGACCTGCTCACACAGCACAAGGGGACTGAGATACACCCACAGTGGCAATCCCTGCACCTCATACTCTGGCTGATAGGATTCTGGTCCCCTTCAGACACCTGTATAAGGAGGACATGCTCAATATCCAGCAGGAGGCCAGGAAACCCAACACAAGAAAATCCTATCTTTCGAAGTGGAAAAGGTTGCTCCTCTCTAAAAGCACATTTGTCTGCAATTTCTGCCTGTTTACCTACGGACCCACCCCTCACATCCAGACTTCGGCTAAACTTTTTCTCAAAGGGGTACTACACTTGAGACCTTAACTATGTATTAGAGAAACTCACTTGAGTCATCAGACAAGGCTCCCATAAAATTTGGCACATGGAAAACTGTTTTGTTTGAGCTCTGACCTCAGCCAGAAGAGTCTCATAGCTGCAAGCTCTTATGGCTACACCACCTTTCTTAGTCTTCCACCTTGACAGGGTGACTCTCAGGATCAATCACCCAAAGTAGTGAATGACCTAGCCTTGAACCAGGCCATTCACCTGCCTACCTTTTCCCCATCCCGCAGGGGGATAGTGAGAGAGTACTTCATTCTCTAGACGTCCGCAGACAACTTAGGTTTTACCTACATAAAACCAAGCCCATTAGGAAATCAGATGAAATGTTTGTCTCCTTCCACCCTGGGCCCTGGGGAAAGCGGTGACCAAACTGACCATATCTGCCTGGATCACAAAGGGCATTTCCTTCTGCTACCTTCACCATGGGAAGACCTTGCAGGGCAACATCAAAGCCCACCCCACCAGAGCACTGGCCTCTTCTGGAGCCTTCTGTAAGTGGCTAGATACCAACACCATACTGGAGGCAGCCACTTGGTCCTCTGTGCACACCTTCACCAAGCACTACAAGGTAGACCATATCTCCAAAGCCAGGGTGGGGTTTGCCAGGGCTATGCTACAGGGATTCCTTGAAACCTCTTCTAGGCCACCACCCATTTCTCAGTGAGCTTCGACACTCACCCACATGTAGTATACTGCAACATTGGAATAGAAGGGCATAGGAAAGTTGTGTAAAATCTTACCATAACCATAAATGTCCTTCTCTTCCATGTTGCAGTATTCCTTCCCACCCTCCTTCCCCTCCTGTTAGGTTGCACTTGCTCTCCTAGGTGACACTGGACAGGCTATGCCCTTATATGACTGGCTTCGACTGGGGCCTTTTAGGTACTGAGGGCTGGTGCGTGCAGATGTCACTTTTATGGCCCACACTCCTGCTGCCATGTTAGACATCCGATGCACCTAGGGGACTGAAAATCTTTTGAATTCTGGCCAGACGAACGGGAAGGAAGAAGGGTAAACCCACATGTAGAATACTGCAACATGGAAGAGAAGGACATCTGTGTTATGGTAGGATTTTACACATCTTTCCTTTATAGTAAGATTTTACACAACTGTACTTTCTCTCTCTCATATTGTTGTCTTAGTTTTTTTTTTCTTTCATTGTTTGTTTTTTGCAGTATCAGTTTCCATATTTCATACTTTTTGGATACTGCATGCTTGTTTGTGTGTGGTTAATGTTTTTTTTTCCTTCTCTGATAGCACAACTGACAGAAGTTTTAAAAAATGTACAAAATGTGTCCATAAGATACCTCCACAAAAACCTCACTTCCTTTGTGCTTACTGCTTGGGGCAGCACCTTTAGACACATAATCTGTGCTTCTTTTAGTCACAAAGCCATTCAGAGAAGAAGGGATAAATTGTTTCTGAAGAGTCTTCTTCCTGATCTAGCAGATCTGTGTCTTCCCCTTCCCCATCCACCTTGATGGAAAAAGACAAAGAACCTTTAGAAAGATGTGATCTCAGAAAACAAGACTCTTTAGAAGGGCCTCATGAGAGTTAAAAAAATGGTGTCTGGACCCTACATTTTCCATGGGTCCAGCACCAAAAGTTCTGAAGCCTCAGATCTGTTCACCTTCTTTACTGCTTTTCCCCAGAGCTAATTAGTCCTTGGCTCCATTCGCCAATAATCCATTATCCATTGGTCCAGGGCATCCTCGATTTGTTTTTAAGGAACTTTATTGAAGCCAGTGTCAGTAGAATGATGCAGAGGTTCTTTGAATGCATATGCATTTGGGGGCCTGTTGGCTCCATCCCATCTGGTTGCATCAAGAACAATGCCATTGACCTCTCCGCTCATGACTCGGCTGGAAGACTGACCTTTGGAACTGAAGCTCTGGGATCCAAGTATCACCTGACCTTGTATGTCAACACCAGTAGTGCCTTCCACAACTATTACCCAGTCTCTTATGAATCTCTCTCAACTCCAACCTTGTTGGGCCAAAGCATCAGAGCTGGTAATTGAGGGTATGGAAAAACTCCAAAACTGTTGTGCCATCCCTGCCTCTCCTGGCTTTGGCTCTTGAAAGCTCAGCTCCTATGTCGGGCTTGGAGCTAGGGTGGACTAGGACTTTAGAACCCCCCCCCCCACCATTAGAGAGACTTTCTTGACTTCAGTTTCCACTTCGACTTTTGAGACCTTCCAGCAAATTCTTCACACCAAGAAAAGAAGGGCATCCATCTTATTTGGATATGATCCATCCTCCTCCTACTTATTCTGCTTTGGAATCTACTCCTTCTGCTTGACAGGGATAGTCAGCTTCCAAAAGCATCTGAGAAGTTCTGTCATTGAGCTCCCAGTCTGATTCAGACCTGTTACCAGGGGTTCCCCAATGACAGGTCCCTAGAAAACAGACTTCCAAATAGAAGCATTTAGATTCATCCCTGGAATCTGTTACTGAAGGCATGGATTTGGATGAAGGGGGTTTCCCCCTGGATTTTCCTTTTAGAGATGTGATGTCTTATTTGGTGAAATTCTAGAATTGATGAAACAGAAAGGGGGATGGTCACAGATGCACCTTTCCCAGAAGACTCTGTGTTCCTGGAGGCATTTCGAACTGGCTTTTCTACTGCCTGGGTGGGCCCCCTCTGGACATGCACAGTAATTTGGTGGTGCAGTGGACCTTGAAGGAGCCTGATACAGCAGAGTGAATCCTCAAAAAACACAGATAAGATTTTGGCTGTACCAAAAGATACGGCTTATTGAAGTAAAGGTCCCCTTGTAGATGGGTCTATATCACATTGTCGAACCTTTAAAAGTTCAAATGTCATATGGTCGACACCATATAATCAAACTTTTCAACTGAGATCTTCATACAATGCATAATGGGAAGATTTCCCTTTTCTGCACTGTAGTGTGATCTTGGAGTTGGTATATTTAAAGAGCGGTGCAGGGGCTTGCCACCCTTGTTAAACCATTCAGGTAGGATTTTTCTTTGGTTTATTTTTTTTATTAGATTTTCAAACTTTTAAAAGTTCGATCATATGGTGTTGACCATATGACGTTTGAACCTTTAAAAGTTCGATTATGTACTATAGACACTTGCAGATGGTATGGTCATAGTGGCAGCCATGAAGAAAGCTCTCTCCAAAGAGAGCTCACCTGTCCATCTCCCTAATAGGGAATCCAGTTGGCAGACTTGTGCTTCAGCGACTTTTTCCTTGAACACTGCCCACATTACTTGTTTCCATGGAGAATTGACCAAGGAGATCAGTAATTCTCTTTCAGGTAAATTTGCAGCAATTTTCAAGAAGACCTTGGTATCCCAGCTGTCTACCTTAAAGATCCTCTCTTAACGTTTCCATGCATCTGCTTTCCAACACAAGTGGTGGAACTGCTAAGGTAGCAGATACCAGCATAGCTGTATGCTGCTATACTTTGATGCGGTTGTATGATTTTGAGAAAGGCTGTAAGAAATCCTTCATTAATGTCCTCTTCAATGTTTACACCTTGTTAGGACCTAATTTTAAGGAAACACTCATTAGAAGCAAACCGGTTAAGACCTTTTCTACCATGGGAATCCACTTCTCTACTCTTCACAGAACCTTCTCCAGGAATCAACAAGGAGGAAAGATGATGTGGTTAAAAAAGAAAATCACATGATTTTAGCCAGGAAGCTTCTTTTAACACTCTCATGGTGGAGAAAGGGGTAATTTTAATGGATGTCATTCCAGAGGCAGTCCACAGAACCAAGGATTTCGCTGAACTTTTCTGAGAAATCCTTTCAGCACTCCTGAAGGGTTGCCCAGCTGCTGCACTGTGGAGGCATTTGGGAGGTGCTTATCCCTACAACCTCAAACCTGGCAGGCCATCACTTCAGAGTCTTTGAGTGTTGAGGATAATAACCAGGGGATACACAATTCCATTTCTGTGGAAAACGAGGATTTTCTTAGTGCCACCCCGTCAGATGGAATCCACAGCAAACGTTGAAAAACTGTTTAAAAAATTGGCTATCCAGCAGATGCCACCAGGCCAGATGAGATCTGGTGTCTACTCTAGGTTCTTAGTCCAAAAAATTCAGGGGACCTAAGGACTGATGTCCTGTTCCAATGTTGCAGTACTCTACATATGGGTTTAGCCTTCTCCTCTCCAGTTCGTTCAGCCAGGTTTCCAGAGATTTTCAATCCCTCTAGGTGCGTCGGACATCTGGCGTGGCATCAGGTACGTGGACCATAAAAGTGACATCTGCATGCACCAGCCCTCAGAACTTTTCAGCCTCCAGTCGTATGCCATGTGCTCCTGCTTCTTCCAGTTGTGTGATCAAGAAAAATTCAAGTAAGTACCCCGTTGGAGATCCTTTCAGTCCTACTGTTAATTTTTATAGTCCAGTCATGTCATTCGAAAAGGGTATGTGTAAGTGTGGTCAGCAGATTCCCCACAAAGACACCCACTATCAGTATCTCTTTTGTTTAGGTAGGAAACATAACCACGAGAACTGCGTGATTTGTAAATCATTTGTCCCTAAGACCTTACGTCGCCGCTTACAGGCTTTGTATTTGTACTTTGAGAATTGACATTTAAAACAAATAGCATTAGGGATGGAGGCCGCGGCTGACACCCCATCTGAACTGCCCAAGAAGAGGGCCAAGACCTTGCCACCTACTTTTCTGCTAAGACCTTGCCGCCTACTTTTCTGCTGTGCCTCTTCCAAACATTCCTCAATCTGTGGCCGACATAGACCTGGCCGAGGATTTGGCTACTGCCAGTGTGGATAAAGCGGGTACCTGTGAAGAAGCTGCACAATCTGTAGTGGATGGCACGTCCGTAGAGGATACACTAGCATCTACTTTAGATGCCGGTGGGAACCAGCATTCACTCTTTGCTCTTCGGATTCTGCTACCGCCATCCTTGCGCCTGACCTGAGGCCTTCTCCCAGTTGAACGCCTGTGAAGCCTCTAAAGAAAAAACAGACAACAAAGCATGTATCTCCTGTTTCTGAAAGCATGCCTGATTGGTAGGGCTTCAGTCAGAGTTTGTTTAATGCCTTCATGGCCCTTAGGCCTGCTGCCTTAGAAGCCCCTGGCACTGCTCCTCCCCTCCTAAGTCCTAGACCTCTCATTCCTGAAAGGAGGGTAGAACAACTACTGGAGGAGGAGATTCCCTCTCTTACTCCTCTCAGATCTCCCCCCCCCCTTGGATATGGATCTCCAGAGAAAGGCTGCATTGAACTCCCCTGTAGAGAATTTAATCTTTAGGGAAACTGTCAATAAGATGACAGACCACTTTAAGTGGGAATCCGCGGATATGACTGAAGTACCAAAGAGGTTTTACAACCTGATACAAATGGACTCACCCAGTCCTTCTGCTATCCCTCCTTTTCAGCCAACCTTTCCTGGATGCTTTTGTTTCTGCTTCCATCACTCCGGACTCCCAACCCCCAGCCTCGCAGAGAGCGGAGAGACTCTCTAAAGTCCCTGAGACGCAAACATTTTTAATTAAATGCCATCCTGCTGATCCAGCCACTATCTCCATCTCTACTGATAGGACTTCTAACCTTCTTCCTACCACTACCATCCTCCCAGCTGACAAGGACAGCAAAACCATGGAGAAGTTAGGAAAAAAATTTACACATCTGCTACCCTGTCATTCAGAGCTACTAACTACCAAACTCACATGACCAAATATTCCTTAGCTCTGTTGGACAAGGCCACTAAGGAATTAGCTGACATTCCTGATTGTGCAGCCAAAGCCTCCTTGACTTCTCTGCTTGCCCTCACCTCGCAAGTGAATAGACATTCATTAAGATGCAGTTATGATGCAGCTGAAGCCTCAGCTAGGTCAGCTGCATCAGCCTCTGCACTAAGAAGATACTCATGGCTACATCTTCAGCCTTTCCCTGATGACTTCAGGGCCAAACGTATCGATGCACCATGTGTGGTGAAAAGTGGCAGACCTGTTTAAATCCCTACAACAAAAAGGAAAAGTATTACTGGATCTAAAACACCACCTGGTCTCGCCCATCCCCAAGTTCTAGAGGAACTACCTGGAACTACCCGGCTAAGACCCAGTTTATCAGGAAGGCCTGTAGACCTACAGCCCCAAGGTCTAGAAGACCCCCTAGAAGACAACCCTCTCCAGCTAGAGCTTCTCCTTCCTCCAGCCAAAGGCCTTCCTTTTCAGATAGGGCAGGTAGTATCTGACTGCCTGCCAAGCTTTCAACCCCCCCCCCCCATCATCCGTCCCCCATCTGCCTGTCTCTCACTGTCTCCCTGCGTTGTCTCTCATTACCTCAGACAAGTGGGTTCTGTCCATCATACAAAATGGTTACTTTATGTCCTGGATCACCCCACCATCAAGGCTAGGCATACCCCAGCTACCCACCAGTCAATTACCCATCCTTCGACAGGTTCTGCAAACCCTTCTAATACAAGGCAGTATAGAATCAGTGCCTACAGAATCAAAAAGAAAAAGATTCTACTCCAGAATCTTTTTGGTTCCCAGAAAGGAGGGACCATGGAGGCCTATTCTAGACCTCTCGCACCTCAACCCCGTCTTAAAAGTTCCTACTTTTAAGATGCTCACTCTCCGTACCCTCTTTCCCCTCCTGCTTCTTCGGGGATTCATGGCAACCCTGGACATAAAGAATGCCTACCTCCACATACCCATAAAATCCATTTTTAGGAAATACCTCAGATTTGTGGCAGGCTCATCCCATTTTCAGTTCTGTTCCTTGCCCTTTGGGCTTTCTACTGCTCCCAGGATATTCACAAAATGTCTGGCTCCAGTCATCACTTATACAGGACAAAGGGGATTCAAATATTCCCCTATCTACATGACCTGCTAATCCAGGCTGAAGACCAGAAAACTCTACATCTTCACACCCAGACCCTTATGCTCCTTATGCTTTCTAATAAACTTGCCAAAATCCCATCTGAAGCCAGCACAGGGCATGTCTTCCTGTGATGCAGAATCCGGTCAGACCTTATGAAGGCCTTCCTACCGCCAGAAAAAGTGGTGTCCCTGACACACCACCTACTCACTGCCCGTCAATCTTCAGTGCTGACAGCAAGACAGTTTCTGAGACTGCTGAGTTACATGGCACCCACCATCCCTATGTTGCTCCTAGCAGGAATGCACTTGAGGAAACTACAGTGGTATCTATGATCAGTGTGGACTCAGCACTCCCACCCCCTAGAGTTCAGGGTCCCCCTCCTCCCCTGTTTAAAACAGGAATTGAGATGGTGTGTGGATCAGGTGGCCCAGAACCCAGGCCCTCCCCTACAAACTCCCAATCCCTCCCAGACAATGCATACAGATGCCTCAGATCTGGGAGGGGGAGCAACTCTAAGGCAGAGAAAAGTGCAAGGTATGTGGGCCGACCGACACAAAATAGACCACATAAACGTCAGAGAAATGAGAGAGATCCTCCTTGTCCTACAGACCTTCCAACCCTATCTAGAGCAGGGCCCTCTCAAGATATTCATGGACAACACAACAGTCCTGTGGTATCTCACTAATCAAGGAGGGACGAAGTCGTACCAGATTACTATCAAAATCCTGACCTTTGTAATGGCGAACTATCATATCCGCGACACATTTAATTGACCTCATGCATATTAAGTAGGTCTGAACGTCGACACATAACATTGACACCATTTTTCGATGTTAAAGTCGATAGTTACTATAATATGTAGATACGTCATAACCCTGACTTCTGTATGTCCTTGCGAACTGATGTACACATGAACATCGACATTCTGCCTGTTGCTCCTACCATGTTCGAGAAGGTGCCTGTCACGTAATTCACTTTCTACCTTTTGATTTTAAACCAAGTCATGCCTTCTGTGCAGACTAGCTCTGCAGGTGTGGGAACTGGCCACCTCACAGGGTATTACCCTGCAGGCAGCCTACATTCTGTCTCAACACAACTCCCAGGCAGATCTTCGAAGCAGAACCATTTCAGACAGCTACGAATTGATGCTTCATAGATGTCTTCTAAATCTGGTCCACAGGTGGGGTATACCACGAATAGAGCTGTTTGTCTCCTCCATAGACAGGCAACTTTTTTTAAATTTTTATTTATTTATTTATTTATTTATTATTTATTTATCATTTGTTGACCGGGAAAGTCTGAATAGGTTCCACAGAGCCTGTTTTCAGCAGAGGCCCGGGGAGAAATGCTCCAACTTCTTTGGTACAGTACTAGGACATACGACCCCAAGGCACTGGTGACATAACTTTTTGATGACCTGGAAGAGGAAATTTCTGTATGCATTCCCACCCATCCCCTTAATACAAAAAGTGCTGCTGAAAATTCAGCAGGACTCTCCAACAATTTTGCTGATGACCCCCTACTGGCCAAGACAGCACTGGTTCCCCCTTCTCCTTCATTTGTCCAAGGGCAATCACCACAAGTTACCCCTTTCAGTAGACCTGCTCACACAGAACAAGGGGACTCAAATACACCCACAGTGGCAATCCCTGCACCTCACCCTGTGGCTAATAGGACTCTGATCCCCTTCAGACACCTGTACAATAAAGACGTGTTCATTGTCCTGCAGGAGGCCAGGAAACCCAACACAATGAAGTCCTATCTCTCAAAGTGGAGTAGGTTTTCTATCTGGTGTCACAAAAGACAGTTGGACCCGCTGGAAAGTGGTAGTCCTCTAACCCTGTCTTACCTGCGTGAACTAATGCAGACAGGGCTGTCATACTCCTCTCTGAGAGCACATTTGTCTATCTCTGCTTGCCTCCCTCTGGATCCACCCCTTGCATCCAGACTCCCCGCTAAACTGTTCCTCAAAGGTGTACTACAGTTGAGACCACCCAGGAAACCATCTCCTCCTTGGGACCTTAACTGTGAATTAGAAAAACTCACTGTAGCCCCCTTTGAGCCACCACACAAAGCTCACATAAAATTCTGCACGTGGAAAACTGTTTTACTGGTAGCTCTGACCTCTGCCAGAAGGGTCTCAGAGTTGCAAGCTCTTATGGCCACAACACCATTTTCAGTCTTACACCCTGGGCAGGATGACTCTCAAGACCAATCCCTCATTCACCCCTAAAATAGTGAATGACCTATCCCTGAACCAGGCCATCCACCTGCCTACCTTCTTTCCCACTCCACACGGGGATAGTGAGAGAGTACTTCATTCCCTAGACATCCACAGACAACTGAGATTTTATCTTCATAAAACCAAACCTTTTAGGAAATCTGTCCAACTGTTTTCCTCCTTCCACCCCAGAGCCCTGGGGAAAGCTGTAAGCAAACAGACTGTCTCAGTCTGGATCTTTAGGGCCATTTCCTTCTGCTGCTTATACCATGGAAAGACCTTGTGGGGTAAATTCTCTGTATACTGTATTTTAACATATTGTGTAAAATTTTACTTACTGTGGAGCTTTTCTCCCTGGGTCTCCATTGAAAATAGACCTGTGTCCAGTCGGACCATCCTGGTTAACAAATGTAAAATAAAAATAATAAATACAATGTCAAAGCCTACTTCATCAGAGCCATGGCCTCTTCTGGAGCCTTTTTATAAGGGGCTAGACACTAACTGTATAGTTGAGGCAGCTACTTGGTCCTCAGTGCATACCTTTACCAAACACTACAAACTGGACCACATCTCCAGAGCCAAAGAAGGATTTGCCATGGCTATCCTTCATGGGTTCCTGGAAACATCATCTAGGCCACCTCCCAATCCTCAGTGAGCTTTGGCACTCACCCATGTATAGAATACTGCAACACTGGAATAGGAGGACATAGGAAAGCTGTGTAAAATCTTACCATAATCATAGATGTCTTTCTCTTCCATGTTGCAGTATTCCTTCCCTCCCACCTTCTTCCCCTCTTGTTAGACGGCACTTGCTCTCCTGGGTGACACTGGACAAGCTGTGCCCTTATAGGACTGGCTCTGACTGGGGCTTTCATATGTCCTGAGGTCTGGTGCATGCAGACAGTCACTTTTATGACCCACGTACCTGCTGCTACGTCAGACGTCCGATGCATCTAGAGGGACTGAAAATCTTTGGAAACCTGGCCGAACGAACAGGAAAGGAGAAGGGTAAACCCATATGTAGAATACTACAACATGGAAGAGAAGGACATCTATGGTTATGGTAAGATTTTACATAACTTTCCTTTCTGTATCCAAGTCATCTAAACCAATATATGAAGATAAAATTCTGGATAGTCACAGTTCAGTCCATTTTACCTCTACTCAGGAAGGACAACTGGATGTGTTCAGTAGATCTCCAAGATGCCCATTTTGTAGGGATAAATAGACACTCCAGGAGATTCTTCCATTTCAGGCTTTCAGGCAGGGAGCCAGTCATTTTCAGTTCAGAGGTCTTCCTTTTGGACTCACTACACTCTCCCACTTGTTTACCAAATGCATGGTGGTAGTGAAAGCCTGCCTCAAGACTGCAGGGGATCCAGGTGTTCCCATACAGAGATGATTGCCTCCTAACCACTCCAATCAGGGATGTATTGATTTAAAGGGACCGTTTACTCCGGTTATTTTACAGCTTGGGGATCACTGTCAATCTGGAAGAAAGCAAATTGATCCCAACTCAGCCCATAGAATTTATTGGATGCCACTTGGGTACCACAACTCAAATAACCACCCTGCCACAGCACAAGATTCTCTCCCAGTTGACGAGCAGCAACCCAAGCACTTATCCCATCAATTACTCCCAGCAGGACTAATTCTAACATTTCGGCTTCAGCAATCATTTTGATCCACCTGTTCTGATTTCACATGAGAGCCCTTCAATGGACCCTCTCTGTTCAGTGGTTGCAACTTTATCACTTCCCTCAGCACCCCAGTTAAACTCTTACCCATATGCAGAACTTGCATCAGATGGTGGATCACTTCCACAGACTTGGCAGGATTTTCTTTCTGCCCTTCTCCTATAGCTATAGTTAACATTGACGCTTCCCTTTGGGGGGGAGGTGCATTATGAAGAGAAGATTGTTCAAGTTATTTGTACATCATTAGAGACCAACCTTCACATCAATGTCCTGGAAATGAGAGCAGTCTTATTGGCACTGCAAACATTTCAAGACTTGCTTCCAGTGGATGTGATCTCAATTCAGACAACATTTCAGTGATCTGGTACATCCAACAGGCCAGGAAGGAACCAGGTCTTGCCCTGTATGCAGAGAAGCACTGAGGGTGTGGCAATGGGTGATGTCATCCCATCCCTTTCTACTAACAACACATAATGTGGAGACTTCAGTGTATGAGTGGACAGATTAAACAGGAGCATTCTTTCGCCTCATAAGTGGTCCCTCAGGTTAAACAGGAACCTTCTTTCTCCTCATAAGTGGTCCCTTAATCGGACAGTAGTTGATGACCTCATCTGCCGATGGGGCCAACCTTGCTGCAGTTTTTTTGCACCCTACCTGAACAACAAGTACAGCAGTTATTTTGCCTCCTCAGGGACAGTCACAGAAGGACACTGTTGTCTACAGTTGGTCCCGAGATCTTCTTTACAGCCCCACCCTTGATCATGAAATTCATTTAGAAAGCCAGAAGGTGCAAGACGAAAGTAATCCCCATTGCTCCATATTGGTCTTGACAAGTCTGGTTTACATACCTTTGGTCTTCATCCTACATCCAACCTGGATTCTGGCTTGCAGTCTAGAGCTCCTCTCCCAGCCCAAGAGACCCTAAAATTAACCACTTGGTTACTCAAATTCTAATGATGGCCAGGGATGCCATATTTTCAGAAAATTTAGTTCATATCCTTGACAGCTTCACAGAAGTCTAGCATTAGGAGAGTGTACAGAGGAAAATAGAGATTGCCCTTTTGGGCTACAGGGAAGGGTTTGGGCCCATTTTGGCATCCCTTTCTTCCATTTTAGAGTTCTTTCAGAATCGTTATAGAAAGGTTCAATTTTTTCCACAGTTAAAGTTGAGGTTGCAGCCATTTATAATTTTAACATAGGCCACAATGAAAGACCCATAGCCTCTTTAAAGGTATCTAAAGCCTTTCTTAGAAGAACTTTCCTACTTGAGTCACCCTACAAGGGAACTAGTTCTGCCACTGGATATGATAGTGGTGCTTCAAGCCATCACGACTTGCCTTTGAACCAGGAGCTTCTGTCAACTTAAGACATGGAAGACCAGCTTTTTGTTAGTAGTTACTTTTGCAAGGAGAATTTCAGAATTACAGGCTTTCTCATGCGAACCGCCGTGTCTGTTTTTTTCATGCAGACAGGGTGCTCCTAAAACCAAATCCCTCCTTTATTCCGAAAAAAATACCCTTAAATTCATATTTTTAGTCAAGACGTCCTTGTAGGGAGATTCCTTTCAAATTTCTATTTTTTTTTAATTAAAAAAAAAAAGTTTTACTTTATCAGAAACTGTAGCAGTGGGCTAAGACTTGGAGGTTTCAGGGTTGTAATTAAAGGTTTTACCACAGAAATTAACATTTCCAGTCTGGCTGTACCACAGACTCTTCAGTGTTCCTTTGCCCACTTGTCAGGCACTTTATTTGATGGAGCATGGACCAGGCTTCATAGAAGAAGAAGAAGAAAGTTGTACAGGAGTCTTCAGTCTTTAAGCTGACATCCTCCTTGCCTCTGTCAGATTACCCTACTGCTGCCATTTCAGGTGCATCTGATTGCTCATCAGATGTTCTTCGTGTTTCACTGTTGCAGTCATCACACTTGGGTTTTCTACCTGCAGGTAGCCCGAATGCCAGAGTCTTGGGATTTCTGTGTCGGATGCTGTCGACTCCTCCATGATGTCAGGTCGTCAGGGGTATAAAACATGCAGCCGACGCCATTACACCAGTCTTTCTTGCCGAGAAGGAGCCTGAAGCAGAAGCAGTTCGCAAGTGCCAGTCGGTCGCTACCTGAAATTTTCGTTTTTCGAGTTTCAAACCTAAAGTCTTCTAAAGCTAAGTACCCTGTTGGGGATTCTTTTTTCTTGCTCTAACCGATGTCAGAAAAAGTTAACAGTTGTCTTGCCTGTGGAAAGCAAATACCTCATAGAGATTTTCATTCTTACTGCGTCACCTCTTTAGGCCCAGACCAAGACGTCCCTCGCAGTTGGTTTTGTGCCTTGTTTAATGCCCAAACCATTTGTTGGGCTATTTTTGTAGCTAAATTATTTCGCTCTTGTTCTCTATATTCCGAAATGGCTTCCGTAAGCCATCCGACTACCGATCTTCCCAAAAAGTGCAAAGACAGAGACAGACCGCATAGGTCAATAACTGCCGACGACGCTTCTGTTAAGCTAGTCGCCATTCCGCCGGTACTCAGTGAGGTGCCTTTGCAGCCCCTGATGCCCGCTTCTACAGATGCGCAGGCCTCTGCTGAGACCCATTCGGAGTCCGGTATGCCGCAAGACGCTTCTTCGACTATGGAACCTGCGGATGTCTCTAGCTTGGATGGGTCCAGAGCCGCTGTGCAGGCACCGGCTTCTGAGGGTGTATTCCGACCTACCGATATTCATATTAAACCAACTTTTTTTTTTTTTTTTTTTAACTAAAACTACTGAGTTTTTCAGCCCAGAGTTTGCACTATGCCTAGAAAACTGACGTCTAAAGTGCATGCTGAAGCTCCCATTCCACAAAAACAAATGCTTAATATAGCTGAAGACCTTATTACTCTAATTAGGGGAAGCCAAGCCTTTCCCTGCTAAAAGACAAAGAATTGAATTTCTTTCTGATTCTGCAGACCAGGAGTCCAATGACTCTGACCCTTCTGATTACCAGGACATACCCTTATCTTCCTATGAGGATTCGGATACAGAGGAATTCATTCCCTCTGCCTCCCCTCCAGAGGATTTGTCTTTTGGTGAAACCTTGCATACCTTAAGAGAGCATGCCAGGACTATCCTCAGTCCAAAAAGAATCTTGGGGAATTTTAGATTTGCCTCAGCACAGGCCTCTAGCTATACCCCCTGTCCTGGATATTGTAGATGATGTCTTCATGGAATCCAGTCTTACTCCTGACACTTTATCACCAGTTCTTAGAAAACCTGACCGGTACTACAGAGTACCTGACTCTCACAAATTTCTCTCTAAGAATCCTACTACGGATCCTGAGACCATTTCCCAGGGACCTAAAGGCATTAAGGCTACCACAGCCAAAAACCCTACACCTTCAGATAGGAATTCTACAGCTTTAGACAGATGGGGTAAGAAGGTATATACCTCTGCAACTCTTGCCGTCAGGGCTTTGAATTGCCAGTTTCACATGTTGAAGTACCAGCAACATGTTATGGAACTAATTAAACAAAAAATGGTGTTACTTCCAGATTGTGCAGAAAATAAAGATTTACAAGAGTTAATGCATTCTGCAAACCAAGTTAGTAAATATACTCTGCAGTGTGGGTTTGATGCCTTAGAAGCATCTTGCAGGGCTGCTGTCACTGGGTCTGTACTGAGAAGGCATGCTTGGCTGAAGGATCAAGTCTTGCCAGACCATGTCAAAGCAACATTACTAGATGCTCCATTAAGTCAGGATCGCTTGTTTGGGACAAAAGCAGAAGAAGTTCTTAAAAAGATGGAAGAAAAAGCTAAATCTATACAAACTGTCAAAGATTTCTTACAGGTGCAGCCACCTAGATTCAGTAGGCACTGGCCTTCAAAAAACTGGTCCTTTCCAGTCCCTCCCAGGCCTTCTCAGTCCAAACCCAGGGGAAACAGACCCCATAGGCTGCAGTCTCAGGCCATGCAGAGATCTAAACAATGGAGTGTTCCCATCTCAAAAATGGGGAGTGGTAAGCCACCCCGTTATGGAAAAAAAGTTCACAATGACTTTCCAGTTATCCTTACCAGCCATGCCTAAGTACTTGCAGCCCTAGTAGGAAAACTCACCTTTCATGCAAAAAACTGGATGTCCATTACTCAGGACTGATGGGTTCTAAACAGTTGTATCCCAGGGATACAGATTCTACCCCCACTCACTGCTAACCCCAAGTAGGTTGCCAGACCTTCCTCCAAGCCAGTGGGCAAAGGCTCAAA
Organism: Protopterus annectens; assembly: GCF_019279795.1. Classification (NCBI taxonomy): domain Eukaryota; kingdom Metazoa; phylum Chordata; order Ceratodontiformes; family Protopteridae; genus Protopterus; species Protopterus annectens. The sequence continues at coordinate 725,984,538 of NC_056727.1, read as the reverse complement.
TGCAAGTACTTTCCCTTCTCCATATCAGGGCTATTCAACTTGTTGCAGTAGAACAAGGAGACAGAGTTTCTAATCCAGACTGTTCCTGGTGCCCAGAAAAGAGAGCTCTTGGTGCCCTGTCCTGGATCTATCAATTCTCAACACCTTTCTGGTGGTCCCAAAATTCAGAATGCTTACACTGCAACAGCTTTTTCCTATGCTAGCCAAGGATGCCTGGTTAGTCCCCCTAGACTTAAAAGAAGCTTATCTGCACATCCCCACAAGGGAGTTTTGCAGGAAGTATCTATGTTTCAAGGCAAGCTGTATACACCATCAGTTATCTGCACTTCCCTTTGGCTTATCTACTGCTCCCAGAGTATTCACAAAGTTCCTGGCTGCAGCCATTGCATACTGCAGGCAGAGAAATATTCAAATTTACCCATACTTGGACGATTGCCTGATTCAGTGGGACAGTCAGGAATTGCTACTTCAGCACCTGGCATTTGTAAAAAGACTTCTAACTTCACTGGGATACACCATCAACGAAAATAAATCACAGCTGGTGCCCAGCCAACAAATTGTATTCCTGGGAGCAAGCGTGAACACAACTTCCCAGATGGCATTCCTCACGCCAGAAAAACAGGTCCAGTTGACAAACTATTTCAAACTAATGGCCACCAAAACCCAGCTGTCTGCAAGGAAAATACTGCAAGCCCTAGGGTTCATGGCCGCATGCATTCTGCTAATTCCATATGCAAGACTGCATATGAGGAAACTTCAGTGGTACTTCCCAAACCCTGACAACTGACTCATCAGACTATGCATGGGGGGGCTCACATGGCAGGCAAATGCATTCAAGGCAAATGGAGCCCAGAACAAATTCCCCTGCATATCAATCAGAGTTGCTAGCTGTACATAATGCTCTGACAGCCTTCAAACACCTTACTCTTCCAGGACAGCTCTTGATAAAGACAGAGCACCACAGTTATATGGTACATAAACAAGCAGGGGAACTCATTCTTACACAGTCTGCAGGTTAGCCATGGCCTTGTGGAACACAGCCTTGAATAACCAAGTGCACCTGCAAGCTCAGTTCCTGCCAGGTAAGCAAAATTCACTGGCAGTTGACTTAAGCAGACATCTACTGGACCCCTCACAAGTGGAAACTGGAACCCAACTCATTCAAACTTCTAACCCAGAGGTGGGGAACACCAGAGTTGGACCTTTTTGCCTCTCCATGAAACCTCCAATTTATGCACCAGGAAACCCTCACAGTAGAGCCTGGAAGGTGGCTGCCCTATCCTTTACATGGGGAAAACCTCTCAATTTATGCCTTTCCTCCTCTGCCCCTCCTCTCAAAAGTACTACTCAAGATCAAACAGGACAGGCCAAGGGCAGTCATTATTGCACCAGACTGGCCACGCCAGCACTGGTACCCACTCCTGTGCAGTCTATAAACAGTGCCACCCTGGCACCAACATCAGACACCTTCCCTGCTGTCTCGGCAGGAGGGACAGATTTTGCATCCACAGCTGCAAACCCTAAACCTTGCAGCCTGGCTTATCCCCTGAATACACCACCAGCATCCCTCAGCGGACAGACGCTGGATGTCATCCTTGAGGCCAGAAGGCCTAGTACTAGGAAATCCTATGCTGAAAAGTGGAAAAGATATTGTTCTTGGAGTCAGTCACAAGGAAAGGGCACCGCTGTGCCCACCTTACCTCAAATCCTTGATTACCTAGCAGAGTTGCTCCACAGAGGCCTGTCCTTCTCATCCAGTAAGATTCATGCCTCTGCCATCTCAGCTGATAGTACTGAGCCACCTCTCTTTTCTCACCCTCTCATCAAACAGTTCCTGAGAGGAGCTAACAATTTAAGACCCCCTAGGAGAGCTCCCACGCTGGCCTGGGACCTTAACTTTGTCCTGGAGAAGCTCACACTTCCCCCTTTTGAACCTGCTGCTTCAGCAGAGTTAAAATTCCTCTCTTGGAAAACAGCCTTACTTTTAGCTATTACTTCAGCAAGAAGAGTGTCTTGAGTTACAGGCACTAATGGCAGTGGAGCCCTTCATTATTTTCCATGCTGGCAGGGTTTCCCTCAGGATCCTTTATGCCCAAGGTGGTATCCAGTGTGGATTTAAAGCAGCAATCCATCCATTTGTCAACCTTTTTCCCTAATCCTCAGAATAAAGGGGAAAGGGTCCTGCACTCCTTGGACATACACAGCCAGCTCAGGTTCTACATTGACAGGACTAAGCCTTTCAGAAAATCTGACCAGCTGCTTGTCAGCTTTGCTACAGGGGCAGTGGGCAATGCCATTTCGAAGCAAACCATTTCCAAATGGATAGCACACTGCATCCATTTCTGCTACAAGCAGCATGGAAAACCTACCCCTCAAGGGATCAGAACTCATTCCACTAGAGCTACTTCAACCTCTAAAGCATTTCTCAGGGGAGTCCCTACCAGGGACATCCTGGAAGCTGCAACCTGGAGTTCTGTACACACCTTCACCAAGCATTACCATTTACCTATTTTTTCTAAATCCAGAACTGGATTTGCTACAACAGTCTTACAAGGCCTGCTAGCCAGCCCTAACACTTCTTGACTGCCTCCACCCTTCCTCAGCTTTGGGAATCAACCCAAGTGTGATGACTGCAACAGTGAAACACGAAGAACATAGTACAGTTGTGTACACTTACCATAAATGTACATGTTCAAGAATATTCACTGTTGCAGTCCTGGTTTCTTTCCCTCCAGCCCCCTGGCTTTTTCTATCCTTTCTACTTATCCTCTTTATTGCCATTTTTTATGGCAGGGGTATTTAGTTTTTACTGGAGGTGTTCCGCACCATGTAATAGCTTCCTATTTTGGGGACTCCTGACATCTGGGGCAAGAAAAACTGATGTAATTGCATCAGCTGCATGTTTTATACCCCTGACAACCTGATGTCATGGTAGAGGTGACAGCATCCGACGCAGAAATCCCAAGACTCTGGTATTCAGGCCGACTGAGGGCTACCTGCAGGCAGAGATATAACCCAAGTGTGATGACTGCAACAGTGAATACAGTTGAACATATACATTTATGGTAAGTGTACACAACTTTACTTTTCTGTTGCTCACTCTGGTGTTGCTCATTGAGAATCTAGTGATGACAGGAAATAAACATTTCCTCTATGGCTGTTTTTCTGTCCTCTTTTGGGCAAGGGAAAACTACAGCTGTAACTGTCTGAGGAGGGAGGGGGGATGATTTTTTTACAAAGCTTCCCTAAGCAGCTTGATCCCTGAGGAAGGGACCCATCCTTAGCTTGGTCTTTCTTTTTGGGGGAGGGGTCCCCGGAAATGAAAAGCAAATGGAAAATTGGGCATTGTTCACCTGTTTCACATAGGATGGACAGGGAAGATTGGATGGGTTTTGCAATGTCCTTTTTTTCAAGCCTTTCCATCTTTTCACTCTCACTTTTCACAGAATTTTAAAAGAAAGTGATCAATTGATTGATTTACTCTGTCTGAGAGATGTGAATTAGATTTAGATTGTGTAATAAAATAGTGAAAATAGCGGCACAAGCAATTCTATAATGCAGTGTTCTTCTGTTGCTTCGGCAGAAGGATTTCCAAGCTCTTACAGCCATTCCCCCTGTTCTGTCTGCTTTAGGGGATGTGTGTATTACTGCCTGCAATTTTCGTGAGAGTCAGCTGCCCCTAAAAAGGCATGTATAAAGTTCCTCAGTCTTTTAAATTTTTATACACTGTTCCCAAACCTGATACAACATCTTTATATAATTCTAGTTGATCCCACGACTACTAAGTGCTTAGCCAATTCCAGTCCTATTTCTGATAAGGATGGAAAAATTATTGATAGGTATGGGAAAAAAAGCATATACTTCTGCAACCTCAATTTCAGAATTTTGAATTGCCAGGCTCATATGTTACAAACTTTGTTTTGACTAATTGTTAAAGTTGGAGGAATATTTCTTCTTGTGAGAAAAATCTGCTTTAAATAACATGTTTTTTTCTATTGCACAGGTCACTAGTCATTATTGACTCTGTGTGTGTGTATGACTCTGTTGATAATTCTTCCAAGGCTATGGCCACTGGTACTGTTTTGAGGAAGTTTGCATTGCTGCATTCTTAGATCCTCCCAGATGATGACAAAAATGAGGTTTTAAATTCACCCTTGGGTAGAGATTTACTGTTTGGTCCCTGTGCTGCAGAGGTAATAAAAAGTTGTGATAAAAGGGCAAGCTGATTCAGGGAATTTGTATGATTTTTCAGCCCTCCTTTTCCAAATTTCCTAAGGGATTCTTTAAATCAGAATAAAGGGTCACAACTAATTACAGGTAAACAAATGTTTAAAAAGCAATGGTAAAGGGGTTCCGAAAAGAAGTCCTGAACCTCCCAAAACCATGGACAGTCCAACAAGTCTGAATGGCTGTTCAGTAGACCTTTTGACATTCTCCCATCCTGTGTCCCCCCCCCCCCTTTTCTCCAGAAACTCTGAATCTTCATGTTTCTCTTTGGGCACAGATAGTTTCACACAAATATGTTCTGCAAATCTTGCAACAACAGATGGCAGTGAAAGTAAATTCCTCGTTTCTAGGATGTCCATCATCCTTCAGAGCAGACTGTCTTGTTTTCACCAGTTTTTCATCACATGCTGCATCATGGAGTGATAGAAGCAATTTCTCCTTCCCAGGTGGAGAATGTTTTTTATTCAAGGATACTCCTAGTGCCAAAGAAAGAAAATGCTTGGGCATTGGTTCTGGATTTTTCTTTCTTAAACCTGTATTTGATGGTGCCCAAATTCAGAATGATGTCACTTCACAAACTTTCACCTCCTCTTCTCTTTCAGGTTTCTTGGTAAGATTAGACTTAAATGATGCTGATCATCACATCACTATTCATCTAGACGTCAGACGTTGCTTAAGGTTTTGTGTGTCTGGATCACATTATCATTTTGGACTATCCACTGCACCAGGTGTCTAGCTCCAGTTGTAACTCTCTGCAGGCTACAGTGTATCCACATCTTTCCAAGTGTATTCAAAAAGTGCCTAGCTCCAGTTATAGCTTGTTGCAGGCTACAGGGAATCCACATTTTTCCATATTTAGATGACATGCTTATCTCTGCAGAGTCTTTTTCAAAGTGTGAAGGATATCTCCCTTGGTGAGAGATCTCAAACACAAGCTAAGATTTCAAGAGGACGTATGAAAGTGTTTGACTCCACACAGGAGTGTGTTCCTCAAATGTCAACTAGACACCTTCGTTCAAAGAGCATTTCTTCTACAGGAAAAGTAGATCTAAATCTGTTTATAAGCTTTTGCACTCAGACTTTGGTCACTATGAGAAAATACTTTAGGATTTTGTGCATCATGGCATCTGTTATACTCAAGATACTCCTGGCAAGACTCCACATGAGAAGGACACAGAGGTATCCAAAATGTCTTTGGTCCTAGAACCAACACCTTTTATTTTTTTCAAATCCCAGGGCTGGGTTTTTTCAGAAGTGAAATAATTTGTTGGAGACAGCTATCCTTAAGTCCAGGTTTCCCCTTCTCCCTCCTTTCTCCGAAGCAATCTGTCACCACAGATGCCTTGGATGTGCTTGGGGAACGGTTTCAAGAGGGATACAAGTGCAGAGAGATGCATGACATCAAGGACAGAAGTAAGCACATGCATGTCAAGGAGAGGCTTTCCCTGATTAAGGAACTCAATTCTCTGAACTATTGATGTTAAGTTGTCTATCTCGGCTTCGATGTTCATCGTGTTACCCTGCTGCAGTCATCACCCTTGGGTTATCCTGTCGTCAGGCGTTCCCGCAGTCGGCCTGAATTCCAAAGTCTTGGTCCGGCGTCGGTTGCTGTCGCCTCTTCCCTGACGTCAGTGCGCCAGGGGTATATATAATGCAACCGATGCCATTTTCTTCAGTCTTTCTTGCCGCGCAGTGCCCGAAGCAGAAGCAGTTCGCAAGTGCCGGTCGGCCGACTCCTGAGATTTTTGAATTCGAATTTCAGACCGAAGTCTTCTATAAAGCTAAGTACCCCATTGGGGAAACTTTTCTTGCCTCAGACCAATGTCAGAAAAAGTTAACAATTGTATTTCTTGTGGGAAGCAAATGCCTCATAAGGATTTTCATTCTTTTTGCATACCTTGCCTAGGCCCAGACCACGACGTCACTTCTTGTCGGTTTTGTGCTAGGTTTAATAAGCGTACTATTAAAAGACGCTTTGATTATGCACGACACTACTTCGGTAGGAAATTTAACTACCCCATGCCGTCGGAGCAACTGACTACCGGCGTGCACAAAAAACGCAGGGATAAGGACAGGCAGCCCAGGCCTAAGCCAGATTCCGAGGCCTCGGCTGATCCAGTCTCAGGTTCTCCGGTCCTCAGTGAGGCTCCGATGCAGCCCCTGACTACCGCAGACCTGGAACCCGAGGCAGCTACGGAAATTTTGACGGAATGTACCAGGCCGACGCAGCCTTTTACTTCAGGCCCTTCTGACGACTTTGCTTCAAAAGACGGTGCTACAGAAACGCCATCAGTTTCTGAAGGCGTTTTCAGACCGACGACTCTCACCATTAAAACGTTTTCTAAGTCGAAGACTCCTTCTAAATCTAAAAGGACTGCACTTCAGTCTCCTGTTCAAGGCCCTATACCTAAGAAACAGATGCTCAAAATGGCTGAAGATTTGATTTCTTTAATCAGGGGTTCACAGCCGCCTCCTGACAAAAGGCCTAGACAAGAGGAAGATTATGCTTCCTCTGAGCAAATGTCCATTTCTTCAGACTCCTCTGAGGACCAAGACTATTCCTTCTCTCCTTATGAAGATTCTGATGCTGAGGACTCTATTCCCTCAGCTTCTCCTCGTGAAGACTACTCCTTTGGGGAAACTTTACACACTATGAGGGAACATTTTCACTGGGAAGGTCAAGACTACTCTGATTCAAAGAAAAGGCTCAGAGAGTTTCTTTTACTCCCCCAACACAGACCACTTGCCATCCCACCAGTTTTGGACATTGTGGATGATGTCTATTTAGAATCCAGTTTCAACCCAGACTCTCTATCTCCTGCTCCGGCTAAGCCTGACAGATACTACAGAGTGCCTGATTCCCACAAATTTCTTTACAAAAGCCCAGTAGCTGACCCAGAGACTATCTGCCAGTGTCCCAAGGGGGCTAAGGCTTCTATGGCTAAAAACCCAGTACCTTCTGAGAGGGATTTCAGAGCACTAGACAGGTAGGGGAAAAAGGTTTACACCTCAGCCACACTAGCTATGAGGGCACTGAATTGTCAATTTCATATGCTTAAGTATCAGCAATTTCTAATCTCTCAGTTAAAGCAACGAATAACCCTCTCCCTCAACAATCTGAATTGAAAGAAGTACAGGATCTGTTGCACACCACTGAGCAGGTGGGCAAACATACCTTGCATTGTGGGTTTGATTCTTTGGAGGCCTCCTGCAGAGCAGCTATCACTGGGTCTGTTATACATAGGCATGCTTGGTTAAAGGAACAAACTCTGCCTGATCATGTTAAAGCAAAACTACTAGTTGCTCCCTTACAGCCATATGTTCTTTTTGGAGTTAAAGCAGACGTTTTAAAGAAAATGGAAGATAAGGCAAAATCTATGCAGACAGTCAAAGATTTCCTACAAGTACAACCCCCTCGCTTCAGCAGAAACTGGCCAACAAAAAATTGGTCCTTTCCAGCCACTGACAGACTGCAGAGGGGTAAATACAGATGCCCAAGGGGCAGAGGACAACCACAAGCCCAGTATAGACCTCGCCAATGGGGCACTACAACACAGAAGGGAGGAGAAGACAGATGTCCTTCAAGGATGCATCTGTAGTCATCACATATGGGTTGTCCTGCCTCAGGCAGCCCTTCGGTCGGCCGGATTCCAAAGTCTGGGTCCGGCGTCGGCTGATGTCGCTCTTTCCCCGACGTCACAACGCCTGGGGTATAAAAGCGTCAGCCGGCGCCATCTTCCTCAGTCTTTCTTGCCGCGTGGTGCCCGAAGCAGAAGCAGTTCGCAAGTGCCGGTCGGCCAGCTCCTGTATTTCAGCTACCGAAGACTTCAAAAAGCTAAGTACCCCGTTGGGGACTCTTTCTTGCCTCAGCCGATGTCAGATAAAGTTAATAATTGTTTAACTTGTGGGAAACAAATACCTCATAAGGATTTCCACTCTTACTGCCTTCCTTGCCTAGGCCCAGACCACGACGTCTCGGCCTGTTCAGCCTGTGCTTCCTTCAACCGACGAACACTTAGACGTCGGTCGGAGTTTGCAGAGGAGTTTTTTGGGGCTAGTTTTGCTTATAAAATGCCGTCGGAGACCCCGACTTCACATTTAGTTCAAAAACAGAAAGACAAGGACCGACACACGCGGTCCGTGGTTTCGGCTGAAACCACGGCAAGGCCTACCGCGAGTGTCTCGGTTTCGGCTCCTCCGATTACCGAAACCGCACAACCGACTACCTCGGCACCGGAGACCCCTGCCGAGTCGGTTGTTGTATTACCTGCTGAAACTGGTGTCCTGGAATCTTCCGACACCATCCCTTTAGATAAATCTACTCCAGCACGTGGTGCAGCCAGGCCTCCTGCATCCATGTCCATTAAGGCTTTCTCTAGGGCTAAAGCTGCTAAACTCACAAAAGCTTTGCCCCCCAAGGTTACTCCTCAGGGAACTTCTACTGGTGCTCAGATCCTAACCTTAGCAGAGGATGTTATCTCATTAATTAGGGAGTCACAACCCCACCCGGACAGAGGCTCACATCCACCTCCAGATAAAAGGCCCAGGGTTGAGCCCTCTGATCCCCACTCCTCTGATGAGTCTTCTGTTGGCTCTGCCCTCTCGGACCACCAGGAGGAGGCTTTTTCGGTCTACGAGGATTCTAATGCTGAAGAATCCATTCCTTCGGCCTCCCCTCCTGAAGAGTTTTCCTTTGGGGAGACACTGCATGCTATGCGAGAGCATTTCCAATGGCAGGGTCAGGATTTTTCAGACTCCAGGAAAAGATTAAGGACCTTTTTACATTTGCCTCAGCATAGGCCTTTAGCTATACCTCCTGTGTTAAATGTTATTGATGATGTGTACTCTGACTCTAGCACAGCTCCTGATTCTCTCCCTCCGGCTCCTGCCAAACCTGATAGGTACTATAGGGTCCCGGACTCTCACCTTCATCTGTACAAGGGCCACTCTGCTGATCCTGAAACTATTTCTCAGGGCCCTAAAGGGGTTGCAGCTACCACTGCTAGAAATCCTCTACCCTCTGAGAGGGAGTCCAGAGCTTTAGAGAGATGGGGTAAAAAAGTGTATACTATGTGGGCATTAAATTGTCAATTTCATATGATACAGTACCAAGAGTATTTGTTAGATGAATTACATAAGAAACTGTCTTCCTCTGAACCCCTTGATCGCAAATCCCTTCAGGATCTGGTACATAACTCCCAGCAGGTTAGTAATCACTTTCTGCAGTGTGGTTATGATGCATTGGAAGCTTCATGTAGGTCAGCTACGACAGGTGCAGTCATACGTAGGCATGCTTGGCTGAAGGAACAATCTCTGCCAGACCATGTTAAAGCTAAACTTCTGGATGCTCCTCTGGAAAAACAGAAATTATTTGGTTCCACAGCTCAAGAGGTCTTAAAGAAATTTGAAGAAAAGGCAAAATCTGTGCAAACAGTCAAAGACTTTCTGCAAGTCCAACCACCAAGATTCAGCAGAAATTGGCCTACCAAGAATTGGTCCTTTCCGGATTCGGAAAGATTTCAGAGAGGCAGAAACAGACGTGCCAGAGGTAGAGGGCAAACTAGAGGCTCCAACAGAGGCCGTCAATGGCAGCCTCCAAACCAGAGAAGTAGTGCAGGATCAACAGCTACTACACAAGGACAGACTCAGTGACTTTGCTTTGACTCCGCCGACCAGGGCTCAATTAGAAGCACCTTTGGGCGGAAAGCTTTCATTATTCTCAGACAATTGGCACAGCATTACAAGGGACAAATGGACACTGCAAATTATAGACAAAGGATACAGGTTCCATTTTCACACATTGCCAAAATGAAAAGGCATGCCAGACCTGCCACCAAATCAAAGGGCAGAGGCCTTGAAACAAATCTCCAGCTTAATACAAATGAAGGCTATAGAAAAGGTTCCTTCCTCAGAACAAGGCCAAGGATTTTATTCCAGACTATTCCTGGTTCCAAGAAAAGAAAATCAATGGAGGCCTATTCTCGACTTGTCTGCACTGAATACTTATCTCATTGTGCCAAAATTCAAAATGCTGACTCTACAGCAACTCCTTCCCGTGCTGGGCAAGGGGTCTTGGCTGGTGACTCTAGACCTCAAGGAGGCATACCTGCATGTCCCTATCAGACAAAGTTGCAGAAGATACCTCAGATTTCTTGCAGGGTCAGAGCATTATCAATTCTCAGCATTGCCTTTTGGCTTATCCACTGCGCCCAGAGTATTCACGAAATGCCTGGCACCAGTAATAGCACACTGCAGACTCCAGGGGATTCAAATCTACCCATATCTGGACGACTGCCTTGTACAAGCGGACAACCAACAAACTCTGATAAAGGACTTAAATTATGCTATCAGTCTTCTGCAGGCCTTGGGATGCACAGTCAACATGCACAAATCAAGACTTGTTCCATCCCAAAGAATAACCTTTCTGGGTGCGGATCTAGATACAACCACCCAAATGGCTTATCTCACAGAAGAAAAACAGTCAACTACCGGATTACTTCAAAAATCTGACAAGACAAACTCAGCTGACTGCAAGGAAAATCCTGCAGGCTCTGGGTTACATGGCATCCTGTATTCTTCTGATTCCACAAGCAAGGCTACATATGAGAAAGCTACAGTGGTACCTAAGGAGTTTATGGACTCAGCACAGTCACAGTTTGGAAACTCTAATCCCACTCATTCCATGCCTTCACAAGGAATTTCTGTGGTGAGCTCAGGCCAGCCAGTCCAACAGAGGGCTGCCCTTCACAAAGCCAAAAACCTCCCAAACTATTACAACAGATGCTTCAGACCTAGGTTGGGGAGCACACATGGAGGGCAGAGGTATCCAAGGACAGTGGTCACGAAAGGAGCTACGCATGCACATAAATCAAAAAGAAATGCTAGCAGTGATACACGCAATCGAGACCTTCAAACTCTTTCTGCATCAAGGCCATCTACTAATAAGGACAGACAACACCACAGTTATGTGTTACATAAACAAGCAAGGAGGTACCCATTCTTACCCTCTGTGCAGACTGGCAATGAATCTATGGGATCTTTCCCTGAAACTCAATATACAACTACAAGCTCAGTTTGTGCCAGGAAACGACAATACACTGGCGGACAGCTTAAGCAGAAATATCATGGATGCACACGAATGGATGCTGCACCCAGACATTTTCCAACAGATAACACAATCTTGGGGGAGCCCGGACATAGATCTATTTGCTTCCCCCCACAATCATCAACTGAAGAAATTCTGCTCAAGGACATACCACCCACAAGCCCGGAAAGTGGACGCTCTCTCTTTCAGCTGGAGAAATCTGAACGTGTATGCATTTCCTCCTCTTCCACTGATGTCCAAGGTGGGTCAGAGCAGCCAAAAGTGATCCTGATAGCTCCGGACTGGCCAAGACAGCACTGGTACCCACTGCTAAGGAGCATGTCACGTAAGCCATGGCCTCTACCTCTATGGCCACTTCTACTGACACAGCACAGATACAAAACTCTCCACTCCAACCTGAAAACATTGCAACTAACAGTGTGGAGAATACCTTGATTCCTCCTCAGGATAAGCTATCCCAGAGAGTAAAGAATATTATTCTGGAAGCTTGCCGCCCTTCCACAAGGAAGACATACTCAGCAAAATGGAAAAGATTTCTCATCTGGAACACCACAAAGGGCCTTGATGCAACAATGATGAACATGGCACATATTCTGGAATATTTGGCAGAAATGTTCCACAATGGACTGTCTTACTCTTCTATTAAGATCCATGCTTCAGCAATTTCAGCAGAGTACAATACTGATCCCCCTGTCTTCTCTCATCCTCTCCTAAGACAATTTCTAAGAGGGATCAAAAACATTAAACCTCCTAGGAAACCACCTGTACCTGCTTGGGACCTTAACTACGTGTTGGAAAAACTAACACTGCCTCCATTTGAACCAGCCGCATCTGCAGATCTACAGTACCTCTCATGGAAGACTGCTTTTCTTCTGGCAATAACCTCAGCAAGAAGAGTTTCGGAATTGCAGGCCCTGATGTCAGTTCAGCCATTTATTATTTTCCATCAGAATAGTTTCATTAAGAACTAATCCTACTTTTATGCCAAAGGTGTTATCCAGGATTTCATTGAATCAAGCCATTCACTTGCCTACCTTCTTCCCAAATCCACAGAACAAAGGGGAGAAACTGCTGCACACCTTGGACATTCACAGACAGTTGCGCTACTACTTGGACAGAACTAAAGGTTTCAGAAAAACTGACCAGCTGCTGGTAGCATATGCTGCTGGTTCTCAAGGAAGAGCAATTTCCAAACAGACAATTTCACAAAATGGATAGTAAATTGCATCCGCTTTTGTTACTCATTTCATGGAAAGACTGTACCAACCAACATTAGACCTCATTCTACGAGAGCCACTGCCACCTCCACAGCATTCTTAAGAGGGGTGGCTACAAAAGACATTTTAGAAGCTGCCACATGGAGCTCCGTGCATACATTTGCCAAGCATTACAATTTACCTTTATATTCCAGATCCAGAGCAGGCTTTGCTACGGCTGTCCTGCAGGGTATCTTAGCTACACCATCCTTTTCCTAGTGCCTCCACCCCCAGATTGGCTATGGTATTCTACCCATATGTGATGACTACAGATGCATCCTTGAAGGACATAGTACAGTTTTGTACCTACCATAAATGTAGATGTCCGATAGGTATGCATCTGTAGTCAGGTTTACTCTCCCTCCTTCCCCTCTGTGGTACTCCTAGGGTGCTTACCTCTCTATTAGCTAGCTGGGGGATCTATTATGGTGTATTTGTTATATATATATATATATATATATATATATATATTTTTTTTTTTGCAAATGTTTGGACTTTTTATTGCATTTTTCCAAATTTAGCCTTCATAGAGGGCACCTGGCATCTGGGGCAAGAAAAACTGAGGAAGATGGTGCCGGCTGACGCTTTTATACCCCAGGCGTTGTGACGTTGGGGAAAGAGCGACATCAGCAGACGCTGGACCCAGACTTTAGAATCCGGCCGACCGAAGGGCTGCCTGAGGCAGGACAACCCATATGTGATGACTACAGATGCATACCTATCGGACATCTACATTTATGGTAGGTACAAAACTGTACTTTCTCAATCCACCAGAAGGCAAACTCAATGACTTGCACCTCATCTGGCCAAGCAATACTCTCTTGGCAGCCCCCTTGGGGGAAACACTCGCACTTTTTGCAGACAACTGGCACATTGTCACAAAGGACAAATGGGTCTTGGACATAATTTTACGAGGATACAGATTCCACTTTCACACCTTGCCAATGAAAAGAGGAATGCCAAACCTGCCACAAAATCAATGGGCAGAGGCACAAAAGCTCAAACTCGAATATTTCAGTAGTCGACCGACCGGCACTTGCGAAATGCTTCTGCTTCGGGCACCGCGCAGCAAGGAAGACTAAAGAAAATGGTATCGGTTGCATGCTTTATACCCCTGACAACCTGACGTCATGGAAGAGAAGACAGCAACCGACGCAGGACCCAAGACTTTGGAATTCAGGCCGACTCAAGATTCTTTTTAATACCAAAAAAGACAGGGGATTGGAGACCAATACTGGATCTCAGCAGATTGAACAAATCTGTACAAAAAGAAAAGCTCCGGATGGTGACACTGCAGTCCATTTTCCCTTTTCTGGGTCAGGACAATTGGATGTGCTCCATAGAGCTTCAGGACGCGCACTACCATATCAAGATGGACAGACGCTCCAGGAGATTTCTTCGCTTCTGGGTAGGGGCCAGTCATTACCAGTTCAGAGCTCTGCCCTTTGGTCTCACCTCAGCCCCCAGGGTGTTCACCAAGTGTATGGCAGTAGTCACAGCTCACCTGAGGCGTCAAGGATTCCAGGTGTTTCCCTATCTAGACGACTGGCTCCTGACTTCTACCACCAGGCATCAACTCTTAGAGGCACAAGATTATACAGTCACATCATGCACTCAACTAGGCATTACAGTAAATTTCGAAAAATCTGCCTTGTTGCCCTGTCAGTCTATAACATACATAGGAGCAGAATTAAACACAAAAGAAATGTTTGCAAGATTACCACAGGAAAGAGTTTCCACTATTCGTCAACAAGTGTTAATTCTAATGCAGAGCAAAAGGGTTCAAGTCAGACATGTCCTCCAAGCTCTAGGCTCCATGGCAGCTGCAGTTCTTCTTGTCCCATTAGCGCGTTTCCAAATGAGAATCCTTCAGTGGCTTCTTTTTACGCAGTGGTCTTTCCAGGAACTACCCATGTCTCACATGATCCTGATCACAGAAACATGCAAAAGGCACCTTTCTTGGTGGATGGTCTCCCCACTAGTAATTCAGGGCAGACCTTTCATACAACCCCCTCCGGTAGCCACAGTGACCACGGACGCCTCCCTGATAGGGTGGGGGGGACATTATCTAGGCAGGGCAGTCCAAGGCACTTGGCAACCTCACGAGTACCGTCTGCATATCAATGTCCTAGAAATGAGAGCGGTTCTCCTAGCGTTGCAAGCCCTTCAAGACTCTCTTCCTTCCAGGACCATTGCAATCCAAACGGACAACATGTCAGTGGTGTGGTACATCAACAAGCAGGGTGGGACCAGGTCTTACTCCATGTGTCGAGAAGCACTCAGACTGTGGCAATGGGCGATTTCCTCCCAACGTTTTCTGTTAGCAATGCACATCCCTGGGAAATCCAACGTTATAGCGGACAGGCTCAGCAGAGCTTTCCTCATGCCTCACGAGTGGTCTCTGAATCAGGAAGTTGCAGATCTTAACTTCCACAAATGGGGACAGCTTTGCTGCGACCTATTTGCCACTTCTCTCAACAACAAATGCAGCAAGCTATTTCTCCCTTCTTCCTCTTCTAGGTCATATACCCAGAGATGCTCTAGTCCACGATTGGCCTCAGGGACTCCTTTACGCTTTTCCCCAAGACTCATACAGAAAGCAAAATCGTTGGGTTGAAAAATAATCCTCATTGCCCCATACTGGCCTCGACAAATATGGTTCCCGTTCCTACACCTCCACCTTCTGGATCAACCGTGGATTCTGGACCCGGTTCCAGATCTTCTGATTCACCAATCAGGCGGGTTGCACCAATCCCTTCAAACCCTCCAGCTTGCAGCTTGGTTGTTCCACTTCCAACTTTAGCCAGGCTTTCCAATATCTCCCCAACAGTCCGTGATATTATTGTTTCCTCACACAAGTCTACTATGAGGAAAACGTATGCTAGTAAATGGAAACGGTTTTCTTACTGGGCAGAATCTAGAAACTTGGATCCTTTCTCAGCCCCAGTCCATGAAATTCTTAAATTTCTAACACAGCTTTTTCAGTCTAGTGCGGCTTCTGCTACCATTGGAGTACAACTAGCTGCCATTTCTAATTTTCATATTGGTATGTTTAATTCTAGCATAATGTCTCATAAGCTCTGCAAAGCCTTTATGAAAAGAACATCTCTTCTTAGACCCCCAGTTAGAGATCCTCCCCCTCCCTGGGATCTCAATTTAGTTTTAGCCTCCTTAATTTTGCCTCCCTTTGAACCGGCAGCATCATGCTCTTTAAAATTTCTTTCTTGGAAGACACTTTTTCTGGTTGCTATCACTTCAGCTAGACGTGTCTCAGAACTTCAAGCACTATGTGTTCGTCCACCCTACCTGGTGTTTCACAAGGACAGAGTTTCTCTGAGGACCAATCCATCTTTTATTCCTAAAGTCTGCTCAGAGAACAATTCAAATCAATCCATAGATCTCCCAGTTTTCTTTCCTAATCACAGCAACAAGGCAGAATACAAGCTCCACCAATTGGATGTGCACAGACAATTGCGTTTTTACCTCCATAGAACTAAGGAACTAAGAATGTCAGACCAGTTATTTCTTTCTTATGCTTTCAACAAACAAGGCCTTCTAGTTTCTAAAGTGACCTTATCCAGATGGTTATCTGATACTATTGCCTTTATATATCAGTTACGAAATAGAGCTACCAGCTAAACCAAAAGGTCTTTCCACTAGAGCATTAGCCACCTATGTAGCGTTTCAGTCTAGGTTGCCCGTAGACTCAATCTATGCAGCTGCCACTTGGGCAAACCCCCACACTTTTATCTCTCATTACAAGGTAGATATGGTCTCCCGGAGCAGAGCTTCCTTTGGTTCTACTGTTCTGAAGAGTTTGTTCTAATGAGCCACCCGGGATTTTAGGTGCTAGGGATGCTGTCCCAAACAGCAAGAACGAAGGCGAGATAGACAGCTTAACATAAAGAAGTTATGTACCTACCATAATGTTCCATGTTAGTTGTCTTCATCTCGCCTTCCTTCTTGCGTCCCTCCCTCCTTCCCCCTTAATAGAGGATTGTGAGGAGTTCCCTTTTGTTTTCACTGACTGAGCATCTTTTATTACTTCACATGCCAGGTAAATCTATAACTCTTTCCTTGTTTAGGTATTGGACAACCAGTTTTAGTAACTGGTTACTCTACTAATGTGTAATGTGCGCTGTCACAAACGAGATCTGGGTAGCTGACACTGGGCATTCTGGGATAAGGGGTAGCCTCGAGCCAGTAAGTAGCTCTCGAGCTATAGAAGATGGCCGAATCTGAGCCGAGGATCAGCTCCCAACCCAAACAGCAAGAAGAAAGGCGAGATGAAGACAACTAACATGGAACGTTATGGTAGGTACATAACTTCTTTTTGGGCGCCGGGACCTCTTTAAGTGGTCATAGACAATACCACAGTCATGTGGTACATTGATAGGCAAGGAGGGAGCGAGGTCATACCCCCCCCCCCCTTGCAGACTAGCGATATCAGCTTGGGATATAGCTTCACAGCACAGTCTTCACTCTACAGGCAACCTGCATTCCATCAGAGCAAAACTGTGCGGTAGACAAGCTGAGCAGGACCTGCATAGACCCTCTCAAATAGAAACTAGATAAGGGGGTCTTCCAAGACATGATCCATCTATGGGAAGTTCCTCAAGTAGACCTCTTTGCCTCTGCTCGGAACAACCAACCGGCAAGATTGTGTTCCAGGACTCCATGCAAGAAGGTCTGGAAGACCAATGCCTTTTCATTTCCTTTGACAGGAATGCTCCTGTATACTTTTCCACCAATGTTCAGGGTACTTATGAAGATTTAGGAATCCTGCAAGATCATTGTGGTGACTCCTTTTTGGCCCAGGCATCTGTAGCTCTTTCTTTTGGAAATGGTCAGGGGTGAATACCACAAACGTCTTCACAAAATGGAGCTACTGACTGCCTGAATAATGGGGTCTTCATTCCTTTCACACACTTGCTTTCTGAGGAACTGCAGCAGGTAGTAATGGAGGCAAGAAAGCCTGCTACTTGGAAATCCTATATTAGCAAATAGAAAATGATTTTTAGTTGCTGCCAGCAACATGACCAGGACCCATTCAGGGCTAGTTGTTCTCTGGGTGTACAATATGGCCTTTCTTATTCCTCTGTCACTGTTCATTTATCATCCATTTCAGCATGTCTGTCCACGGATTCTCCTCTTTCAATGCGGTCATGTATCAGAATGTTTTGAAAAGGGCTTTGCATAAGAGGGCTCCAAGAAAAGTGGTTGCCTCTCCTTGTGATTTAATGTGTTGGAGAAACTAACACTTGCCCCATTTAAACCAGCTAACCTGGCTGACTTAGGGTTCTTAACATGGAAAACAGTTTCTCATTGCTCTGACCTCTGCAAGAAAGGTGTCTTAGTTGTAAGCTCTTACTGTGAGTCAACCTTCTCTCATTTTCCATGGGGGCAGGATTTCTTTGAGAACTAATCCTTTTATATCTAAAGTGGTATCTGAGTTTACTTTAAGCCAACGTATCCATCTCCCTATTTTCTTTCCTGAACCTAAAAATGAGGGAGAAATTATACTACATACTTTGGATGTCAACATGCAACTCAAGTACTATCTTGACAGTACTACATTTTTTCAGATCTTTATTTCTCATGTGTCAAAACAGACTATTTCCAAGTCTGTCTACGCCTATTACCTTTTACTCTGCTCCTGATGATAAAACTAATTCCAGACAGGGTCAAGGCCCATTCTATCAGGCCTTGGCTTCATGTATGACTTTTTGGAAAGGGTTGGATGCTGTAAGTGTTATAGAAGCTGCTGCTTGGTCCCTGGTGCATACGTTTGCAAAGCACTATAGGCTTGATTCCTTATGTAGGTCCAGATCAGGCTTTTCTAGGACCATTCTCCAGTTGCTTCTGGGCTCCTCCTCTTCCACCTCACAGATGTAGTTAGCTAAGGTAATATACCCATATAGCTAAAGGTACTGCAGCAATGATCAATGTAATAAATATTGTGCAGTTGTGTATGTAAACTTACCATAACAGTTAATGTTCAAACGATCACTGCTGCAGTTGCAGCTCCCTCCCACCATCCCCCCTTTTTTGGTGTGCTTTTTATGCCAGGATGTGGATATTTATTTTTGTTATTCCTAGCATTATCCTTTCTTGGCTCAGCCTCTTTCTGTTGGCAGAGAAACTTTGAAGAGCTTTGTGCCCAAACTTGTCTTTTAGTTACTCAACTCAAGCTGTCTGATACTTTGGGTATGTGGATGGTGCCCTGAATCTTTGGAAGCTGGCTGGTTATTATATCCTTGGCAGGATATAACCCATATAGCTAAGGCCACTGCAGCAATGTTCATTCAAACGTAAACTAATGGTAAGTTTACTTACACAACTGTACTTTCTCTGTAGCAGCAGTTTAGTCTGCAGCTCCATTTCTGGGAGATAAGTCCACTTTGAGGAATTCTTCCACACACAATTCATTGCCATTTTTAAGATTAAAGCATTGTTTTTTCTATTTTTTGAGTAAATGTCACATTTTTCTTTAAGGAATCCAGTATTTATTTAAATATTGGTAGAGTCTTGTCAGGAATCGCATGCTTGATTTATAGGCTTATTTCTTTTTTTGGGAGAATTTTTGTGTTAAAAGTATACTGTTTCTGCAGCATTTCAGTTTAAGGGTTCATGCTTTACTTAAAAAGAGTGTTAAAACCTCAAATATTGTTTAGTGCTTGTGTACTGCATAACAACTTACTTTTAACATTTGTTTTCAGTCACAGCAGTGCAGGGAAAGGAACTACTGTTCATTTAGGGATTTTATGTACTGCCTATGCATTTACCTTAGTTTTGGGGTTCTTCGGGAAATATAAGTGTGTGCCCTGCTATTTCTGAACACTTTGTGACATGACCAGATCATGCTAGAGAGAGACAGAGAGAGAGAGAGAGAGATGCTTCTCCCACAGACTGCCACCTCCCTGGAATAAGCTTCCAATTCACGTGAAACAGAGCCCCTCCCTGACCTTCTTCAAATGCAACCTAGATAAATGGATGGGTTGACAGCAAGTTCACTCTTGGGTGGCGTCCATGTCCATCCTGGACAGAATAAGTCTGTATTAACTGCCACCTTACCTCTGTGAACTTCACTCACCTAATCACTGACAATTGCGGATTAAAATGTCTGTGAAAATGGCTAGGCTTGTAAGCTTTAGGGCTGTTAGCCTAGCGACCTTCTATGAACCTATGAATTTGCCTTCTGACAGACTCTCTTCAACACTGCTTACTGGCAAGTAGGGATATTAACTCTGATCCTACTGGCTCTTCTCCTGCTATTACTAAAAAGAAGAAACTTGGTACAAGTGAGTCCTTATAGTTTCCACTGACTCATTCCATGCGTTGGCCATTGGTGAGGCATCCTGTAGTGGCCATTAGTGATTCCTTCACTCCTTTGCTGGTTTCTAGGTTCCTCGGTGTTGTTTCTTCTGCTGTCATTAATTGGGAGTTAGGCATATTGTCTGCAGTTATTTCAGTGTCTGATAAGGGCACGGGAGAACTCTTTTCGTTTTTGAGTCTGAGAGGTACTCCAGAAGAGTCTTCTTGTAGCAGCTGAAGAAAAAGACCTCTTGCCTGGGATAAAGAACCATTACCCAGTCTGTCTTCTTTCAGGGATACTTTACCAAAGAAAAAAGAAGCAAAAGGTTTGACATTATTCATGTAAAGATGTAACATATAGTACATAAAGATGATCTTATCTTAGCCACGAATTTCTTGTAGGTAGTTGGTCTAGTTTACCTTGCAGCCATTTCAGCATGTGTGCCAATGATCACACCAGAGTCCTCTTTCTTGTTAATCCATTCTTGAAAGAGGTTTTGCACTTGATGCCACTTAGTAAGAATGTGGCGCCTTCTTTGGGATCTTAACTTTGTGTTAGAAAAAATAATTATTTCTCTATTTGTACCCAGTCATGTGTTCATTACTTGGAAGACTGTTGCAACCTTTCATGGTGGGAGAACCCTGTCTGGAGTTCCACAAAGACAGCATTGCTGTAAGAACAAATCCCTCATTTATGTCCAAAGTAGACTGAGTTTACTTTGAGTCATGCCATCAGACTAATGGTGTTTTATCCAGAAGCTCAAAACCAGGGATAAAATTATGTATCATTTAGATGTACTAAGTCAGCTCAGCTACTTTCTTGACATAATTAAGTCCTTTAGAAAAGCTGATCAGCTATTTATTTCTTATGATGGGACTGTGAAAGAACAATCTACCTCTAAACAAACTCTTTCTAGGTGGCTGTCTTTAGCTATTGTTTTTTGTTTTTCTCACTATGGCAGATCAACTCCTGGCAGTATCAAGGCACACTCGACAACAGCCTTATCCTCTCTGATGGCATACTGGAAATGGTTGGACTCCAGTTCTCTGGAAGGCTACTTGGTCCTC
Organism: Protopterus annectens; assembly: GCF_019279795.1. NCBI lineage: Eukaryota > Metazoa > Chordata > Ceratodontiformes > Protopteridae > Protopterus > Protopterus annectens. The sequence goes on along the minus strand of NC_056727.1, from coordinate 725,963,568 downwards.
TTTTCATAAATGTACAAAGCATTATAAACTTGTTTCCTTTTACAAGTCCAGAGCTAACTTTGCAAGGACCATTGTGTAGGGGCCCCTGGACCCTTATTCTTCCTCCAGTGGGTCTGAAGCAGCAGTGTGTCTGATGAACATAGTACAGTTGTGTAAGAACATAGCATAATAGTAGATGTTCATATTCAACACTGCTGCGGTAGCCTCACCAGTCCAGCACCCCCTTTTCTTTCATATAGATAAATCGATAATTTACAATGCTTTCATGTTTATATCTGATTAGAGGTTCAGAATAAGGTTGCTTCCTATCTTTTCTGTGGGGAAGAAAGTCCTGAAGTCCTCTCCTTTTGCTTGCTATTTACATGATAGGTGCTGGCCAATCAGCAGCCAGAGGGAATGTACATGAGAGATCCAGGGCTTTTGAGGCAGGATGGTTGTTTACTTCCAAGGAAGCAGATAGGCAAAGTCTGCTACAGCAATGTGAAATTAATTTGAACATGTACTGTTATGGTGACTTCTTATACAATTACACTTTGTAGATTTAGATTCTGAGGAAAGTTTTTCCTTAGATCCCCCTCCACCAAGAGTTGCCTTTTTCTGATATTATAGCCAGAATGAAAGAGTTGTTATAGTGGGGGCAAATAACAATTATAGAATCCCAGCAAATATATTATGACTTATTTCAGGTGGAATTTCCTTATTCTCTAGCTGTCTTGTCAGAATTAGCAGATGCTTTCTTGGCAGCTGTCAGTTTGCCTGGAAGTCAACCTGCTGCCCCCAAAAGGGTCTGATAAATTATAAAACATTCCACAAATCCACAAAATTCTCTTCTGAATCCCCAGATCAGACCCTGTATTGATCTCCTTAGCAAAACCATTTTCTGGTACACATCATCTGGCAGCTACCCTTATTCCTTCTGACAAAAATGGGAAAGCATTTGATAAATTTGGGGGAAACAATTTTACCTTTGCCCTCAGAATAGTGAAATGTCAGGCTGAAGTAAACATCAAAGTTTCTGCTGGCTTCTTTTGGCAGTATGCAAAAGTTAACTGCTGATCTTGATTTTATACCAACCAACAATGTATTACTCATCTCTTTCAACATTACAACATGTACATCACTTTAAATCACTCTATTTAAAACTGTTATACAGACCAGCAGCAAGTTACCCACTCCCCTCTCACATTACACTATACCTTACCTACTCTTCTCCAAACACTGACATATATACATACATACACACGCATATATATATATATGTGCGTGCACACACACACGCACACACATATATATGTAGGTTCATAGGTGTGTACTAGGCTAATGGCCCTGGAGCCTTTAAAAGCCTAGCCCATAGGATTTACCTTAGCATTGTGCCACCCAACCTTAGTTCCTAGTGCCTCTGTTGTGCTGATAAGTTCATAAATCCATTGTGGAAATGAGTTAAAAACTGAGAGCTTTGCCACAAAGACACCAGCACTGAAAATTTACTCAGGGAAGACACAAAGTGGTGGAGGCTGCTACGCCCATTAGGTAGGCCTGCAGGAGTATTGGTGTGACATTTTAAGCATTTTAACCTTACAAACTATCATTAGCTGTATTTTCTCAGTTTATTCAAATATTTTCTTAAGAAAAATACGTATTTGTACATTTTCTTTACCTGCAAGTGCGCATATTTGAGATGAACAACAAACTTTACCATTCCACACTATCCCCACACCTCCCATCTTTATCTGGTTACCCCACAGATGGTGGTGGTGGTTCTCACTATTCAGATTGTCAGAAATATTACATCATACTTACCTGCATTAGTCATCAATATCGATAATAAAGAATAAAAATACTGACAGAGCAACGTTATGTTACCTGCATTAGTCATCAATATCGATAATAAAGACTAAAAATACTGACAGAACAACGTTATGTTACCTGCATTAGTCATCAATATCGATAATAAAGACTAAAAATACTGACAGAGCAACGTTATGTTACCTGCATTAGTCATCAATATCGATAATAAAGACTAAAAATACTGACAGAGCGAGGTTATGTTGTCAGAGCTGCACCGTCTGATGGTGCGTTAATATAAACACACAATAGATCAGACTGATATTTTTCCAGACGGGCATAAAGACTGAAGACAAAATTGAAACATGTAGTGTAGTATAGTGAATCAGGAAAGGAGAAAGGGGTGTCAGGATGTTCTACCTGTACCCGTTTGTTACAGAAATGATGCAATTTGAAGAAGAAAACCCACTTGTTCAGAATTTAGAACACACATTGACAATTACTGATAATGACCAACCAAGTTGTACAAACTTAACACTTTAGTCCATAACATAGTCATTAATAACGAAATTGTAGTCTACAACTCCAAATTCCCAGTGTGTGACATTGTGAGCTGCATAAATGCACACAGCAGAGGATGTGGATAGTTTTCCTGGCATACACCCAGTCTATATCCCCAAAAGAATCTCTCGTTTTATGTCCAGTTAAGACACCTATGAAGAATGAAATCCAGTTAAAAGATGCATTCCTTCCAATGGATTGTTCAGGGAGTCTGCTGTCTAAAATGGTTTCAAGCTTTAACAGAAACAATTAACAGCTTATCATGATGCAGGCTTCTAAATGTTGTGCTTCATAAAGCATAACCACTTCACTTACATAACAAACAGCATTTGGCTAGAATGTATGACACTTGCCCAGTAAGTAGCAAGCAATTGGTATGTGGTATTCCCTTTCTTCTGTAACAGACATATAGGATTCATGTTATGAAGTTTCAGACGTGACAAGAATTTCAAATGAATCTGCACAGAAAATGTGTGCAGTAGCAGACAATGGGTATAAATGCAGAATGATTTCATCATTTTATTGTCATGGGTTACTCCTAGAAACAAGAACTGTATGTGTAATTTACTGTTGGTATAAATGGTAAATTTTATTTAAATGCTTAAAATGTATTTCAGCACATGAGTTAAGTGTAGTGTCTACGTGCTTTGTGCTGCATTAATTATGAAAACTCAAAATTTTGTGTGTTTCTTGCGAAGGTGCTCATCTCTGCCAAGGCAATTGTCTACATTAAAATAATACTGGCCAGCTTCCATAAGTACTACATCAAGGAATAAGCAGAGAAAGCTGTATGCATTCTAAAAGAACATGCTACAAAGCGTTCAGATTTAAAAATAACTTCACTACACTATACAAGTAAACTAAAGAAATACAATGCAGCGTGTACTCAAAAGTAATATCTTAGACAAAACATCCTCATTATATTCTGCTTTCTACTGGCGATTTACAATGTTCTAATTCTGACACTCATGGAAGCTTTACTAATTGCGTGCAAAGCCATCTTATGTTTTTGAAAGTCGGAGACTCTGAGCAGTATCCCCAAACACACCGTTTGGAACTACTACCCAAATTAAATGTGGCGGGGGGGATACCTTAATCTTCCAGCATGACAACAATACCTCTCAACTGTCCCTAATTTTGAGTCAAATTTTAGGTCAGTCTGTATTAATCCCTCATAAATGTTGTGAATTTTGGAGAAAAGGTGGTGACATATACCTAATAAACAGGAACAATAATTAGAATTATGGACTTCTTTTGAGTCGGGTATTAATTCATACTCGCTTATTCTATCATGTTAATTATACTAATATTTTAAAAGTGCCCCTGATTTTCTGGATGTGTTCCATATTGGTTCAGCATTACAATAACCACATACTACAGTATATAGAAAAGGATACCGAGGCATCATATTACATCTTTGGTTTATAAGTATCAAGTCAAAAGCCTTATTAAAATATAGAAAATTAACAATTTCGTCATCAGGTCCCCTATTTACTTGTTAAAAAGAACTGAATGGAGACCACTGCCCAGAGTCAGCAATTTTTCAAATTGGTACACTTACAGGAAAAGCTAATCAGTTAAAGAAATGAAAGTACACGCTGCTTTTGTAAACCAATTGTCCCCTTAACAAGTACGATCACTAGGCACATCATTCTTAAACTTTAAAAAAATGTTATAGCCAATTAAAATAGCTCAGCATCATTCAAAGTATTCCACATGTAAAAGCACATCCTTAAATTGCATGGACTGAATACAGTTCAACATTGAGAGATAACAGCAATTGAATAAGTGCTGTGGTATGCAGGTCCTGCTGGTCAGATAAATATGCACAGTCAAATGTACAAAATCTGCGTGCATAAACACTAAAACTTTTACTGTTCTGTACTAAAAGCGGCACACTGCTGTACGATAAATGTTGCAATGGTAATGCTTTCCCGGTACAGTTTCAGATAGGATCCGAACTGATTTTACAGTACAGTAGCTGAATTTTAAAAAAGTAAACTAAACACATATATTTTAAGTTAGATCTTACTGTAATTTGTCAATCCAGTAGTAGCATAACAAAGGAGTAAAAATGCCTACAGTTATATTTACCTAAAGAAAGGTTGAAAGCTGAAACAAGCTCGTACTAGTAGGAAGCACTGTTTGAAACAGGGAACACCAGCGACAAGTTACTTATTCCAGACGGAACAAAATGAGAAAGGAATACAGCTTTGCACGCCTTTGTGAAATTAAGTTAATGGCGTGGGAAGGATTACAAGGATGCCAGCACTGATATTAGAAGATAGGGAGGGGATTACTACAGTGATTGACAGCACTGGATCTTCGGTCCGAGGCAGAAATGCGATTTCAGGAAGGAGACAGTGCTCCTTTAACGTCACGTGGAAAGCGATGGAATGATACACCGGGTGACAGATTGTCTTGGCGAACATGGCAGGCATAGGAGAAACACATAAACATGGCGACACTCACCTGAAGACAAAACAGTACAGGATTAACTCATATTGACCACATGTTTTTAATAAAGCACAGTAGAGGTACACCGATAAATAAGCTACGTCACCCTATACTTAGCGTTACTTATACAAGTTTGCCAAGACATCAACATCAGCTGTAGCTAATCTCCACTTACATATCTTCCAATGGTAATTTTACCCTTCTTGGGACACTCGAAGACGCGTGCTGCATGATGGTCAGTCTCACACCTTATCATACCTTTTTCAGCCGCTACTGCAAGCCCTGGCAGTTAAGCACACCATGATAAATGTATTCCTTCCTCACAGCATTACACACTGACTGCATAACTCGCCGCCTGTGTAATAGCAGTACCTTTGTAACACTAATTTTCCTTACAACAAGAATTAAGCCTTTACTGTATGTACATGTGCATTTCATACCCTGTAAGGCTGAATGGTGTGCAAATACTGGTTGCAGTCATAAAACTGTCATTCGAGGCTTCCTCATACGGTGGTAGCTGTGAAGGTAGTTAAACACCTCTGCAATGTAAATTACTCCACTGCTAATAACTAATGTGACAAAACAGCTATTGCAAAACACATGTCGATGACGCAGGATTTCACGGCCTGCCACCAAACCACTTTGACAGGCTAGCTATATTCGCAGTAGTGCAATAGATAGCCAAATAAAGATGTCACTGTTCACCACTGTTTGGTCAATAGCTACCACCTAGAAAAATACTAAACTGTTTAAAGTATGCACAAGCTTGACCTTTAGAGACAGGCTATTTATGCAGAGTGTGTTGAGATTAAGGATGTACTCATGAAGAAATATGAGTCAGATAATGGTTCAACTAATTTATTAATACTCATCCAAAATTACAATAACGCATGGCATAGAAGCACTAAAATGTCAGGTGTTCTCTTATTCATTTTGAAGCCACTCAGTGTTGCTGTGCAACTTTACATATATTTACAAATATGCCGAATGAAAGTTCAGTCCTTATTAAAAACCCACAGTCCCTCAAAAGGAAGAAACCCAGTGTAACCCTCATTTACTTCTGCTGGAAAGTTTGACCATACATTTGACACCACACAAGCAGGGAGGACTATTCTGCTGCCGAAGCCAAGCTTGCAATTGTTGTACACCCACAGAACATAGGCTCTGTATGCCACCAGATGGTACAACATATATTTATATATATATATATATATATATATATATGTATGTATCACTCAAATTCTAACTCCAGCACCCCTACCATTGCTAAAGTGATTACTTCTACATACTTTATTTACTCATTCCCCTAACAACCTATCTAATTACCTCCTAGCGTAACCTACATATCACTCATCTCCTGTCCTACACTAGCCACCTCCATATCAACAAACACCTTACCCACAGAAACTGTAATATCACCACTCCTTTACACCACCATCTTCACTGACCTCTTTTCCCTAAAATATGCTTCTGCAGTAACAAGCCCACACTTGCTACACTAATATTCTAAATTGCTATCTAAACTAACCTGCTTATTTCCATGCTGTTTATCTCTACTTAACCTATCTGGTGACATACACCCAAGTCCAGGCCCTCAACTCCAACTAACCCCCCCCCCCATATCCAGATAATGGTTCCAACTGTAAAAGCCTGCTCACACACCCTCTAAATAGCTCTGACCTCCTAATAATGAACACCAGTCGAAGAAGCATCCTGAACAGAATTGACAAGTCCACTGTACCCTTGCCCCGCACTCCCCAGGTGTAGCAGTATTAACCTGGTTAAAACCACACACAAATGATAACGAAACCTAACCCAAGGTTACAATATTCACAGACTTGACAGATTTAACAAACGTGTTGGTGGTTTTTCCATTATTTACAAAGATATACTTGCACTAGAAAGAATAGAAAAAAATCACCCTGAGCCATCAAATTCAGAAATTCAAGTCTCCCACCTCCAACTAAACAGTAATAAAAACATTATTGCAGCAGTATACATTTCCCCTAGTAATAATGCTGCTATAATAGAAAACCTTCTTAACTAGACAGCATCCCCATTCAACCAAGAAACAATTATCTTAGGAGATTTCAACTTTGACTGGTTTACCTGTACCTCTATAAACCCAACCAACTATGTTAATCTATTTACCTTCTCTGAAATAATCTGTTTCCCCAACTACAGTTGATAAATACAGTAAAAGGAAATCTATCCTAGATTGGACTCTTACAAATGGACCTTCCCTATATCACCACACCAACTACCTCCCAGATACTGTCAGCGATCTTATGCCCAGCTATTTTCTCAGACACAAAGTATGCCGTTCCAAAAACATCATATGCAAATGTGTCCGTAACAAAATAAAGTTTGACTCTGAAATATTTAACTTCCTTCTAAAAAATGTGACTGGTCCCCTCTCAAACATCTCCAATTAGATGAAACAGTCCAGTACTTCGGCAATAAATTCCTTGATATCCTTAACAACCTGGCTCCCCTTAGAAAAATTTGTATAAAAGCAAAACCAACCCCACGGCTAACAAAAGATACCAAACTGCTCATAAAACAGAGACAGAGCCTGGTCACGCTACCAAACCATCAAAAACCAAACTTCCGTACTTAATTATCATCAGTTAAGAAACTCGGTCAAACAAGAAATAAAAATTGATAACAAAAACTATTATTTCATAATCCAACACAAACATCAAAATAACCCCCCAAAGTGCCATAACATGACTCAAACCCCAAATATGTACTCCTCAAACCTTACCACCAAGTCCATAGCCACCCAATTTAATTTACACTTCACAAGTTCAATGCTATCACTTCTAAATAATGACAATACCACCCTACTAATAGTTCCTTCCAGCCCTGCTTCCCATAAGTCTTTTTTATCAAACATATCTAAACCAGCTACATAAACAAGCTCCTTAAAAAAACTCAGACCAACATCACTTGCAGCCAACCTACTCCCCAACGAATTTCTTAAACTTTCAGCTGATGTCATAGTATACCCAGTCTCCCTATTAATTAACCATTCCATCTCTGAACAATATATCCCCAAACTATGGAAAATCTCATACGTTATTCCCCCTTCACAAAGGTGGCACTTCCACACAACTGTCAAATTGCAGACCGATCGCAATGCTTCCACCCCTGGGAAAAATCCTCGAGAAATGCATACATTCTCAACTGATGCCTTCTCTACTAGACAAAGACCTGCTCTCCAACTCTCAGCATGAGTTTAGACTAAAGCACAGCACCACAACTGTTCTTATAAGTTTCACAGACAGTCAGTTAGCTTAGAAACCAAGGACAATTTGTATCGTCTGTCAACCTCGACATGTCAAATGCTTTTAGCACAGTTTCACATCAAAAACTTTGCAATGAATTTGCCTCCCTAAACCTCTCCCAAACAGCTATGTTATGGTTCCATTGCTACTTCTCAGAATAACAGGAAGAAGTCAAGTCGTAAAATGAAATCTCATCTCTACTACTGGTCTCAGTAGGTGTACCAGAAGGTTAAATTCTTGTACCACTACTCTTTACCATTTTTACCAGCAATCTCAGTTCAGCAACCCACTCCGCATCCATTGTACAATATGCAGGTGATTCATCACTCATCTGTGCAGCCACCTCTTTTCCTAAATTCTTACAAATAACTCAGAAAGTATTTACAGACATAGAGCAGCATCTCTCTCCATTAACTCATATTCAGTCCCAGTAAGACCAAATCAATGCTATTCTCAAACAAAATAGCTCAACTCCCCATTCCCTTCATTATCTACTCCAATAACACAAAAATTGAACCTGTGGAACACACCAAGCTGCTAGGTGTCAGTGTCGACAATGCCCTTAAATATAACAATCACCTAGCCCAGACAATCAAAAAGTTACACATCAAACTAGGGTCTCTGTACAGAACCAAGCCATTCCTCACCCAAACTTCCAGACAGGACATTGCTGGAACACATCTGCTGTCTACCCTGTTATATGCCTCTCCGATCTTTGCAAGTCTAAGAAAAACTGACCTAAACAAGCTTGTGACCTGCTACAATAAAATAGCCAGGTTTACCTCTAACCACACAATCAGATCCCACCATTGCTCGGCTCTCCACCAATTAAACTGGATCAAACTTCCATATCTGTTAGTTTTTGATCAGTTAACTCCCCACACCATTATACTTCATTCTTGGGGTGTAGATCATGACCTCTAGCTTGCTAGGATGCGGTAATGGACTTCATCTGTGGTGATTTGCATATGGATAAACTCCAGGGCATCATCCTGTTTAACCAGTCTTAGAGGTATATTTGTTGTTAATGTAGATAGACACCTCCCCCTTTAGTCTCTGTCTTTGCAGCTGATGGGCAAACTAAGTGGAAAGCACTGAAGCCTTGCACTGCTGTAGTACTTTCTGTGGCTTTAAACAATGTCTCTGATGGCATAGATGTCTATATCCTCCAGTGTAAGGAGAGCAGGTATGGTGTAGAGTTTCTTCTTAAGGCTCCTATCATTGAGCAGTCACATCTTTAGGTTCCTTTGGGTTTTATTTGCTAAATTACTAATTTTGTCAGTTTGGCATTGCCTAAAAAAGCCTCAAAGTAGGTGTCTCAATTTTTAGACAATATCTGGAAGCCCAAGTGGAGGACAGGTGCAGACCATAATTGACAAAGCAGCGTGGTCTATTAGTCATGTCCTCCCATGCTGACAAATAATGAATCCCCCTGGAATAACACCAGAAATTAAGCCAATTCAGTCAGTCTTTTTTTTTTTTTTTTTTTCGTACTGTGGCAGCATCTTTGGCGAAGGTGGAATGCTGTTCAATTCAGGATACATGATTGCATTAAAGACATATTTAGTGAGATCCATAATGTCTGTCTGCATATAGTCCAAAGAGGTACGACTCTGATCTTTTACACTCACATGGACTGTGATGGAATCATACTGGTACCTATGGTGCATTGATTTGAGTGTGTAAATGCATAACCTGGTGGATCCTAGTTCCAGAGAAGCTGTTATCTTCTCATTGTCCAGTCTAGTGAGTTGGGCATCTGAGTGTCATGCAATGGAGTCCCTTATGACAAGAATCATGGGTTAAGAAAAGGGAAACAAAAAAAGAATCTTGTGTTAAGTGTTTGGTTTCCTTGTAGGCTTCATTCTTAGGTGTCCATTGGAAGTACTGTAGGCGTATGCATGATGTTTGGTATTATTTTTTGTGTGTGCTTTCGAGACTGCTGAGGATAGGTGTTGCCATTTGAAGGTTTAAGAGGTCTTTGAGGTTTGGGAAGATAGCTTTTCAGTGCCTCAACATAAAAATGGTCTGTGTGTGTGTTGGGCACTGTCTGGTGGATGTAGTTTGTATGTTCTTGACAACCTTGTTTGTAAGAGAGATTTGTGCCTTCAAGAAAATTGTGTCTTTAAGGATTAAAATGTCTGTGAAAATGAGACAAGTTACTACATTGTTTCAGAAAAGAAACTGAAGTCTAACTCCTGAGCACTCTGGCCAGTAAATGACTACACTTTGAGCTCTTCTGAAGTGCTTCCATACTCTGAAAGACTAAGCAAACAGCTTCTTCCTGTCCTGAAATTGTCTAAAAATGTTCCACATCACCAAAGTATCCTTTTCCGATTTATTAAATAGAAATATTGTCTGCAAGTAAGGCTAATTTTTCTTGAATACCATACCAGTAACATCTTTGAATGTGTGAGTCCTTTGATGTTCTTCGTGTTTCACTGTTGCAGTCATTACATTTGGGTAATCTGCTGGCAGGTTGCCCTCAGTCGGCCTGAATAACAAAATCTTGGGTCCTGCGACGGTTGCTGTCTCCTCTTCCATGATGTCAGGTCGTCAGGGGTATAAAACATGCAGCCGATGCCATTTTATACTGTCTTTCTTGCCGCGCGGTGCCCGAAGCAGAAGCAGTTCGCAAGTGCTGGTCGGCCGACTCCTGAAATTTTCGCATTCGAGTTTCAGAAGCCCTCAACTAAAGTGAAGTACCCCGTTGGGGAAACTTTTTCTTGCTCCTTACCAATGTCAGTAAAAGTTAATAATTGCATTACTTGTGGGAAACAAATACCTCATAAGGATTTTCATTTGTACTGTATTCCTTGCATAGGCCCAGATCATAAAGTGCCTTGCTGTCGGTTTTGTGCTAGATTTAACCAATGCACTATTACGCATCTGTATATTTTTGCTTCTAAATATTGTGGATCAAGATTTAATTACCCTGAAATGTCATCGGTTAGCAATCCGACTACCGGAGTTCACAAAAAAACGCAAAGAAAAAGACAGAGACAGACCGTCGAGGTCCAAAACCGACGGCGAAACTTCTCCTAAGCCAGTCGCCGGTACTCAGTGAGGTGCTTTCGCAGTCCCTGATACCCGCTACGTTTGAGTCGCAGGCCTCTACCGAGACCCATGCGGAGTCCGGTATGCTGCGAGATTCTCAGAGAATTGAACCCGTGGATGTCTCTCCCTTGAATGGGTCTGGAGCCGCTGAGCAGGCACCGCCTTCTGAGGGTGTTTTCAGGCCTCAACATTTTTATATAAAACCGACGCCAGCCTCAAAAACAAAATCAAAAACATCTTCTATGTCTAAAAAACTGATGCATGAGCCACTGTTCAGGGCCCTATGCCCAAAAAACAGATTATCAAAATGGCTGAGGACTTTATTACCTTGATCAGGGGTTCCCAACCCCCCCCCCCCCCCTGCTAAGAGGCCTAGGCAAGGCGCTGATTATGATTCTTCAGATCCGGTTTCCATTTCTTCTGATTCCTCTTCTGATCAGGAATTTTCTATTCCACCCCATGAGGATTCTGAAGCAGAAGAATCCATCCCATCTGCATCTCCTCCTGAGGGATTACTCTTTTGGAGAAACCTTGCATACTTTAAGGGAACACTTTCACTGGGAGAGTCAGGAATGTCCTTCATGGATGCATCTGCAGTCATAACAAGTGGGTTGTCCTGTCGTCAGGCAGCCCTGCAGTCGGCCGGATTCCAAAGTCCGGGTCCGGCTTCGGCTGATGTCGCACTCCACCCGACGTCATCTCTGTTGGTCTTCGGGTATAAAAGCATCAGCCGACGCCATTTTCCTCAGTCTTTCTTGCCGCGGCTCAAGCAGAAGCTGTTCGCAAGTGCCGGTCGGTCGGATCCAGAGATTACTTCTACCGAATACTACTTCAAGACTTCTAAAGCTAAGTACCCGTTGGGGACTCTTTCTTGCCTCAGCCGATGTCAGAAAAAGTTAACAATTGTTTAACCTGTGGGAAACAAATACCTCATAAAGATTTCCACTCTTACTGTCTGCCTTGTTTAGGCCCAGCCCACGACGTAGCAGCCTGTTCGCCTGTGCCTCTTTCAACCGACGAACGCTTAGGCGTCGGTCGGAGTTTGCAGAACAGTTTTTCGGTACTGATTTTGCGTACATTATGCCGTCGGATCCTCCGACTACCCAATCTACCAAAAACGCAAAGATAAATACCGACACTCGCGGTCCGCGGTTTCGGCCGAAACCACGGTAAAGCAAACCGCGAGTGTCTCGGTTTCGGACGAAACCGAGAAAACTGAGCAAAGTACAGCTGAACCTATTCTTACAACTGTGGCCCTGCTACAACTCTTGAATCGACCTCAGAAATTTTACCCACTACGGTGGTTGACTTATCAGACATCATCCCCTTGGATGTCTCTACCCCAGCACGTGGTGCTGCTAGGCCTCCAGCAGCCATGTCCATTAAGGCCTTCGCCAGGGCTAAAGCAGCCAAGACTACTAAATCAGTGCCTGTTAAACCCCCACATCCAGGCCCTCTTCTAGTTCTCAAATGCTTTCTTTGGCAGAAGATTTAATTTCTTTAATTAGAGGATCTCAATCTCACCCAGACAGGGCCTCTCAGCCCCCAGAGAAGAGACCTAGGGCAGAGCCCCCTGAGCCAGTGTCTTCTGATGATTCTGCTGATGAATCAGACATAACTGACCAGCCAGAGGCTCCCTTCTCCAATTTTGAAGATTCTGATGCTGAAGAATCCATTCCAGCTGCTTCCCCACCAGAAGAATTCTCCTTTGGGGAAACCTTGCATGCCATGCGAGAACAGTTCCAATGGCAGCAACAGGATTTTTCAGACTCCAGAAAAGACTTAGGACCTTTCTGCACCTCCCACAGCACAGGCCCTTGGCTATACCTCCTGTTCTCTCTGTGGTGGATGATGCTTTCAATGATGTTTGCTCCGCTCCAGACTCTTTACCCCCAGCCCCTGCCAAACCAGACAGATTTTACAGGGTGCCAGATACTCATCACCACCTTTACAAGGCCCCTCTTGCAGACCCAGAAACTATATCCCAGGGTCCCAAGGCAGTAGCAGCGACCACAGCTAAAAACCCTATTCCTTCTGAAAGGGAAGCAAGGTCATTAGACAGATGGGGTAAAAGGTCTACACTTCAGCTACTCTCTCAGCTAGAGCTTTAAACTGTCAGTTTCACATGATACAATACCAAGAATTTATGCTTGATCAGTTAACTAAAAACTAACCACTGATGAATCTCTTGATAAGAAATATGTATTAGAGATGGTAAATAACATACAACAAGTTAGCAACCATTCCTTAAAATGTGGCTATGATGCACTGGAGGCTTCATTTAGATCAGCCATGACAGGCACAGTGATAAGAAGGCATGCATGGCTAAAGGAACAAGCTTTACCGGATCATGTTAAAGCTAAGTTGCTAGATGCTCCTATGGACAAGACAAGTTTGTTTGGTACACCTGCCCAGCAGGTTATGAAGAAAATGGAAGAAAAGGCAAAATCTGTTCAAACTGTCAAAGATTTCTTGCAGGTTCAACCCCCAAGGTTTAGCAGGAACTGGCCTGCCAAAAATTGGTCCTTTCCTGACTCCACAAAATTTCAAAGGGGCAGGAATAGACGTTCCAGAGGCAGAAACCAATCCAGAGGAGGGGCCTACAGAGGACGACAGTGGCAAGGTAACAACAGAGGCACAGACACAGCCACTGCCACTACATCAGCACAACCACAGTGACTTAATCCTAACTCCGCCTACCAGGGAACAAATAGCAGCTCCTCTAGGCGGAAAGTTAACCTTATTTTCAAAGAACTGGCACTACATAACAAAAGACAAGTGGATTTTACAAACCATAGATCAAGGTTACCGGTTTCACTTCCACACTCTACCAGTCAAAAGAGGAATGCCAAATCTACCTCCAAATCAAAAAACAGAGGCTCTACGCCAGATAATGGAGTTAGCAAACATGAGAGCTGTGGAAAGAGTGCCAACAGCAGAACAAGGAAAGGGTTCTATTCCAGACTATTCCTAGTTCCAAGAAAGGAAAAAGTTGGAGACCAATTCTCGACCTGTCCACCTTAAATACATACATCATTGTCCCAAAATTCAAAATGCTAACCCTACAGCAACTTCTTCCCATGCTGGGCAAGGAGTCTTGGCTGGTAACTCTAGATCTCAAGGAGGCATACCTGCACGTCCCCATTCGACCAATCTGCAGAAGATACCTCAGATTTCTTGCAGGATCAGAGCACTATCAATTCTCAGCATTGCCCTTTGGCTTATCTACTGCCCAGAGTATTCACAAAATGCCTGGCATCAGTAATCGCCCATTGCAGACTACAGGAATTCAAATTTACCCATACCTGGACGACTGCCTACTACAAGGGGACAACAAAAGCAAGCTGACAACAGATTTACAAAGGGTCATTTACTTGCTACAAGGACTGGGATACACAGTCAATTTACAAAAGTCAAGGCTGATACCATCCCAAACAAGGACATTCTTGGGCGGAATTGGACACAGTACAACAAATGGCATTCCTGACTACAGAAAAACAAAAAGAACTTCCTCTTTACTTCTTGGCACTAATAAAACTGAACAAGTTAACAGCAAGAAAAGTTCTGCAGGCCTTGGGCTTCATGGCATCATGCATAATCTTGGTCCCATTTGCCAGACTACATATGAGGAAACTACAGTGGTACCTAAAGAATTTATGGTCCCAACACAGACACAGTCTAGAAACAGAAATCCCACTAATTCCATGCTTAAAACAGGAGTTCCTATGGTGGGCTCAGGCATGCCAGTCAAACCCAGGCCTACCCTTTCGCAGATGTCAACCAAGCCAGACCATCACAACAGATGCTTCAGACCTAGGATGGGGGGCCCACATGCTGGACAAATGCGTGCAAGGATTGTGGACACAGGATCAACTTCACCTACACATCAATCTAAAAGAAATGCTGGCAGTAAAACTGGCAATCCAAAAGTTCAAACCATTCCTCAAAGAGGGCCAGTTGATGATAAGGTCAGACAACACCACAGTCATGTGGTACATCAACAAACAGGGAGGCACTCATTCATACCCCCTATGCAGAATGACCTTGGAGCTGTGGACCCTGGCACTCAGCTACAACATTCAGTTACAGGCAATATTTGTACCGGGGAAAGACAATACTCTAGCAGACATATTAAGCAGAACCACTTCGGATGCCCACGAATGGAAGCTGCACCGGACATCTTCAAGACCATCTCAAAGAAATGGGGAATGCCACAGATAGACCTATTCGCATCACCTCTCAATCACCAGCTCAAAAAATTCTGCACAAGGACATTCCACTCACTAGCATGGAAAGTGGACTCACTCTCCTTCAACTGGAAAGGCCTAACAGCATATGCATTCCCACCTCTTCCTTTGATACACAAGGTACTACTAAAAATCAAGGAAGAACGTCCAAGGATAATCCTGATAGCTCCAAACTGGCCAAGACAACACTGGTACCCACTACTGAAGAGCATGTCTCGAACAATATGTGGCCAATACCCTGATGCCTTTGATGTTAACTCAGAACAACTACAGCATCATACATCCAAACCTAAAACGCTGCAACTGACTGCATGGAACATCACATAGCAGCAGCTAATCCAGAACTTTCCCAAAGAGTTAAAGACATTATTCTTGAAGCACGCAGACCTTCAACAAGAAGGAACTATGCTGGAAAATGGAAAAGGTTTGTCATTTGGAGTACGGAAAGAGGAAAAGATGTGTCAAACATAGATATGCCTGACATTCTGGAGTATCTGGCGAACTTCTTCATTCAGGCCTGTCCTACTCCTCCATCAAGATACATGCATCAGCTATTTCAGCAGAATACAGCTTTGATCCACCTGTTTTTCGCACCCTTTGCTCAGGCAGTTCCTCAGAGGAATCAAGAATGTAAAACCTCCAAGGAAACCACCATTACCAGCTTGGGATTTAAACTTTGTGCTAGAAAAGTTGACACTATCACCCTTTGAACCAGCAGCAACAGCAGACCTACAACACCTGTCATGGAAAACTGCTTTCCTACTGGCAATTACTTCAGCAAGGAGGGTTTCAGAACTACAGGCCTTAATGGCAGTGCAACCCTTCCTAATCTTCCACCAAGATAGAGTGTCCATGAGGACTAATCCTACATTTATGCCCAAGGTGGTATCCAGAGTATCTTTAAACCAGTCAATCCACCTACCTACCTTCTTTCCCAACCCACAAAACAGAGGGGAAAGAATACTGCATACCTTGGATGTACATAGACAGCTACGCTACTACTTGGACAGAACAAAAATAGCAGAAAGACTGACCAACTTTTGTAGCCTATGCAACAGGAAGGGAAGGAAAAGCTATTTCCAAACAGACAATCTCCAAATGGATAGGAAATTGCATACGATACTGTTACTCCTTCCATGGAAAACCAATTCCACAGAACATAAGACCTCATTCTACAAGGGCAACAGCCACTACCACAGCCTTCTTACGAGGAGTGGCAACCAAAGACATTATTGAGGCGGCTACTTGGACCTCCGTGCATACATTTGCCAAGCATTATAATTTGCCTCTATATTCCAGATCCCGAGCAGGATTTGCCACTGCTGTACTGCAAGGGATCCTAAACACACCATAATCTACTTTTATCCTCCTCCCTAGTTGGCTATGGTATTCTACCCACTTGTTATGACTGCAGATGCATCCATGAAGGACATAGTACAGTTTTGTACCTACCATAAATGTAGATGTCCGAACTGGATAGCATCTGCAGTCAGGATTACCCTCCCGCCTTCCCCTCTGTGGTACTCCTAGGGTGTTTACCCTCCTAATAGCTAGCTGTTGGGGGGGAGTCTTTTATGGTGTATTTGTTTGTATATATGTACATATATGCTTATTTTTTGTGTTTACCTCTATCTATTTGGAAACATTGGCATCTATCCAAATTTTAGCCTGCAAGAGGGCTACTGGCATCTGGGGCAAGAAACACTGAGGAAAATGGCGTTGGCTGATGCTTTTATACCCGAAGACCAACAGAGATGACGTCGGGTGGAGTGCGACATCAGCCGAAGCCGGACCCGGACTTTGGAATCCGGCCGACTGCAGGGCTGCCTGACGACAGGACAACCCACTTGTTATGACTGCAGATGCTATCCAGTTCGGACATCTACATTTATGGTAGGTACAAAACTGTACTTTTCTCTTCCTCAGCATAGGCCTTTGGCAATACTTCCTGTATTAGACATTGTTGATTATGTGTTTTCGGAGTCGAGCATGGCTCCTGATTCCCTACCTCTGGCTCCTAGTAAGCCAGACAGATATTATAGGGTTCCTGACTCCCACAAATTTATATTCGAAAATCCTGCTGCTGATCCTGAGACCATCTCACAGGGTCCTAAAGGTGTAAAGGCCTCTACAGCCAAAAATCCTACCCCCTCTGATAGAGATTCCAGGGCGCTGGTTAGATGGGGAAAGAAGGTTTATACATCTGCAGCCTTGGCAATTAGGGCCTTAAACTGCCAGTTTCATATGCTTAAATATCAACAGGATGTTATGGGCTTATTGAAACAGAAAATTATGTTGATTTCTGATTGTGTGGAAAATAAAGAATTACAGGAATTATTGCATTCAGCAGAACAGGTTGGAAAACATACTTTGCAATGTGGTTTTGATTCCTTGGAGGCCTCTTGTAGGGCCACAGTTAGTGGATCTGTGATTAGAAGGCATGCCTGGCTCAAGGAGCAAAATCTGCCTGATCATGTTAAAGCTAAATTGTTGGATGCCCCCTTGCAGCATGATACTCTGTTTGGTAATAAGGCAGAAGAGGTTTTAAAGAAAATGGAAAACAAAGCTAAATCTATGCAAACTGTAAAAGATTTCTTACAAGTGCACCCACCCAGGTTCAGTAGGCACTGGCCTACTAAAAATAGGTCCTTTCCTGTGTCCAACAGAGCCACTCAAGGCAAATCCAGGCGTTCAAAAGGCTCTAGATACCAGTCACAGGGTTCTTACAGGTCAAAGCAATGGGGTGCCTCCACCTCCAAATCTGGAGGAAACAAAGCACAACCCTACAGTAAGCAGTCTCAATGACTTCCTTCTATTTTCACCAAGCACTTATCTTTTGGCAGCCCCCTTTGGGGGGGAAATTAGCACTTCATGCTCAAAATTGGCTGTTAATTACCCAGGACAAGTGGGTATTAAACATAGTATCCCAGGGGTACGGATTTCATTTTCATACTTTGCCAATTCCAAATGGTTGGCCAGATCTGCCACAAAATCAGTGGGCAGGTGCTCAGAAACAAGTTATGTCCCTCATGGATATGGGGGCTATTCAACCAGTACCAGAAAAGGAAAAAGGACAAGGTTTTTATTCAAGACTTTTCCTGGTACCCAGAAAAGACCATGCCTGGCGTCTAATACTGGACTTATCGATTTTGAACACGTTCGTGGACATTCCAAAATTCAAAATGCTGACTTTACAACAGCTACTGCCTATGCTGGGCAGGAACGCTTGGTTAGTGACTCTAGACTTAAAAGAGGCATACCTGCATATCCCAATAAGGGAATTGTGTAGAAGATACCTCCGCTTCAAGGCAGGTTTTTTGCATTACCAATTCTCTGCACTGCCCTTTGGCTTATCTACTGCGCCCAGGCAAAGAAGCATACAAGTTTATCCTTATCTGGATGACTGTCTCATTCAAGCAGAGGACAAGGACACTCTTCTTCATCTGGTGTTTGTAAAAAGGCTTCTAACATGCCTAGGGTACACAATAAATGAAAAGAAATCCCAACTGGTACCTTCTCAAATAATTACATTCCTGGGTGAAAGCTTGAATACAACTGCCCAGATGGCTTACCTTACGCCAGACAAACAAAGGCAACTGACAACATACTTCAAACAAATGGCAACAAAAACCCATTTATCTGCAAGACAAATTCTGCAGGCTTTGGGGTTCATGGCATCCTGCATTCTACTAATTCCATATGCGAGACTGCATATGAGAAAACGTCAATGGTACCTAAAAAGTTTATGGAGTCAACATTGTCATAGTCTGGAAATAGTGAATCCTGTCATTCCCTGTCTACAACAGGAGTTTTTGGTGGGCAGAGACATGTCACCAAAACAAGGGACTGTCATTCACTCTACCCCCTGCCACCCAAACCCTAACTACGGATGCATCAGACTATGCTTGGGGGGCCCACCTGGCGGGGAGATGCATTCAGGGCAAATGGAGCCCAAAGCAAATGCATCTGGATAGCAACCAGAAAGAGATACTAGCTGTTCAGAATGCTCTGACAGCCTTCAAGGACTTACTTCATCCAGAACAACTGTTGATAAAGATGGACAACACCACAGTTATGTGGTACATAAACAAGCAGGGGGGGGTACACATTCCTACCCCCTTTGCAGACTAGCCATGGCAATGTGGAACACAGCTTTGACTTACCAAATACATTTTCAAGCTCATTTCCTGCCAGAAAAACAAAATACTCTGGCAGATAACCTAAGCAGAAATCTTATGGACCCGCACGAGTGGAAACTGGATCCACAAATCTTCAGCATGTTTAGACAGAAATGGGAGAGCCCAGACATAGATCTATTTGCCTCTCCCAAAATTATCAGCTGGACAAATTCTGCACAAGGACTTATCACAGACAAGCATGGGAAGTGGATGCCCTATCCTTCAGTTGGAAAAACCTATCAGTCTATGCCTTTCCCTTTCTGCCTCTTCTCTCCAAGGTCTTACTAAAGGTCAGACAGGAAAAAACAAAAATGATCCTAGTTGCTCCGGACTGGCCTCGCCAGCACTGGTACCCAATTCTAAGGAATATGTCTCAACTCCCTCATTGATTGTTGTTTGTCTTTCAGCTTTTCCCGGTTAGGGGTTGCCACAGCGGATTTCCGGTCCGCTAATGATTAGTTGGTTTTTATGGTGTCGAGTTTCCAGCCCGATGCCCAACCTTCATCGAAGGCACACGCATTCAACGCATGTCTTTTGAACGCCCACTCGACCGCAGGGAGGACATGCAGACTCCACACAGAAGGCATTCCCAACCCAAGCCAAGAATCGAATGGGAGAACCTCTTGCTGTGAGGCAACAATGCTACCGCTGCACCACCGCAGAATACTCTCAACTCCCTCCTTGGTACTTGCCTCAAATACCTCATCTACTGTCTCAGCAGAACAATCAAATTCTGCACACTCAGATCCAAACTCTGAACCTTGCAGCATGGTTGATCATTTAATTATTCAAACAACACCTCTCAGTAAATCTGTGATGGATGTCATTTTGGAAGCCAAAAGGCCTAGTACTAGAAAATCTTATGCTGATAAATGGAAGAGATTCTGGGCTTGGAACCAAGCGCAAAGAACGGACACAGCAAAGCCCAATATCCCTCAGATTTTACAATATTTGACTGAGATGCATGACAAGGGCCTATCTTTTTCTTCAATAAAAATCCATGCCTCTGTCATCTCAGCTCATTACAACATGGAGCCTCCCTTCTTTTCTCATCCTGTACTTAAACAGTATCTTAGAGGGGCCAAAAATTTAAGGCCTCCCAGAAGATCACCAACTCCTGCATGGGACCTCAGTTTTGTGCTGGAAAAACTCACCCTGCCTCCTTTTGAACCAGCAGCTACTGTGGATATCACATTTTTATCTTGGCAATCACTTCAGCAAGAAGGGTTTCAGAACTACAGGTTCTCATGGCTGTGGAACCTTTTATTAATTTTTACCCAGACAGGGTGTCCCTCAGGACCAATCCTTCTTTAATGCCTAAGGTGGTATCCAGTCTGGCTCTTAACCAAACAATTCACCTGCCAACATTTTACCCAAATCCGCAGAACAAGGGGTAGATGATTCTGCATTCATTGGACGTACACAGACAACTAAGATTCTACTTAAACAGGACCAAATCTCTAAGAAAGTCTGAGCAACTACTGGTGGCATTTGCTGCAGGATCAGAGGGGAAGGCTATATCAAAGCAGACTGTTTCTAAGTGGATAAGCCACTGCATTCGTTTCTGCTACTTGCACCATGGTAAACCTGTGCCCAAGGGGATCAGGTCACATTCCACCAGGGCTGCCTCTACCTCAGCATCTTTTCTCAGAGGAGTTCCAGCCAAAGACATTCTTGGAGCTCTGTTCATACCTTCACAAAGCTTTATCATTTGCCTCTCTTCTCCAAATCCAGGGCAGGCTTTGCCACTGCAGTTCTGCAGGGCCTTATAGCCACTCCTAATGCTATTTAATTCCATTCTCCCATCCATAGCTTTGGAATTCTACCCAAATGTAATAACTGCAACAGTGAAACATGAAGAACATAGTACAGTTGTGTACACTTACCATAAATGTAGATGTTCGTGTATTCACTGTTGCAGTCCGGGTTACCCACCTGCCATCCCCCTTTTTCTATAACTTCTATTTCCTTCACTATATTCTAAAGCCTTTGTGGTGTATTTGCTTTTAGATGAAGGTAAAGTTTGTTGCTAAAAGTGCATTTACATATATTTCTGTTTATATATCTATATCTATATATCTATATCTATATGTATATCTATATCTATATATATATATATATATATATATATATATATATATATATATACACTTATGGATAGATAGATATAGATGTATATATTTTTTTGCTCCCCATTTGGGGGGCACCTGACATCTGGGTTAAGAAAAAACTGTATAAAATGACGTCATGGAAAAGGAGACAGCAACCGACGCAGGACCCAAGACTTTGTTATTCATGCCGACTGAGGGCAACCTGCCAGCAGATTACCCAAATGTAATGACTGCAACAGTGAATACACTCGAACATCTACATTTATGGTAAGTGTACACAACTCTACTTTTTCTTTGCAAATGGCTGTAAATGTAAAGCAAATAACAAAGGCGAAAGAGAAAGTACAGTTGTGTACACTTACCATAAATGTAGATGTTAGAGTTTATTCACTGTTGCAGTCATTACATTTGGGTTATCTGCTTGCAGGTAGCACTCATTCGGCCTAATTAACAAAGTATTGTGTCCTGCATCTGTTGCTGTCCCTTCTTCCATGACGTCAGGGGTATAAAACATGCAGTCGACGCCATTACATCAGTCTTTCTTGCCGTGCGGTGCCTTAAGCAGAAGCAGTTCACAAGTGCCGGTCTGCCGACTCTTGAAATTTTCGTTTTCGAATTTCAGAACCGAAGTCTTCAACTAAAGCTAAGTACCCTGTTGGGAAACTTTTTTTTGCTCCTTACCGATGGATCTTGGAACAGACCTCAGATCCGAGCCAGCAACTGATGGACAGATCTGGACCTCAAGCTCCTCCCCTTCCCATAATCACCTGCTGGCCTGTAACCCTCTGATCTACTTTGCTGCTGAAAGCATAGGACATGATCCAGGCTTGTGCTTCATTTGGTAGATAAAGTAGCTCTTTTTCTTCTTTTCTTCCTTTTTGAATTATTGAAAGTGTTTCTTTTCCTCCTCTCTTAGATTTTCCTCCCCTCCCATGGGTATTTTATCTGTGTAAGGTGCCCATTTTCTCCCTTTTTAGCTTCAGGTTTTTCTTCCCGCCCTTTTCCCCCTTCCTTTTCCAAAACAAAAAAAAGTTCTTTTGTGTGTGTGTTGAGATGTCTGAAAATCCTTCAGGTTTTAAAATATGTTCCTCATGCAATCAGAAGATGCGTCATTCGATTCACATGAGGAGTGTGTTTAATGTCTGGGAGAGCCACGCCTGGAGGTTAAATGTGACATTTGTGCCGCATTCAACCCCAGGGCTCTCGTGGAGTGTAGAAACAAGTTGTTACTGAAAGGGTTAGCTAAGGGCAATCCACTGGCTTTGGACTCTCCTTCCAAAATTACTCAGGACCCTAGGAAGAGACCTCCCTCCCCAAGGGGTCTTCTCCTGCTTCAAAAAAGCCGAGGCTCTCTGATTGCAGATACCTGAATCTCAGCTCAGCCTGCCTGGCTTTTGATCTAGGCTCTTCTGCTCCAAGAGCCTTGGATTAATCTCTCAGATATGACACAGTGGAGGCCTTGGGATCCAAGCCTTCTCCAGATTGACCTGTTTGTCGGATCCATCTGGTATGCCAGCTAAAGCATCTGATCCTCTTAGGGCTTCGGATCATAATTTTCTGTTGGATCCAATAGTCATTAACATATCCCCCTCCAGGTCCAAGAGTTCGTATCCAGTGCATCGGAGTTGGTCCTCCTCCTGGAATCCTAGTGCATTGACAGGATCTCAGACTATGTCTGTGCATTCTTCTGTGCTTTCTTCTGCATCTTCCAGGTCTTCCAGAAGTTTACTACCCACAAATATGGATAGGATGATGAGGAGGTTCCTCAAGGCCCAAATCGAGTTAGGCTTGATGCCATCCCCAGCTCCATTGCATAGAAGACCTTCTCCCTCCATGGGACTTCACTGTCCTCTTCCAACCCAACTGGGTTTGGAATGCCAGGATCAGAGCATTCCTTGTGAGAGGCTGACTGTGTCCATTATCGCTCCCTTCTCAACATCTTCAGGGTCCCTGGTGGGCTCTGTTCTTTTGCCCTCGGAACATGCTGTGCTTCTGCCCTGCGAGGTTGGTGCTGCTTCCTTAGAGGTGGGGTTGTGCCTGGACTTTTCGGTCCGGTCCCTTCCCTTGTGGGCTTCGGCCCTGGACAGCTTGGGGCCAATGTCATCTGGGAGCTTTGGTACTGTGTCAGTGTCCTTCCTCCCTTCCCGTGCGGCTGCGGGAGAGGAGAGGGGAGCCTCGTCCCATCACGCGGCCTTCCGGGCAGTAGAGAGTACCTTTTCCAACTTGGCAGTCACCTCCCCTTTGTCTCTAGGTCCTTTCCAGCCCCTCTTGGCTTTGGGTGGTGAGGCCTCATCATCCTTCCTGGGTCAGCCTTGCTGCAAGCACCTTCAGACGGGTACTGCCCCACTTAAGGTCCTGGTCTCTTTCAAGTCCTCCCCAGAGCCCACCATGGAGGAACCCCCTTGGAAGGGAATGTGTAACAGGAGGCAACTGGACTCCCCTAGAAGGTCCCTCACCAAGTACACAGATTTCAAGATGGAGATCGGTACCCCAGGCATCCATCTCAGGAAGTGTCCTTTGGAAACATCCTTGAAATTCTCAAGCAAAGAGGTGGGTGGTCTACTCCTACCCCATCTTCGGAGGAATCAGTGTTCCTGAAGGTCTTCAGGATGGGCCCATCTTCTACCTGGGTGCCCCCCCAAAAAGGCAGATAAATTCTTCAGTCCCCTCAAAGCTAAGGATTTTTGGAGTAAGGGAGTCCCTGTTGATAGCATCGTGGTGGCCACCACTGCTAAGAAGGCGTTACCGGAATACAGCTCCTTGATCCATCCCCCCAAATGGAGAGTCTCATGCGAATGACCGTTTTGGAAAATGCATGTTTGCCTCAGCTACATTTGGACTGAGGGCAACCAACTACATGGCACATTTGCCCCGGCTTCAGAGGGATTTATCGGAACTCACCACTTCCGTTACAGAGTTGCTGCCTCCAGAGAGTCTTAAGCTGGTCTCTCCTAAGTTGTCCACTCTAACTTTCCAGACTAATGCTTCAATGAGGTTGACCTCCAATGCTGCGGAGGCCACTTCTCGAACAGGTGGCACAGGAATTGCCATTAGAGGGTACACCTGGCTTCAGTTTTGCGGGTTTGCGGAACCCTTCAAGGCATCCTTTACCAGTGCTCCCTTTGATGGTTCAACCTTGTTTGGACCTTCCGTCAAGGAAACCTTGAGCTGCAGTGAGCAGGCGGGTAAGACTTTGTCCATGGTAGGAATCAAGTTTCTACTCTCCAACAGTCTTTCTCTAAGATTGGGAGAGGTAGTAAGAAAGTTTGGTTCCACAGTCCTCCTTCCAGGATGCTCCCCAAGAATCCTCTTCTCAAGCTGGGGTAAGGGATTCAGTGATAGTTGCCGGCCCAGAGGCAAGGGAGGGGTACACAGAATCAGGGCTCCCGGGAACCCTTCTCGGAGAAGCCTTTTCAGTGCTCCTGAAGCGCTGCCCGACTGTCCTGCCCTGGAGGCAGTCACGGGGATGATTTTCCCTTCACCCACTAGCCTGGACAAATATCTCCTCAGGTCAGTGGGTGTCAAAGATTATTTTCAGGGGTTACCCCCCCCCCCCGGGTTTTAAAATCTCTCCCGAACGTTCCACCCCACCAAAAGGAGTTAGCCCATCTCGAGGTTCAAGACCTTCTTCTAAAATGAGCCATCCAGGAGGTTCCAACAGGACAATGAGGGTCTGGAATTGACTTGACCAGGAACCTGCATCTAGTTTTGGACCTCAGCGAACTGAATCTGTCAGTTCAGAAGCCCAAGTTCCAGATGGTCACTGTTCAGTCCATTCTGCCTCTCTTGTGCAAAGATGATTGGATGTGCTCAGCAGATCTCAAGGAACATGTATGGTCATATCAAGATCGACAGATGCTCCAGGAGACACATGCACGTTCGTTGTAGGGGCCAATCACTACCTTTTCAGTGCCCTGCCCTTTGGACTCACCACAGCCCCCTGGGTGTTTATCAAATGTATGGCAGTGGTGGCAGCTCATCTCTGACTGCAAGATTTCCAGGTCTTTCCGTACCTGGACCATTGGCTTCTTACAGCCCCCCCACAAGGCATCAACTGTCAATGGCCACCCTCATCCTCTTTCCGTATCTTGACATCACGGTCAACCTGCCCAAATCCAATCTTTCTCCATGCCAGAAACTGGAGTTTGTCGGGGTTCAACTAGACACTGTGTCTGAGACTTCAGCACTACCCCTATGCAGAATTCAACTTATTCAAGATCAGGTCTCTCGTTTGCTGATTCTAGAATGCCAAGCAGCTCATCTAATTCTACAAGCATTAGGTTCGATGGTGGCTGCCATCCAGTTAGTGCCAGTTGCCATGCGTGTTCTGCAGTGGACCCTGGCTGTTCACTGGTCTGCTCAGATTCATCCCATATCCATGCCCATCAGGATGAGTCATGTGCAGAAATCACTTTGCTTGGTGGCTTCAGTCTCAGGACCTAACTGTAGGCAGACCCTTTTGTTTTTCCCCACCCAAGGTCATGGTGACCACAGGTGCTTCCCTGTTGGGGTGGGGGGCATTTTTGGGGCAGAACAGTTCAAGGCACGTGGTCCTCCACAGAGACCAAATTGCACATAAATGTCCTGGAGATGAGAACAATCTTTCTAACGTTGCAAGCCTTTCATGAGTGTCTCCCTCTTGACACTATAGCAGTTCAAACTGACAACATGGCGGTTGTCTGGTACATTAACAAGCAGGTAGAACATGGTCTTATCCCCTGTGCAGAGAGGACATGGGAGTGTGGGAATGGGTGATATCTTCCAGGCATTTTCTTCTTGCAGCTTACATTCCCGGCAGTTCCAGAATGTTGGCCAACAAACTCAGCAGGTCTATCTTCAGTCACCATGAGTGGTCCCTCAGTCAGTCAGTGTCGTATCAGATGTTCGATCATTGGGGTCAACCTTGCTACGATCTCTTTGCCTCTCCAGTCCACCACAAATGCAGCAACTACTTTTCCCTAATCTCCCTGACAGGAAGTCACCCAGGGACACTCTGGTTCATGAGTGGTCATCGGGACTCCTCTATGCTTACCCCCCTACTCCTCTAATTCCCAAGGTCTTGCAGAAAGCCTGCCACCTGAAGTCCCCTCTCATCCTTATTGCCCCCTTTTGGCTTTGTCAGACATGGTTCTCCCTTCAGTCTCATCTGAAATATCTTCCCTGGATATTGGATCCCGTTCCAGGTCTTATTTCCCACCCCTATGGGCTTCCCCTTCCCAACCTCCAGACTCTTCATCTAACCACTTGGTTCCTCCAGTTCCAGTAATCTTTTCACAGTCCAGGTTCCCATGTCAGGTGAGAAATATTATCTTGGCATCTCAGAAGCCATCTACTAAGAAGTTGTATTCCAATAAATAGAAAAGATTTTCTATTTGGGCCGGACATCGTAATTTGGATCCCTTTTCAGCCCCAATTCCTGATATTTTGCTGTTCAGGAAAGTGTTAGTTTCTCCACGATTAAACTTCAGTTGGTGGCCATCTCTAATTTCCATTTGAATGATGGTCCCCCTTTTTCTTCCAAACTGTGCAAAGCCTTTTTCAAACGAGTCTTTCTTCTTAGACCTCCTATCAGATATCCTTCCCCACCATAGGATTTAACTCTGGTGTTGACACAAAAGACCTTTGAACTAGCTGCATCTTGTGATTTTAAGTTTCTGTCTTGGAAAACTGCTTTCTTAGTGGCTATTATGTTTGCCAAGAGAGTTTCTGAGTTGCAGGCTGTCAGCATTAAGCCCCCTTTTACGGTCTTCCACAAGGATAGGGTATCCCTCGGGACAAATCCTTTGTTCGTCCCGAAGGTGGCTTCGGAAGCTAACCTCAACCAATCTGTCCAGCAGCCAGTTTTCTTCCCTAATTGTTCTAATAAGGGGGAATATACTTTACATTGTTTAGATGTCCATAGGCAACTATGTTTTTGTCTTAAGAAGACTGAAGAATTTCGGAAATCGGACCAGCTTTTCATGGCCTTTTCTCAGGCCAGAGAAGGTCTGGCAGTTTTTAAGGTAACTATTTTCAGATGTATTGCTAGCTGTATTTCCTGCATTTATGATAGCAGACATATGGAGACAACCAAACCAGTTAAACCCCACTCTACTAGGTCTGTGGCTATGTCTTCGGCTTTCTTTGCTAAACTTTCTTTGTTTGAGATTTGTGCTGCTGCTACTTGGTCTAGTCCCCACACCTTTGTTTTGCACTGTAAGTTGGACGTGGCGTCTAAGAACAGGGCTTCCTTTGGTTCCTCTGTGCTTCGGCATATCCTTCCCTGAGGCCACCCAAGGTTCATAGTAGCTGGGGACTCTGACCATCCGTGATGATTAATGACATGGATAGCATCGGATAAAGATTTATGTACTTACCATAACTTGGAATCTGTGCTATCCATTGTCATTATTCATTACATTCCGGCCCTCCTTCCCCCTTCCTTTTGGGGACCTGGTAAAACTGGAGAAATGTTTTTTTCTTGAGGATAGTCTCCTGGGCAGATAGTGCTGCCTTTACTTTATCCAGCAAACTCTATTTGAGGGTTACAGGTCAGCAGGGGATTATGGGAAGGGGAGGAGCTTGAGCTCTGGATCTGTCCTTCACTTGTGGGCTTGAATCCGAGGTCGTATTCCATGATGAATGAAATTGGATAGCACAGATTCCAAGTTAGTTATGCTAAGTACATAACTTTATTTTTACCTCCACAAAACTACTTTGATCCATGTATATCAATTTTGGCATCACCTTTGCCATTCTATTAGCTAGTATAGACATACACTTAATAATAATGGCTTAAAATGGAAATTGGTTTATGTAAAGCCATTTGAATGGTCTTTGCCCTGGTTGAGTAATACATCCACCAGTGCTTTCATCCTAGATTCTGGCACTTCCCCTCCTTTTAAAATTGTTCTCTATCTTTATCATTTTTTTCCATCCTAGCTTGCAAACTTCAGCAGGAATACCTTTTCTTCCTGCAGATTTCCCTGTTGATTGATTATACATCCCTATTTTATGTAATCTGTTCAGATCTTGTTTTTTAATTGTTGAACTTCATCTTCCTCTTGCCTTGGCATAATTGTTTTCCATGAATACTGCCATTTGTACTTTTTCTTGGCTTCCACATTCCTATGATTTATATAAAGTTTCATAAAATTTCTGAAACATCTGTAATATAGTTGTGTGAATTGATCTCTGGTTATTTTTCATGTCATTGGAGTCCTACTTTTGGGGACAGCCCTATTTTTTTGCTTAAGTTATTGTGCCAAAAGTTTTTGTGCTCTGTAGTTGCCAAAATAGTTGCTTAATAGCAACCTTTCTAAACTTATGTATATTATCCAAATACACTGTTATTTTCCCTTTAGCATTATGCAGTTGCTCCTCTTGTTCTGTGAGATTCCCTTTTATTCTGCAATAATTTAACCATTGTCACTGCCTCTAAATCTTCAGTCTTACTACTTTTCCATTTCTCCCTCATTTCTACTCTATTTTTAAACTATATTTTCATTTTTCCCACCCACTAGCAATGCCTTCTGAAGAAATTTGTCTTGCCTAATAAATAATTTGCATCATCCATTTCTTAAATTCCTCTGTTTTTAACTGGTAAGTGAGATTGTGCTAGTGTCTCAATTTTACTTTATTAACTTACATGTTTATCTTATGTTTTTAATGGTGCATGATCTGAAATAGCTATTGGATGTGTCAGAGCTTTCAATTAAATGTATGTGCTCTTGTGAAATTTAATTTCCCTCCATCTTGGCCCAGTTACCGTAAGTTGGATAATAATATCTGCATTTTGTTTGAGTTCCTATTACTGAATTTACTTTTCCCATATATTTCTTCAGAGATCTACCATCTGTTTTTGCATGCTACCTTCTAGGTCTCTCCTGGTACATCCTCGCTGTTGTAAACCAAGTTCTAGTCCCCACCCCTAAAAAAAAATATTCCCTGCTGAAAGCTTAGTATTTCTCCCGATAGTCTATTTTTTAGGTGGAATATAAATACGTGTCAAAGCAATCCTCCTCTTCCCCTGCCAGTAACCACAAATCTATCATTACTGTCTTTTTTTTCCTCTTCTGTCATGATTGGAGCCCCTCTAGCAAACAGTATTGTTTCTCACCTTTTCCTTTGTGCCTGATTTTCTACTGAATGTCGACCTTGCAATCCTTTTGTTGTCAAAGTCATATGCTCATTTTTATCCTAATGTGTCTCTTGTAACATTACTATTTGTACCCTACTTTTTTGATAAAATTCAATGCTGTTTTTGTTTTAACATTTAAGGTCACTTACATTCCATGATAAAATGGCTAGAGTAGCTGTTGGAAAAGGTCTGTTACCCCCACCTTTATACATGACAGTTGTTTTGTATGTATATTTCTATTTGTTACCTCATGTGCACTCACTAATGTTTGGCAGGCCGAACTCTTATGTAGTTGCTTATTGCCATCTCCATTTGCCTGTTTCACATATTCAGAACTTTTTACTTCAGTGAAAATACTTGGGACATAAAACTAAGTAAATTTTCAGAATCCTCCTCCCCCTTTTAACTTACTGCAAGCACAAAGCTTATGTGTACTTTCAAAAAATAAAGTTTACATTGTCAGACGGGAACAATTGCACCAACTCAACAACTGTCCCCATAGGCATTCCCTATTCTAAAATTAAGTAAAAGCGTAAAGAGAGTAATGGGATATATGAAAATGACCCCTTAAGGACAACAGGTGTTTCACAAATATGGCATTTCTGAATGCCTATGACTTTTTAATTTTTAAGTCTGTTAATGGACAAATTCAGGCCAGTAAAACCCAACCCCACTAGCTACGGACATGCATGTTTCAATCTTCTTATGACCTCATCAGCATAGCATAACTTGACTGTAGAAACACAGGGTTGTTGTACCCAGCTGATGTCGATAAACATTAAGGTGTCTGCAAAATATTCCACCTAACAACTAAATAAGAGTAAACGGGAGACGCAGCCAATTCATTTCTTAAAAAAAAAAAAAAAAAAAAAAAAAAAAAAATACAAGAAAAACCTAGCCAAGCCAGTCACTGTTTACAAAATAACTAAACTTGTTGTTGCCATACTGTTGTACTTTTTAGACTATGGACCATGTGCTAATGTTTTATTGTGTTGTTTTCTAACTGTGCTCAGCATCTGATCTCTTTGTTGTGACCAGTACTTTCCTTTTATCCTGTATGTGTCTATAAGCAAATGTTGTTCGTTTTATTGTGTTCTGTGCTGTATTATTTGGGCACTATTTTTTTAAACTGTTATATCCTGTGCTGTATTATTTGGGCACTGTTTTTTAAACTGTTATATCTTGTAGTCTGCTAGTCAATGTCTACATTTTGGTAGGTAACAGTGTTGTAGCTGAGAAAGATCTCCTTGGTCTGTTTAAGTAAACAGGTAAGTATAGTGTATAGACAGTCAGCTGGTGGGATAGCCGTCTGTGAACCCTTTTTAGGATATTTCCAAGGTAAGTGTTCGCTGTTTTGCTCGTAATGGTCGTCATTTTACATATTGAAGATGCATTTTAGTTTTAATGTGTGCTGTATGAGAATAGTCTTCTTTGGCAGGGATGGCTAGTTGAGCATCCTACTCTAAAATAGTCTGATGTGTCTGCAGATTTGCTTTCTCCCAGGTTTAGTTCGTAAAGTTTATGAAATTTTGTCCTAGTGGTTAGGACATGTCTGAAGTCTTGAATTAAGATGAATGTTATCAATTTAGACTTGTAAAGTGCATTTTTTACTCAACCTTTGTTCTGTTTTATTTCAGCCATAGCTTGATTGATTATATGGTAAGAAGGAAATCAGAGAAGAAAATACAGTTGATGATTTTATTTTTAGTTTATTAATCCCAGTTTATTTGTGCATGTGTGTGAATTTGTGAATGTGACCATGTTCCTTAACTCAAGCACAAAAAGGAAGTGGTATGAGCCAGTGAAGAATTCACTTTTGTAAACGTGTTTTAAAAATTCTAGGCAGGTGTGTGCACACCAGGACTATTCGTGAAGCTTTGTAATTATAGTATCACACACGTTTCATTGCAGTTTGTGATTGAAAATCAGCCTGGCTTGTTGAATTATGGGCGACATGAATGTGGAATTATTGACATTGTGTGTACAAGTCATAGTTCCCTTTCCCCTTATTTTTATGTGTGGATATTTGTATGTTTGTGTTTTAATGCCATGTATTTTTTTTGTTTTGCAAAGTTAGCTTGACTTCATTGACTGTTGCTGTCTTTAAGATTCTGAAGACCACTAAGTATCTGGGTCCTAGTGATGTCCTTTTTGTTGTGTGTAAATTAATACCTTGGGTAAAGAATGTGAAAGTAAAGAAACTTTATAACATTTGCAGTGTTCCCCTACTAAGATTTGAGAGTAAGTGTACATTCAGACTGTCTTTCTGTCTTCAGAGAAGCAGGGTTTGATTCTCACATGGGGTAATTGGCTAGGCTTAAAATGACCCACAAGGGCAGTTAGCCTAGTACTAACCTATGAATCAATAAAATTTCTTTGTTCAAATTCGGAATTAAATGCATTGAGATTGTAGCTGGAAACAGTATGCTGCAAAGCTTTTTGCTATGCCTAATTTTAGTTTACTGTTACTTTGCCTGACTCGTGTTCTAGCCACATAATTATAGAAGCCCACAGCAGCACTGAAGAGCTTATTGCAGTATGTATTTTAAACACATGTTCGCTAAACTTGTTTTTTTCTTTTCTTTTTTTTTTAACATTGGAATGATGTTTTCTCTGTATTAAAGGAGCAGCGTCTGAGGTATCTGAAGCAGCAAGATCAACGTCAGCAAAAACAAGCTGCTGAGCAGGAAAAGCTAAAGCGACTTCGAGAAATTGCTGAAAATCAGGAAGCCAAACTGAAAAAAGTGAGAGCACTCAAAGGCCAAGTTGAGCAGAAACGACTTAGCAATGGCAAACTTGGTAAGCTTTTCCTTGATTTGTTCTGTGTAATGCGAATGAGTGAACAGCCCTGCCTAATATGTGGCAAAAATTATTGGCAAAGCTTTATTGAATAATGTAGCCTTTACCTTTCAAGGCTGACATTGATGTTTTGATACATTTTTGCAGAGGCTTCAGTCCAAAAAGTCTGGGAAACTAATACTTTTGATGGTTGAACAAATTTCAGATGTTTTAGTTCAGCGGCACACATTGGTATAGCTTCATTATTGTGCTAAGAACTGATGTGTAGTATTTATTTTGTTAAACTGTTGTCTCCTATTTGAAAATGTATTTTACTGCCAGTTTCATAAATCTCTGAAGATTGTGTTGTGTCTGGCAGTTTGGTAGAGAGGTTTAAGATTCTGTGCTGCGTGAAGAAGAGCCTGCAGCATTCATGGGACTGATTTCCAGAGAGTCTGCTTTATGACTATGAGCAGGTCATTTAACCAAACATTTCTCCTGGGTCACCCCTAAAAAGGGGGACCATCTTCAGTGGACTTGCCTGGTTAACAAGCATTATTCATTTTGTTATATCAAAATGCAGGTATTCATCTATAGCAGGTATTCATCTATATCATTAATTCATTCTCTACTAGCTGCTTTTAATCCTTTTCAGGGGTTATGTAGCACCATATCATACCCATGTAAGTGATGTATGAAAGGCAGAGAACCAGTCCTGGACAGGACTGCAGTCCATTGCAGAACGCAGACATGCAGGCAGTTTAAAGGATCCACCAGTCCATCTATCTTCATGTGTTTGAGATGTGGAAAGAAATTGAGACTTGGTAACAATCCATGAAAACATAGGGTAGATGTGAATTCTCAACAGAAGTGGTATCCAGTAAGGAGCCGAGCCAAACCAAAGAACCAAACAGTATGAGACAGCAGTACCAGCCAAAAATGTTGTTCACATGGAGATGGTAAAGCCCCAGAATGTATTTGCAGTGATGCAGTGGCGGATCCAGGAATTTGCAGAAGGGGGGGCACAGTCTGGTTAGTTGACTACCGGGGTGGAAGCAAGAAAGTGGGACACTTGGTTTGGTGGTTGTGATAAGATCACCTTAAAAAGCTCTGACATCATGTCTGGAAAGACATCACTTTACATTCAGTTACACATGATTTTACTGTGGATGTGGTAGCAGAAAAAAGTAATTCCTGCACAGCACATCTATTTTCAATGCATGCCTGGAAAAAATTTGTTGACCATACCAGCTCACATTCTCCTTCCATGGCATAGTGGGCATATGGACTGTTATATATTTGTAAAGAATCCCACTGAAGGTGGAAATAACCACAGTGAATTCTACTTTGTTGTTATGAAACACAAAATATATACAAGACACATGTTTGGATAAATTAGTAAAAGCTTCATTTAATTGATGTACCAAATAAACTAAACTCATAAAACTTTCCTTAGCTGACCATTATGTTTTTGGATTGTTTACTGTTCTTTCTCTGGGTTAAAGCACAACTAATTTTCTTTAACAAAAGTCCTACTGTACCTTTTCTCTCCTTTCAACAAATTCTGGAGTGAGTGAAGGAGGGGGAGGCAATGCTGGTCTCCAGGAGTTCAAAAATGCCGGTTGTCTTCTTTCTCAAGTCAAAGTTCAATGAAACTTGAATTGTTTTTAGTTCAATGTTTTCCAAGTTCATGGCCATCTGAATTTGAGTAATTCCTTCTTCCAACTCGTGGTCTTTGACAGTGAACCTCTGTCCTGTTGAACTTTCATTGAGCGTGGATTGCAGTCACCGCAAGTTCAGCACTGGGGAAAACGTTCTAATTTGGAGAATGCAGTACTTTCTACAACTGTGTTTTATGATTGGAATAGTCTCTGTAGCAATTACCATTTTTGGGACTTGAATATAAGCTGACAATTTCCAATACAATTGCTGCTACCTTGTTTTCCACAGCTGCTGGCAACTTAAATGCAGCAGTGTTACATTATCATTTTGCCAGATTTTAAAGAATTCAACTGATGGTTCAGCCTTAAAACTTTCCGTGTCCATTTAGCTTCACTGTTCAGGAGGTTTGGCTGTAGTTAGAGAACACATCATTGTACATGTTAGTGATGTTGGTGTCCTGATTAACTTTTGTCTTTGGAGCAACTGAGTCCTGCAGTGGTACTACTCTGACTGAATTCTGTGATCTTTTCTCTTCTCTTTGTCAGGTTTTCTCCATTTTCTCTTCAGTCATATCCATTTCTATCTGCACGTTTCCCTTAATACAACTCATGTTCCTGAACATCTGTTCACCTTTTGTTGTCTTCCATTTCTTTGCATTGCTCTTGTATACATCCCTCCTGAACTTCTCTTGCTATCGTCTGTCAAACTCTGCATTAAAGGTTTACATAATGTACCCTGCTCTCATTATCTTTAGAGATCCTTCTTTCCTCAGCCACTTCTAAAGCCTTCTCACAGTCATTTTGCCTTCTTAATCTTCTTTCTATTTAGAATTAATTTTTTGCAACTTCCTGGGTAATATTTCAAACTTCTGTCCATAGTTCATGCACTCTGTCCAGCATACCTAATCCCTGACTACTGGTACTTCTCTTACTTTTTATGCTGCTTGTGGAGTAGAGGACTTCTGTGATGGTAGTGCTCTAACTGATTACTAGTACTTCTTACTTTCTATGTTGTCTGGGGCGTAGATGACTTCTATGATGGTAGTACTGACTTCTCTGATGATACTTCTATGAATTTCTATGTTGCCTGTGGAGTGGATGACTTCTATGATGGTACAGCTCTGACTACTGGTACTTCTCTTGCTTTCTATGCTGCCTGTGGAGTAGATTCCTTCTATGATGGTAGTACTCTTGACTTCTCTGATGGTACTTCTGTGAATTGTTATGTTGCCTGTGGAGTGAATGACTTATGATGGTAGAGCTCTGATTGACTATGTTGCCTGTGAAGTAGATTACTGGTATTTATCTTACTTTCTATGTTGCCTGCGGAGTAGGTGACTTCTCTGATGGTAATACTCCAACTTAATTAGTAGTCTGACTTTGTCAATATGTTATACCATCTAAAGATATGTAGAAAACTATACATGACAGGAGAGAAAGTCTTAACAATTTTTTTGTGGGTGTAATACTAAGCATTTCATGATGGCCTCTATGTTCCCATACCATACTGTAGTATATGTCACAAGCTTCATCATACTACTGTTCGATTCTTAATTAAGCAGATTAATAAGTAGCATTCTTCTCGGATGTCTTTCTGCAAATAAATTGATTACTGAGGAGTAGTCTATCGGGATGTCCCTATGCATGAACAGCAACACTAAACTGTTAAGGCGCTCTTGTCCCATGGTACTCCGGAGTTCAGACTTTATCAGTTTTAAGGCTGAATTAGCCCTCTCTACTCCAGCAGTTGTGACTGGAGTGAGCAAGACTGTATTTAATACAAAGGAAATGTTTGGGAACATTTTGTTATTTGTTTGCGACTAGGTCTGCTTCAAATCATTTGGCAGTGCAGAATTGTGTGATAAAGCCCGCCTCCCATGTCCTTTTCCACAGTCTGAGCTCTTGGTGGAATGTTGTTGGTGAAGGCAAGTCAAAAATAATTTTAAGTGAACTCTCTCTATCTAATGTTAAGCTGTTCAAGTTTGATGGAATTAGTGAGAGTCCTTGAATAGCTGTTGATGCCATTGTAGTGAATCGTCTGGACAGTTCATGAATGAAGTGATCCAGAAAGGGAATACAAATTGCTCTTCGCCAGTACTCTTCTGAAGTTTCTCCAGCCACATTGTTCCTCATAGTCTGTTTGCTGGAGACATGTGGAAGGGGTAATTCAGTATTACTGCAGAAGCTCCCCATTTCTGACATATCTCTGAAGATATTCCTAAACTCATTCTCAATGTTTGCACAAACAGCCTGCAGCTCATTAAGCACACAGGTGACTTGCTCATATGCATACTGTATGTCTTGTGACTGTCATTGCAGAAGTTTGCTAAGGGGCTTAGTAAAGCCAAACAAGAACCTTGCTGACTGGAAGGAAACAATAAATCAAGACTTAGTAATTGAACTGTAAAGTCCACTGGCATCTTTCAAAGTTTTTCCATCCCACTGTGGCCCTCTGTTATTCATAATATTGTCTAAACAGTGAATCAGTGCTTCATACATATGATAGAAGTCATCAAAGGCTGTATGTCTCTCCACCCATCTGGTCTCACACAGCAACTTAAGCTTTTGTTTTTCTATAGGTTTTTTGCCACTTGCCTTTTGCTGTAAATTTATGTACTGCACTGATTCCTCTAGACATCTTTGCCTTTTTGGGGAGTATTTGAAAAACAAACCAACTTCCTTCACTATATTTAACATTATTCATACTTCTGGAACGTGGCAAGCCTTTGAAAGTACAAGGTTCAACTGGTGACTAGCACAATGGAAAAAAATAACATGTGGTACTTTTTCTTGAAACAAAGCTGCACAGCCTTTCTGTGCTCCAGCCATGTTTCCAGCACCATCGTACCCTTGAGCTTTGCAGTGCTCAAGATTCAATGTTAACTTTATTGGGCATGTGACCAACTTATTGCAGATCTCCTCTCCAGTCACAGATTCACAGGCAATAAACTCTGTGAATCTCTCCACAGGATGGCCATTCTTCACATATCGTAGTACTACTCCAAGTTGTTCCCAGTTGCTTATATCTGCAATTTCATCTGCTTGGATGGAATAAAAGGGTCCAAGAGGCTGTTGTTTAATATTCTTTATTATGTGCTGTTGAATGTATTCTTTAATACAGTCCAGCAATTCATTCCGTACTGTTTTTGAAATATATGTTGCATTCTTTTGGCATGTCTTCAAGTGGGCTTCTAACTCTCGGTCACCAGCATCAATTCGGAAATAGACTAGAGATCTGAAGTTTCCTTTGTTGATTGTACAGTCAGATGTGCAGTCATCTCTATGTCCACGAAGTGCTATCCCTTGCCTTCCACAGTACTCCAGACACTTTATAATAGAGGTTAGTAGAGCTCTGTTTATGGCCACCTGCAGCTGTGAAGCATTTGAAATTGCAAAGTCCACTCTTTGACTTGGATTGTCACTTGTGATTCGGAAAGCATGTAATTTTGCCTCAGATTTCTTGTGGTAATCTAATTCTGAATGTCGCTGAATATCAGCTTTGGCATGCTTCCAATTACAGTATGGCTGCTCAATGAATAACTTTGCATGTTCTGTCTGTGCTGGTGTTGGAAATAACACACAGGCTAAACAATACAGCCCATCTTGTTTCACTGAATATGCCAGAAAATGAAACTGGTCTAGCCATGACAGCTGACATTGGCGAAGGGAACTTCCTGATTTTCTTCTTTTGTCTGTGAAGGCTTTGAGTGGGAAACGAAAACCGTCATGTGGTTTGCGATGATTTTTGAGAATGCCTTTCTCCTTATCTGCAGCATTAGTACATGTGATGTACTCACTAATATCTGTCAGTTAACACTTTGTGGCACTGACTTCATCCGAATGCTTCTGTCTTCACTAACAGTACTTCTCTCATTTTCTATGTTATCTGTTAAGCTGCTGACTTCTGTGACAGTACTATTTTCACTGACTTCTCTGATGGCACTACATTCATTTACTGTGTCAAACACACATGACTCTCTGACTGCTGGTTAAAACAATAAAAACAAATATCAGGAGGAAGATAACTTCTTTAACAGTACAACAAATACAACTACATTTGCCTCCATTGAATAGCGTACTGTTACACACACAAAAAAAGTTTCACTAACTAAAAAAAAAAAAGGGAAAGACTCTGTACACTGGATGCCTGCAAACCCACAAAAGAAATACAAAGCATACAACATGGATTATTAAGATGATGTCCTTCAAGGATGCATCTGCAGTCGTAACAAATGGGTTGTCCTGTCATCAGGCAGCCCTTCGGTCGGCCGGATTCCAAAGTCTGGGTCCGGCTTCGGCTGATGTCGCACTTCACCCGACGTCATCTCTGCTGGTCTTCGGGTATAAAGGCATCAGCCGACGCCATTTTCCTCAGTCTTTCTTGCCGCGTGGCGCCCGAAGCAGAAGCTGTTCGCAAGTGCCGGTCGGTCAGATCCAGAGATTACTACTACCGAATACTACTCAAGACTTCTAAAAAGCTAAGTACCCCATTGGGGACTCTTTCTTGCCTCAGCCGATGTCAGAAAAAGTAAATAACTGTTTAACTTGTGGGAAACAAATACCTCATAAAGATTTCCACTCTTACTGCCTACCTTGCTTAGGCCCAGACCACGACGTAGCAGCCTGTGCTTCCTTCAACCGACGAACGCTTAGGCGTCGGTCGGAGTTTGCTGAACAGTTTTTCGACTCAGATTTTGCGTACATTATGCCGTCGGATCCTCCGACTACCCAAATTGTTAAAAAACGCAAAGAAAAAGACCGACACTCGCGGTCCACGGTTCCGGCCGAAACCACGGTTAAGCAAGCCGTGAGTGTCTCTGTTTCGGCCGAAACCGAGAAAACGGGTCAATCTTCAGCCGAATCCATGACTACTACTGAGGCTCCTGCTACCTTAGTTGAATCGGCCTCTGAAGTTTTGCTTACTACTGTGGTTCCTAGTGAATTATCAGACACCATCCCTTTGGATGTCTCTACCCCAGCACGTGGTGCTGCTAGGCCTCCTGCAGCCATGTCTATTAAGGCCTTTGCCAGGGCTAAAGCAGCCAAAACTGTTAAATCAGTGCCTGCTAAGCCCCCCTCACACAGGCCCACTTCTAGTTCACAAATGCTTACTCTGGCAGAGGATTTAATATCCTTAATTAGGGGATCCCAATCTCACCCAGACAGGGCCTCTCAGCCTCCAGAAAAGAGACCTAGAGCAGAGCCCCCCGAGCCAGTGTCTTCTGAGGATTCTTCGGATGGCTCAGACATTACAGATCAGCCAGAGGCTCCTTTTTCTACTTATGAAGATTCCGATGCTGAAGAATCCATTCCATCTGCCTCTCCACCAGAGGAATTTTCCTTTGGAGAAACCTTACATGCCATGAGAGAACAATTCCAATGGCAGGGACAAGATTACTCAGATTCAAGAAAAAGGCTTAGGACCTTTCTGCACTTACCACAACATAGGCCCTTAGCTATACCTCCAGTTCTGCCTGTTGTGGATGATGCATTTAATGATGTTTGCACTGCTCCTGATACTTTACCTCCAGCCCCTGCCAAACCAGCTAGATTTTACAGGGTGCCAGACGCTCATCACCACCTATACAAGGCCCCACTTGCAGATCCTGAGACTATATCCCAGGGGCCTAAGGCAGTAGCCTCGACCTCAGCAAAAAACCCTCTCCCTTCTGAAAGGGAATCCAGGTCCTTAGAGAGATGGGGGAAAAAAGTTTACACCTCTGCTACTCTCTCAGCTAGAGCTTTAAACTGTCAGTTTCATATGATCCAATACCAAGAGTTTATGCTTGATCAGTTAACTAAGAAGCTGTCCTCTGATGACTCCTTAGATAAGAAATATGTTTTAGAAATGGTGAATAACATTCAGCAGGTTAGTAACCATTCCTTAAAATGTGGCTATGATGCACTGGAGGCTTCATTTAGATCAGCCATGACTGGCACAGTGATAAGAAGGCATGCATGGTTGAAAGAACAGGTCTTGCGGATCATGTTAAAGCAAAGCTGTTAGATGCTCCTATGGATAAGGCCAGTCTATTTGGTACCCTGCTCAGCAAGTAATGAAGAAAATGGAAGAGAAGGCAAAATCTGTACAAACAGTTAAGGATTTCTTACAGGTTCAGCCCCCAAGGTTTAGCAGGAACTGGCCTGCCAAAAATTGGTCCTTTCCAGACTCCTCAAAATCTCAAAGAGGCAGGAATAGACTCTCTAGAGGCAGAAATCAATCCAGAGGAGGTGCCTACAGAGGACGCCAGTGGCAAGGCAATAACCAGCGAGGCACAGACACAACCACTGCCACTACAACAGGACAATCACAGTGACTTGGCTCTGACACCGCCTACCAGGGAGCAAATAGCAGCACCTTTAGGCGGAAAGTTAGCCTTAATTTCGAAAAATTGGCACTATATCACAAAAGACAAGTGGATTTTGCAAACCATAGACCAAGGCTACAGGTTCCACTTCCACACCTTACCAGTAAAAAGAGGAATGCCAAACCTACCTCCAAATCAAAAAACAGAAGCTCTAAAGCAGATAGCTCAATTAACAAAGATGAGAGCTGTGGAAAGAGTACCAATAACAGAACAGGGCAAAGGATTCTACTCCAGACTCTTCCTAGTACCAAGAAAAGAGAAAAGTTGGAGACCTATTCTCGACCTGTCCGTCTTAAACACATTCATCATTGTCCCAAAATTCAAAATGCTGACCCTACAGCAACTTCTTCCCATGCTGGGCAAGGAGTGTTGGCTGGTAACTCTAGATCTCAAGGAGGCATACCTGCACGTCCCCATACGACCAAATTGCAGAAGATACCTCAGATTTCTTGCAGGATCAGAGCATTATCAATTCTCAGCATTGCCCTTTGGCTTATCTACTGCTCCCAGAGTATTCACAAAATGCCTGGCATCAGTAATCGCTCATTGCAGGCTACAGGGAATCCAAATTTATCCATACCTGGACGACTGCCTGTTACAAGCGGACAACAAAAGCAAGCTGACAACAGATTTACAAAGAGTCATTTGCTTACTACAAGCCCTGGGATACACAGTCAATTTAAAAAAGTCAAGACTGATACCATCCCAGACAAGAACATTCTTGGGTGCGGAATTGGACACAGTAAAACAAATGGCATTCCTAACTGCAGAAAAACAAGAACAACTCCCTCTTTACTTCTTGGCATTAACAAAGCAGAACAAACTAACAGCAAGAAACGTACTGCAGGCCTTGGGCTTTATGGCATCATGCATAATCCAGGTACCCCATGCCAGACTGCATATGAGAAAGCTACAGTGGTACCTAAAGAATTTATGGTCTCAACACAGGCACAGCTTAGAAACCGAAATTCCAATAATCCCATGCCTGAAACAAGAGTTCCTATGGTGGGCTCAAGCATGCCAGTCAAACCCAGGCTTGCCATTCCACAACTTTCAAGCAAGCCAAACCATCACAATGGACGCCTCAGACCTAGGCTGGGGGGCGCACATGTTGGACAAATGCATACAAGGATTGTGGACTCCAGACCAGCTACACCTGCACATAAACCAAAAAGAAATGCTGGCAGTAAAACTAGCAATCCAGAAATTCAGACCATTCCTCAAAGAAGGCCATTTAATAAGGACAGACAACACCACAGTCATGTGGTACATCAACAAACAGGGAGGCACTCATTCATACCCCCTATACAGGATGACTCTGGACCTTTGGAATATGGCTCTGAACTACAACATCCAGTTACAGGCAATATTTGTGCCGGGAAAAGAAAACACCCTAGCAGACATGTTAAGCAGAACCACCTCG
Organism: Protopterus annectens; assembly: GCF_019279795.1. Lineage (NCBI taxonomy): Eukaryota > Metazoa > Chordata > Ceratodontiformes > Protopteridae > Protopterus > Protopterus annectens. The sequence goes on along the minus strand of NC_056727.1, from coordinate 725,921,533 downwards.
GATGCTCACGAATGGATGCTACACCCGGACATCTTCAAGGCCATCACAAAGAAATGGGGAATGCCACAAATAGACCTATTCGCATCCCTACTCAATCACCAGCTCAAAAAATTCTGCACAAGGACATACCACCCACTTGCATGGAAGGTGGACTCTCTATCCTTCAGTTGGAAAGGCCTGACAGCATATGCATTTCCACCTCTTCCTTTGATGCACAAGGTACTACTGAAAATCAAAGAGGAACGTCCAAGGATAATTCTGATAGCTCCGAATTGGCCAAGACAACACTGGTATCCATTGCTGAGGAGCATGTCTCAGGGGAGAATGTGGTCAATACCCCTGATGTCTTTGATGTTAACTCAGAACAACTACAACATCATGCACCCATACCTAAAAACCTTGCAACTGACTGCCTGGAACATCACATAACAGCAACTAACCCAGACTTATCCCAAAGGGTTAAAGACATTATCCTTGAAGCCCGCAGACCTTCAACAAGAAGGAACTATGCAGGAAAATGGAAAAGGTTTGTCATTTGGAGTACTGAAAGAGGAAAAGATGTGTCGAACATAGATATTGCTAACATCCTGGAGTACTTGGCAGAGCTTCTACATACAGGCCTGTCCTATTCCTCCATCAAGATACATGCATCAGCTATTTCAGCAGAATACAGCTTCGATCCACCTGTCTTTTCGCATCCTCTTCTCAGGCAGTTCCTCAGAGGGATCAAGAATGTAAAACCTCCTAGGAAACCACCATTACCAGCATGGGACTTGAACTTTGTGCTAGAAAAATTGACACTCCCTCCATTTGAACCAGCAGCAACAGCAGATCTTCAACACCTATCATGGAAAACTGCTTTCCTACTGGCAATTACTTCAGCAAGGAGGGTTTCGGAACTACAAGCCTTAATGGCAGTACAACCCTTCCTAATCTTCCATCAAGATAGAGTGTCCATGAGAACTAATCCTACATTTATGCCTAAGGTGGTATCCAGAGTGTCTTTAAACCAGGCAATCCACCTACCTACCTTCTTTCCCAATCCACAGAACAGGGGGGAAAGACTGCTGCATACCTTGGATGTACATAGACAGTTACGCTACTACCTGGACAGAACCAAAGGTAACAGAAAAACTGACCAGCTTTTAGTAGCCTATGCAACAGGAAGGGAAGGAAAAGCAATTTCCAAACAGACAATCTCCAAATGGATAGGAAATTGCATAAGATTCTGTTACTCCTACCATGGAAAACCAATTCCACAGAACATAAGACCTCATTCTACAAGGGCTACAGCCACTACCACAGCTTTCTTACGAGGAGTGGCAACCAAGGACATTATTGAGGCGGCTACTTGGACCCCCGTGCATACATTTGCCAAGCATTATAATTTACCTCTATACTCTAGATCCCGAGCAGGGTTTGCCACTGCTGTATTGCAAGGGATCCTAACTACACCATAATTCTTCTTCCTCCTCGCCTAGTTTGGCTATAGTATTCTACCCATTTGTTATGACTGCAGATGCATCCTTGAAGGACATAGTACAGTTTTGTACCTACCATAAATGTAGATGTCCGAACAGGATAGCATCTGCAGTCAGATTACCCACCCTCCTTCCGCTCTGTGGTACTCCTAGGGTATTTACCCTCCTAATAGCTAGCTGGGGGGGGGAGTCTCTTATGGTGTATTTGTTTGTATATATGTACATACATGCTTATTTTTTGTGTTTGCCTTCTACTATTTTGGAAACATTGGCATTTATCCAAAATTTAGCTTTCCAAGTGGGCAACTGGCATCTGGGGCAAGAAACACTGAGGAAAATGGCGTCGGCTGATGCCTTTATACCCGAAGACCAGCAGAGATGACGTCGGGTGAAGTGCGACATCAGCCGAAGCCGGACCCAGACTTTGGAATCCAGCCGACCGAAGGGCTGCCTGACGACAGGACAACCCATTTGTTATGACTGCAGATGCTATCCTGTTCGGACATCTACATTTATGGTAGGTACAAAACTGTACTTTCTATCTCACCGATGAGCTCCTGCCTTCATATATGACTTTTAGAGTACAGTACCTTTCAGTTCATTTTCCATTACATATCTGACTTTCCTTTCAAGACTAAAATCAGTAAAACTTATGAATACCCTCATTCATAAAATCCTAGACAAATACTTTAGCTCAGGAAATAGTGTCACACACATCTGAACTATCTAACAATCATCCTGAGAATAGGACATAATTCTGTACTTTGGCACTACTCTCACCCACAAATGACTTGCCGTCCGAGACTGAACCTTCTCCGTGTTTTATGACCTTTCTGAAAAATTTGGAGAGACTGTTGATGTAGTTCTCGCTTGGCTGTTGAAGACATAGCAGCACTTTCTCCTGACATACTGCAGCTCATTTCAATACAAGAAATAACTGCTTCTGTTATCTAATGTACAAACTAAAACCGTGTCAAGTACTAATGACTTGGCTAATGGCCACAACAACATGTGTTCATTATGCTGAAGAAAGAACGCATATAAAATGTTTCACAAATGAATGCACAAATCTATTCTTTGCTTTGGCATGTTGCAATTGCTTTACAAAACTGTCTGTCTGTGGGTGCTATACTTCTATCAGCCTTCACACATTCTGGCATTACACAGCATTTTCTGGACAAATAAAGGGCATAGGTCAAAACTGTAAGCATTTTGTAAGCAATGAAAGATATCACAATATACAAATAGCAATGCTAAGACTGGGCAGTATTCTTTACTGTGATAATTCCACATTCACAGTCTTTCTATAAATGTTACTTTCACAAATTGCATATCTTGAGACTGTATAACCCAGAAGTATATTCAGTTTTGTTAATCTGACATGAGCTGTAACATGACAGCAAGAAATTCCTCTGAGCACATGAGCCCCCAAGCCTTTCTGTGTTGGAGGGAAGCATTCTAGCTTATCAGTGGAAGTGGTGAGCACTAGGTAGTCTATCTACCACAAGCTCTAGGTACAGATTCTTAGTTTTAACACTTGAATTTGCTTGTTAGTGCTCAGCACTTGTTTAGAACTTGTTAGCACTAAATAAGCTACAAATTACTACAGCACTCAACCTTCCTCTTCACCTAGAGGAAAAACAGTTTTTGTACTTACTTTCCTCACTTGCTTAGAGAAAAACAGCTCTTATACCCACTTTCTTCACTTGTCTATAGGAAAGTAGTTTTTATCCAGGCATGTTCAAGGGTCAGCTCCCAGTGTTCTCTCCTGTCTATCTGATGAATCTGGGCATCTTGAGGCAATGTAACAATTGCCTCATGTACACAGATAACCCTCTCCTCCTACCACCCAACACCACAACCTGTGAGAGATGCACTTATTTAACCAAACTGGAGGTAAAGCTCTCTCCAACCAAGACTGCACTTGACAGTCAAGAGGACAAGGTAAACACTTGCACCACACCACACTCATCAGTGCAGTTACTGAGACATGGTTTAAACCAGTGGAGAGTATCCCAGCAGTTCCACACATTTAGACCATCTCTTGCACAGGAAGGAACAAAAAGTGAAGGAGTCTCAGTTTATATCAAACATGAACATAGTTAAACAGCATGGCACACGTAAGCCTCTCTATGTCTAACTTGCAGTAAGCAAAGTCCCATACCATATCTTGGCAAGTGACAGATCTCCCCTCTGTGACCCATGAAGCCCATATCACATACATAAACATACTGGAGACTTTCTTCTTTCAACCCAGTATCATATTCATGGTTGAGTTTAACTACCCCAAAATAAACTGGGAATCGTACATGACCTCAAGCTTGCGAGCCCAGAGATTTCTGGAATTTATCAACACAAGCATCCTGGACCAGATGGTCTGTATGCCATTAGGGGTGCTAATGTCCTTCACCTGATCCTTACAAATATGCGCAATGTTACCCCCTCCCAGTGTAATGTCCTCACTAGTCAGGTCAGACCATAAAGCTAAAATAAAAATTAACCCCAGCTAACTATGGAACTTCTAAGAATTATTCTAAGGCTAACTTCTACTATTAAGCAACACCCTAACAAAATTCCAAGTCCCCAAACCCTGAGAACAGTGCTTCCTAATCAGAACAGTTCATAGAAACCCTGTACAATCATGTAAATAGATGCATAGAGACAGCTTAACTTCCCCAAAATAGGCATAGGTAACCTCAAAAAGTAAGCCACCCTGGTTGAACCCCAACATCAGTAGGTTGTATAACAAAGTAGAAAAACATGGTCAAAAGCAGGAAGGGCTATACTCAACAAGGTAATAGTTCCCCCTTCAATCCAAACAAGTGAATCAAAGTTCTAATATAGAGATACACCATGTCTGGTAGGAAGCCCTTGTCTTCTGCTTTTTACTCATTAGAATTTAATTCACCTTGCAGATGCATGCATTGAGATTTTATATTTGAAGGTTGGGAGTAGTGAGAGGTGTGATTTTTTTTTTTTTTTCATGTAAGTGCACTGTTTATGTAAAATGTATTTTTCTGTTAATTTCCAAGTTCTCACCAAGAGTATGTGGAAATTAGTTTGTTTCTGTGTCGGGGGTGCTCTGGTAGAACCCATCTCTCTGTTCTGTTGTTATTGCCTGAAGTGAAACAGGTAACCAAAGTGCCTGTACTAAAGCAAATAGTGCGATGAACTAATGATGTAACCGGCTGACGAGGGGGAGTATTACTTGTATCTTTATTTCACTTTGCCAGCAGTGGATGGGACATGTTTTCTGCCTTTAGCTGCGTGAAAATTAAACTATGGCTGCATTAACCCTAGCCACCAGAAACCTAGATTCACAGGCACACCAGGAAGTGCCCCTGAAGTACACAGTGTGCCATTTTCCTGGAAGTAAATTCATTCTGCAAATCTGAGCCCAAATCCAAGTTTCAAACATCAACTCTCCCAGCCAGTCAGCTGCTTATAGACTGCACAAAAATCTAAACTTGTTTGGCAGCTTTTCAGTAGAAAAACAACTATCCCCTGAAACAAACTTCAAAAAATACCCGTTGATAGGTAATATAGCATTTTATTCGTATTTAACAGTCAGATGAATGTAGTTATAGCATACACTGACACTGTATACATCAGGCCATTATAAACGGTCTATAAGACTATGTAAGATGCATTTTAATGTTCTACATTAGCTGAAAGAACCTTGTCTAGTAATCAGACTTCGTTACCATTACCATACCTCAGAAAAACTTCAATCCAAAGTTCGTTTAAGAAAGCCAGAAAACATGAATCGTAAATATTTACAGTTTGTCAGAAAAAAGAATGTACATAATATAAATGAAACAAATTTTAAAAAGTTACATGCGATGTTTTGTACAATATAAATTTGCATTTTACAAATATATTTTATTAAAATTTTAAGCATAATAAACAACTTATAATAAATCTGCAACTTAAAGCTTCAGTTTCTGCACACTTTTTTACCTCGATCTTCAAGTGCTGTAATAGAAATGCCATTTGCATTCTTTTGTACAAAGTGTAAACCTTACTACCCAACATTTCACTGAAATAAACCATTTAAATTCACATTGAATGCCAGAACAATGAACACATAACTTTGTTCAGCATTTATCTGCAATTTTTATGTGGAAAAATTTGCTTTTCTCTAAAAACATTGGCTGTAGTGTCCACTCCCCAGTGTCCAGCCCCAGGCCAGCTGCAGGGTCTGGTATAATGTCTTTTCCTACACAACACTAGTGGCTGGATAACCCAGCCGAAGTCCCACCTGACGTGGCACGCAGTTTTAAAGTATTGGAAATTCCTGTCTTCTTTCTTGACGTTCTGAAAATGTTTGGTAACTGTTCTTCCGATGAAGTAGCAAAAAACTGTCATTAACAGGAAAGGAAGGACAAAAGCTAATGGGGGTTATGCAGAGACCCAAACCGGCCAGCCAGTAGTATTACATCTCTTCCTCCTGTGGGACTGCAAAGTCACTGAAGCACCGTGTTGTTAAGTAGCTAACGGGGGTTATGCCGAGACCCAAACTGGCCAGCCAGTAGTATTACATCTCTTCCTCCTGTGGGACTGCAAAGTCACTGAAGCACCGTGTTGTTAAGTAGCTAACGGGGGTTATGCCGAGACCCAAACCGGCCAGCCAGTAGTATTACATCTCTTCCTCCTGTGGGACTGCAAAGTCACTGAAGCACCCTGTTAAGTGCATATTTGGTTTTGGGAAGGATGAAGGCAGGCAGGGCGAGCACTGCAGACAAAGTCCAAATAATTCCCAGCAATGCCACTACGGTGTCTCTAGACCTGAGTCGGGAGCTAGTCAGAGAATGGACTGGCTAGATAACAGTCAAAGCTACATGCATACTTTCTTGCCGCACACTTTGAAGTTCCTATCTAAAGTATAAATGCCTGGCCTAAGCTAAACTGTATGTGTGTGTGCGTTTTATATGTGTGAATGCATTGTTCTATTTCTTAACAAGATCCTATCCAGAAGTTATTTGATATGTTTATTTATACTTCTTAGTTGTAAATGTATAAAAATACGAGTGCTCTTATTCTTCAGTCATATTATCTTTTTTTTTTTTTTTTTTCTTTGTATTTTAAAGAGAATTTCTAAATGAGATTGTTAAAGTACCTCAATGCAGGAACATTTCACCATGAAGCTGAAGAAATTAATTGCTGAATACAAACTCATATGTTTTACAAACTGTCTACTAAACTGCTGCTAACATAACAGAATTTGTAACCAGTAATTTCTATTTATTAGCAAAATGAATGATGTCAGGTCAGGCAGAAAACACTCGCTGCGATTACTGTAATCTTACTAAATTAAGTTTACTATTAAAACATGGCCCTCGTTTCCCGGGTTTCAGCCCTTATTTTTTTTAACTTTTATATCCAGCTCATGAGAGCTGTAAGAATATGCACACACACACACACACACACACACACACACACACACACACACACACACTGTACATCGTCGCTCAATTAATTCACACAGCTGTGCAGATGTTCCATTGCCTGATTATATTTTATCATTAATGTACCTACTTGGGATTTACACTTTTTCCCCTACAACTGCCCCGGCAGCAGTGTCTAGCGCTTTCTTTATCATACTTTTGTTTACCAGCATACCTTGTACCATGCAAACCAAAGAGGGGTAAGTTTTGCAGTTAACATTTCAGCTTTTGTTTTTACTTTTTAACGTGGGCAGTTGTCCCTGTGGATATGAAGAAGTTGCACCCCTTATAACACTGTGACACTTTCAGGATTTTGCTGATGGCGATTTAGGTGTTCTGAGCCTGTAGTTAACTTTATTGGACTTTGAAAATAGCCTAGCTTGAGTGGGGCACATGCTTTCGTCACGTATCCAGCCTAAAAGTCACTTACAGTTTAGTCTTTTAGAAATTACATTTCTTTTCTACGATTTGAGTTATGACTGAATTTTGGTTGGACCCCCACTAAAATTTAGTAATGTATCGGAAATGGGGCAAATAGTAATTATGTACCATGCCAGGGCTGCACTGCACTTTAACAAATATCAGTATGACTGCGGTGGTGCTACAATGGTGTCCTCTAATGTGGTTTGCTTAAAAGGTGTAAATGTATTGATAAAAGTAAATGGGAAATTAGTTGGAAGTGATTGGTATGTATCAGCCACTAATCTTATTTCCCAAGCCAATTGCTTGCTCATTTAACACGTCATTACCGCTCCTTTTTATGATGTGCTCTGGTTGCGATATTGTGTGACTAAGAATCAGTGTGTGTTTTACCGTGACAGCGAGAATTGTGTTTTAGGAAGATGTTGGTGACTTGCACTGTTGCACAAGCCAGGTAGATGGCAAGTCATATTTACTGTTAACCTTTTCATGACTGCATGCCAGTATTCTGTTCCAGATGGATATGTTTGCTTTTTAGCGCTTTGCATAATTGTATAGATGTCAGTATACTTACACAACATTTGGTTTCACATTACTACTACCTGGATGCACACATATCACTTGATAAACTGCTTTCTGTTCTCTTAGCTCTTAATATCCCACCTGCAGCATCAGGGGGTAATCCTGAAACAATCAGGGGCCCATAAAAATATAATTAGTACTTTTTAACTTGGGATATTGACCAAATTAGAGAACGTGAATTAGCATGCGTTTTCAGAAGTAAGCTACAGCTGTCACCAACGAGTCTTTTCTTCCACACTTACCAGTTTTAGGGTTGATTAGGAGGGAATGCAAAATGTTGAGCAAAGAGTGGGGATAGTTGAGAGAACAAGTATTGCTGATTCATTTTCTAAACTTTTCTTGTGCTCTGATTTGTAAAACTAGTGTTTTTTAATCAAAATTGAGAGGGTTATAATTAGCAAGTAGTGTTAATATTATAGCTTTAGGTTGTTTTTGTTCAAGTCTGGAACCAAATAGTAAAAGTTTTAGACAATATGGTCAGTATTTTAAAAAACTTGGCCGACCTTGAGTATTACTTTGCTGAGAGGCATGTGTTTATCTACAGTTAGCTTATCATTACTGAGGACTGCTTGAGGGTTTGAGCAAAAAGTTGTCAAATTTATTGATGCTATGAATTTGAGCAGCACACCTTATGAAAGAAACAAAAAAAGACCATCAACTATGTGTTTGGAATATGGTTTAGGGTGTGAGTGGAGGCCGTGCCTTAAAATGAAACTGGACTTTGCAACAATTTAGAAAATGCAAAGCGTGCTAAGCGGCATATGGAGCTTGGAACAATACAGGACTGGGTTTGCTGTGTTAATAAGTGCTAGTAATAACAGTAGTTTTGTGTACAGAAACTGACGTGGTTATAGAGAGCTTTACAGATTTCCAGTTAAATTACACAGCTACTGGTATTAAAGAAACTACCATATTCATGTAGTTTTAATGTTTATTTTATGAGTCGTTACAAAGGAGTCGCATGTTGACCAACACCAGGTAGGAACTGAGCTTGCACAGGAACAAACCAAAGGGTAATTGAAGCTGTGTATGTGAAGACTACTCAGTTTTAAACCAAGTAGTCTTCACATACACAGCTTCAATTACCCTTTGACGTGCAGTCACTCGGCATTTCGCTGACTATGTTTTGGTTACCACGCTCATTACCTGCGTATCCATTGATGTGTTTAAGACAGTAAACAGAAATAAGGAAGCCAGCTATCAGTGTGCTTAGTATTTGGCGCTGGGGTTCAGCGTAGAGTACTGAGCAGTCTACAGGAGACTAATAACTTATTTTAATGAGTCGGGTTAAGAAAGATGACATCTGACCAGTCTTATTCTAAATGGTATTTAAGTTCAAAGACAAGAGAGTTGGAAGTGTTCAGGAACGCTGCTATCCTCCGTGTGGACTTTTAGGGTGGTTGTGCCGTATGAAGACAAAACGATGGCAGTAACCCCTCTGGAGGAAATTGGTAACATTTGGACTAAATTTACAGCAGCTCTCCAGGCCTTTTACAGCAGGTAAGGACTCACCAGTAGATATGGGAAGAGGACTAAGGCGTTTGATAGAGTGAAGCTCTACATTACTAAATTTTGCATCCAACCGGTGGTCACCAATGTTTTATTTTCACTGTCACGCTGTAACAAGAACCTAGTGACTAGCATTTAAACAACGGACCTGAGCAGATTCATTAGACCAGTGTGAACCATGCACAGCCACCTTTGGCTGTTGGTTTTTTAACATTATTTTTGATTTATTGTATGAATATGGAGTAGGTAAACTGCTGATTGATAAAGAACATGTAATGACTGTAGTGAGTTAATTTCTGTGATTGGTGATCGCATTACTGTTTGTTTAGTTGCAAGTTATGTACTACTTGGCTGAAGGAGCAGAGGACTACTGTTTGTTGTGGAAAAGGGTGAGAGAGAGTAGTATTTTGGATACTCAGTCTACATAAATTATTAAATTATTAATTTCTTGCTAAAGGTAGGACAGGGGAGCGATGTTTGTTGTTGGGCGATTGGTGCTTGTCTGGGACTGGTGTAGCCAGATATTTGTACTTCTCAAAGTTAATTTTGCAGCCCCACAACTCGGCTATTTTTTTTTTATGTACTCAACACTTTTAAAATGCTACAAGACATCTAGGAAGGGGACACGTTATTTTCAACTGATATTACACCTGTAAGCCTATTTTAGAAATAAATTGACAGAGTCCTAGTGAGTCAGATCTCCATGAGTTGACCTAAGAAAGACACCAAAAGGCAACACGCAAGAGCACGTGGGGAAAAACTAGTGTAGATCATTTTTTAACTACAATCTGCCAAGGCATCTTGAGGGATTTTAAAACCATTTCGGGGAACTTAATTATTAATTGTTATTTGAAAGAGCACATACACACGCTAAGGAAAATCATATATTACTTCATGTTCCACATCTGCGTCTTCATGCCACACATTACCTCATCATTGCCATGCATATTGACAGTAAAGTATTATAAATTATGAACTATAGATAAATAAAGTTTAAAACTGACAGCCTCATACATCTAAGCCTAGTTTTAATTGTAGACTGGAATGTCAAAGCCCTCTCTGAGCTTTATAAGTTTTAATTATTTGCATCATACATGTTTGTCTGTGTGTTACAGTATAATGTCCTCTTACAGTCAATGGCTCACAGTGCAAAATATTAAACTTTTTAAATATTGAATAATCAAACAATTGGCTCTTTGGTACAAAAATTAAAAAAAAAATGCCTCTCACAGACTTGTTGAACGGAGTTTGTTGCTGGAGTTCGGAACTCTGCAGAGTCACTGCTGACTCACTTATAATATAAGTAATATTGAATATTATTCCCGCAAGTTTCACCCAGCAGGATGCTCTCTGAAGTTTTTACCAAAATGATGATGATGATGACATCCATCACAGGTTTGCTGAGGGATGATAAGGGTAAATTTAAGTGATTAGCCAGGCTGCAAGGTTCAATGTTGGAAGCTGAGGGTGCAGAATTTGGTTCTCCTGCTGAGACAGCAGGGAAGGGGTCTGAGGCAGGTGCCATGGAGATAACTGGGACACACTGCGCAGGAGGGGGTACCAGTGTTAGCGCGGCCAGTCTGGAGCAATCAAAATCATCCTTGGTTTGTCCTGTTTGACTTTTAGTAGAACTTTGGAGAGCAGAGGCAGTGAGGGAGAAGGTGTAGACTCATGTTTTATACCCCTGACGATCTGACGTCATGGAAGAAGGGACAGCAACCGATGCAGGACCCAAGACTTTGTTAATCAGACCGACTGAGGGCAACCTGCAAGCAGATTACCCAAATGTAATGACTGCAACAGTGAATACACTTGAACATCTACATTTATGGTAAGTGTACACAACTCTACTTTCTATCTGTAAGTCGTTCATCCCCAAAACACTTTGTAGGCGACTAGCGGCTTTAAAACTTTACCTCGAGAATCAGAGACTCTGACGTTTGACGTTGGGCATGGAGGGAGGAGTAGGCCCATCCGATAAGCCGTCTCAGAAGAAGACGAAGAAACTTAGGCCCGTATCCCAGGCTACACTTCAGGCATCCGTACTGGCTCCAGAGGCGATAGCAAACCTGGAGTCCGTTCAGATGACGGTCTCCGAAGCAGGCCCAGGAACCACAGTGGAAGCCGGTGTGTGGGATATCAAAGGTACGTCCACTGAGGTATTTCAGCCATCAGAGTCTGATGGCAGAGAGGAACCACAGCTCACCTTCTCTGAAGACCCTGCTCCTCCTTCTCTTGATAGGCCGACGTCTGTTTCTCCCTTGTCTACCACACCCTTGAAAAGGAAACAGAAGTCCAAACATGTTGAACCCCCTCAGATGTCAGGCTGGGAATCATTTAACCAAAGCTTCTTTAAGGTCTTTCAAGCCTTACAATCTCAACAACTCCTACCTACTCTCACTTCTCAACCAACCCATGTATCTGAGGAGGAATATTCATCCTCTGAGGAATCCTTCTGTTATGAGACTCAAATTGAATCCCCCAAGGAGTTCATTACTTCCAGATGAAGAAGACTCTATTTCACCAGACTCCCCAGGGGAAGAATTTAGTTTTGGGGATACTATCTCCCTCATGAGGGAACACTTCAAGTGGCAGGCCTCTGAGGTATCAGATTCTAAGAAAAGATGCTTTGACCTTCTGCAAATGGAGCAACCCGCTCCCTCAGCTGTGCCCCCTTTACTACCTGCATTTCAAGATGCATTCTTAGCTGCTTCGCAGTCTCCTGACTCCCAACCTCCAGCAGCTAAATGACCAGACAGATTTTATTGGGTCCCCCAGGGCACCCAGTTTCTTTACAAGAACCCTCCTGCTAACCCAGCTATTGTAGTTGTTTCTGCAGACAAGACCTCCAAACAGCTTCCCTCCTCTGCTCTTTATCCAACTGATAAAGACAGAAAATTTATAGACAGAACAGGTAAAAAGGTCTACACATGTTCCACTCTGACCATTAGGGCCCTGACCTACCAAACTCACATGGCAAGATTTGTACTTGATACCATTTCTAATGCCTGCAGCCTTCTTTCTGAGGTCCAGGACTCCCCCACCAGAGTACAATAAAAATCTCTCCTCTCCACAGCACAAGTGACCAGGCACTCTATTAAGTGATGCTGTGGAAGCTGCTGCTTCTGGATCAGTGCTGCGTTGTTACTCCTGGGTATGGCTACATCCCCTCCCCATGGATTTTCAGACCAAACTTCTGGGTGCTCTATTAGACAATAAGGCATTTTTTGGACAAGCCTCTGCTGAGCTCCTCAAATCCCTCCAAGAGAAGTGAAAAGAGTTGCAAAATCTAAAACACCTTTTGGTGTCCCCCATTCCTAGGTATCATAGAAACTACCCTCAAAAACCATCCTTTGTTTGAAGTGAATTCTTTCTCTCAACACAACAATCCAAGGGACATAGGCAGCAGAGAAAGAATTCTACCCCAAGACTGTCCTCAAGATCTTCTGCCACTCCCTTTCAGAGACAGCCTGACCCTCCCAGGCCCCCCTCCACTGTGACTCACCCACCCTGCATCCAGAAACTCCCCTATCCCTCCATCTCACTCTCTCCCTCCCCTCCTGGTGGAAACTTACAAAAGAACGATGGGGCCTCTCCATCATCCAGAGAGGATTTTACATGACTTGGTGGATGCTCCCACCCTTTCAGGGGCATTACTCAACCACCAAAAAACAGATTCACCTATTCCCACCCATTATTCAACAGCTCCTAAACAAAGGCACCATAGAACCAGTTCTCACCCCTCAAAAGAACTCAGGGTTGTACTCCAGAGTTTTCCTGGTCCCTAGGAAAGGGGGTCCCTGGAGACCTATCCTGGATCTTTTTTTCTCAATCTTTTCCTTCTCGTACCCAGTTTCAAAATGATAACCTTACTTATTCTCATGCCTCTGATTCCCCCCCAAGCTTTCATGGTGACTCTAGATCTCAAGGATGCCTACCTACACATCCCCATTCATCTGGATTACAGGAAATTCCTCAGATTTTCTATAGGCTCCTGCCATTTTCAATTCTGTGCTTTGCCCTTTGGTCTGTCCACAGCCCCCAGAGTGTTCACCAAGTGTCTAGCCCCCTTCATTGCCCTTTGCAGGACACTGGGTATACAAATATATCCCTACCTAGACGAACTCCACATCCTGCACCAAGACCACCAACTCCTACTCCAATTGCAACAGGTGTCACACACCCTCTCTCTTCTGGGATTTACTATAAATGTAGAAAAATCTCACCTGACGCATGAATTTTCTGGGATGCAAACTACGCACGGACTGCATGAAAGCCTTTATACCGGACAAAAGGATTCAGGAACTCGGTCTTTACTTCAACCAGATCCTTTTCCGAACCTTTCCGACGCGTGGGAATTTCTGAAACTGTTAGGCCACATGGCATCCCTAATACACATGCTGCCTTTGGCAAGACTACACGTGCACAAAATTCAGTGGGTACTGAAAAATCTATGGAACTAACATTTCCAACCCTTGGATGTGCCCTTCCCACTCCTCCCTTGCTTAAAGAGGGAGATCCAGTGGTGGATATCTGCAATGCAGACCAACCCAGGGCTCCACCTTCAGACCCCAGCTCCACTTCAGTGCCATTACTCTGATGATTCTAACCTAGGATGGGGGCAGTGTTGCAAACAAATCAGCAGCACCTGTCAGAACAAGATAAATGATCCACTCTACGAGTTAAAGACCACATCAACATCAAGGAAATGAGAGCCTTGCGTTAGCCCTACTAACATTCCAACCCTCTATCCTGCCAGGAACCTTAAAGGTAATCACAGACAACATGACAGTTCTGTGGTACATAAACAAACAAGGAGGGACCAGGTCATACCCTCTGTGCAGACTGGCCATTCAGGTTTGGAATCTAACAGACTCCCTCAGAGTACACCTGTTGGCCATGTATATCCCCTCTCAACCGAATGTGATGGCAGACACACTCCGCATAACCTCAGCCCCCTCTCACGAATGGATGCTACAGAGGGAGGTTTTCTTAGACCTGATACACAGATGTGGTATTCCACAAACAAACCTTTTTGCCTCCCCAAACAGGCAGATGCCCAACTTCTGCACAAGGAACCCACACCTGCAAGCGTGGAAAGTGGACGCCTTCACCTTTTCATGGGGGGATGTTCCTGTATGTCTTCCTCCCTTTCTCTTGATCCAGAAAGTCCTCCTGAAAATTCAGAGGGACAAACCAAAAATCCTACTGGTGACCCCCCCCCCATTGGCCAAGACAGCATTGGTTTCCCCTCCTTTTTTGTTTAGCCAAGGGCAGTCACCACAGGTTATTCCACCGGATAGACCTGCTCACACAGAACAAGGGGTCTCTGCTACACCCGCAGGTGAACAATTTAAAACTGACCTTATGGATGATAGAATCCTGATCCCTTACAGACGCCTTTACTCAGAGGATGTACTTAATGTTCTGCAGGAGGCCAGAAAACCCAGCACTAGGAGAAACTATGTGGCTAAATGGCTCAGAGTCTCCAATTGGTGTCATAGGAACAAACAGGACCCACTCAATACCTCCATCCCTGGGGTCCTGTCCTACTTGTGTGAGCTACTCCAAACAGGACTGACATATTCCTCGATCAAAGTCCACTTGTCTGACATCTCTGCCTGTTTTCCCATTTCACCTCCCCTGGGATCCAGACTGGAAGTCGAGCTATTTTTAAGAGGAGTCCTCCTCATCAAACCCCCACAGAAACCCATCCCTCCTCCGTGGAATCTAAACTTTGTATTAGAAAAGCTAACACCATTTCCTTTTGAACCACCACATTCTGCTTCTCTGAAATTTTGTACTTTCAAAACAGTTTTGCTAGTTGCCCTCACATCTGCCAGGAGTGTTTTGGAGATCCAAGCCCTGATGGCCACATCCCCCTACCTAGTCTTTCACAGGGACAGAGTGGTGCTCAGGACCAACCCATCCTTCATGCCCAAGGTAGTTAATGATCTCTCGTTGAATCAAACCATTAACCTACCTGCTTCATGCCCAAGGTAGTTAATGATCTCTCGTTGAATCAAACCATTAACCTACCTGTCTTCTATCCCCATCCTCAAAATGCTTCAGAGAGGACCCTTCACTCTCTGGACGTGCACAGACAACTAAGATATTACCTAGACAAAACTAAAGACCTCAAAAAAATCAGAACAGTTATTTGTTTCCTTCCATCCCAGAGCACTAGGGAAAGCTGTATTTAAGCAAACCATTGCCTCATGAATCACCAAGTCCATCTCCTTCTGCTACTCCCACCATGGAAAAATCTTTCAGGGCAGTATCAAACCACATTCCACCAGAGCAGCTGCCTCTTCTTCTGCCTTTTTCAAAGGCATCGATTCCACTTCTGTTTTAGAGGCAGCCACTTGGACCTCAGTGCACACCTTCACCAAACACTACAAGCTGATCATGGCATCCCGTGCTAGAGCCGGTTTTGCTGAACTATCATACAGGGTCTCCTGGACCATGGAAACCCTTCCTCCTCCCAGGATCATACTTAAAGCTCTGGTACTCTCCCTACTGTTGTGAATACTGCAACATCAGAATAGGAGGACATAGAATAGTTGTGTAAGACCTTACCATAACCATAGATGTCCTTCTCTTCTATGTTGCAGTATTCAGTCCCACCCTCCTTACCCCCCTGTTTCTTGCTTTTGCTATAGCAGGTATTTTATGAATACCTGTGGCCATCTTCTTCCCCAAGTCTCTACCTACATAGCCTTATTACTGTCCTGGCTCTAGCAGGCATGTAAGTCTAAGGGTCTCATTTAGGACCCTCCTGAAAAACCTCAGGGCCACTAGTATATGCAGCAGAAACTATTCTGAGGAGGGTACGTGCAGACATCACCTTTATACCTAATACCAATTTATGGCCCTCGTAGCCGACGTCATACGTACCCTCCAAGACAAAGACTTTGGTATACTGGCCGGACGGTGGTGCTGCAGGCAGCTACTCCCTACTGTTATGAATACTGCAGCATAGAAGAGAAGGACATCTATGGTTATGGTAAGGGTCTTGCACAACTATTCTTTTCAGCTTAGATAATTCTAGTGATGCAGCCATTCTTTGTACCTTATTTTTCTTACCATTTCTTTAGAAAATAAGTAATATCACATGTAATTTTAGTCAGGTTACCACATTAACTTCATACATGTATTGCCTTATTTGAATGCAAATTCATTGCCACTGCTTTATTTCAGTTTAGTTTCAGTGCATTATTAGTTTAGTACATGACATGTTTTATATAGTTAGTTTGCAGATTGTGTTCTGCTGACCTCTGGAGCCCTCTGAAGAGGAGGTGCCACTACAGACCATATCTGATAGAATGAAGGGAATTAATGATATAAAGCACAAAGATAGGTCTATTAGTAGCTCACTTGCATGTCTGAGCATGATCCTTTTTAGGACTAAATGCTTAAAGGTTGATGGAGACTGAGGCTTCTAAAAAAAGTTGCAAAACAAATGTGATCAGTGAAGTGCTTCATTGAACAGGAGTAGACAGTCTATAGTACAGTGAGAAAAAATAAGTAGGTTTCTGTCTGTTTGATGACTGAGTTATCCAGCTGGGACTGGTCCATTTGCAGAACAAGTATTGGATGAAAAGATCTCAAGTTGTCATTTTCCATTCTGTCCTCAACTGTTGGGTTTGGATCTGTTCCTCGGATCCGACTTGGTCATTACTAAAGCTTGTGGTAACCAAGAAGCCCTTGAGCTTGTCCCTTACCCATAATGCACCAGCACCAAGCTACCTCGGATCTTGTTTGCCGCTTTCCGCAAAAGATGTGGTTGACCTAGATCTCAAGCTTTTTCAGATAAGTATGTATTGGTGCTATCTTCTAAACCTCTATATTTCATGTATTTCTTGTCCGTTACCTTGTATAAACTCTTATTTCTCCTTTTAGCATAATTTGCAATTTTACTTCTCTTTAACTTACACTGCCACGGTGGAACGGCGGCGGTAGCGTTGTTACCTCACAGCAAGAAGTTCTCTCATTCGATTCTCGGCTGGGCTTGGGAGTGCCTTCTTTGTGGAGTCTGCATGTCCTCCCCGTGGTTGGGTAGCATTCGAAAGACATGTGCGTAAATGGGTGTACCTTCGTTGAAGGTTGGGCGTCGAGCTGGCACCTCGGCGTTTCGTAAAAAAAATCTACTGCCAATCATTATCGGACCGGAGTTCCGCTGTGGCGACCCCTTACCGGAAAAGCCGAAAAGACAAACAACAACTTCTCTAACTTATGTACAGTGTGTACTACTTAAATTACTATTGTTAGTAATTTCTTTTCCTCTCTACATTTAGAGTAGCTCTTTTATTACCATTGCTGGTAGTTTTTTTCCTGACTACCTTTTGTCTTTCTTTAAAATAAAAAAAAATCTGTTCTTATTGAATTTTCCTTATCTAGTTGCAGTGTAATGGTGGAAAAAGGCCCCACTGTGCTTAAAAAGTGTGTTAAGTGTGGGCATAAACTACAAATGTCTGATGCCCACACTATTTGTTTACTGTCTCGGTCCTTTGTTCATCTGCTGTGGTTTCAATCCAAGTGCTTTAGTTGAAAGGAAGAACAAGTTTATTTTGAAAGGATTATTTCCATCTGCTTTTGAGGAGCCAATATCTGGGGCTCAATCCCCCAAAAGTAAAGATCTGAAATGTTCTTCTCCGAAGCCATCCATCTCATCCAACCCAGTTTCGGAGCTGTCTAAGAAAAGGCACAATCTGTATATGATAAAATCCAAAAGTTCCTCACCCTCTGGTCCGAGAAATAAAAAAAACTGATGGATCCAACTATCTCAGATCCAATGAAAAAGCCATTGGATCAGACAGCCTCCAGTCCTATAGCTTTTCCCAGGACAAGATACTTACCATCTATTGACCCAGGTCCTTCAAGTTTGCACTCACCCTTTTTGGAATGTCACCAGTCCAGGTCCCCCTCTCTTGTTTTGACTCATTCTGCCAAACGTTTGACAAAGGAAGATGTTGATTAAATGGTGCAGAGTCCGATGGGTGTCTTATTGACTCCTACCCCTTTGGGACAAGAGATCTGTCCGACTACACCCCCACTTCAAGTTCCTCCTCTGATTCCTACTGTTGCTTCATGGTCCCTGGAGCTGAGCTTTCTGGATCCATCTGGGTTGGATCTGAAGATAATCTTATCTTTGGATCCGAAGCTTACTTTGAGCGCTCAGGCTCATTCTGATCCGGAGGGCTATAGGAACTGAGGCTTCCCTGTCAGATCTGAGGTGTTGGAGTGGACTCTGAAGTTGTCGGAGCCATCTCTGTACCTTGGAGCTTTGGCATTGGAGAGTTCACCTCCGGCTTCCTCCTTAGGGAAGTTGCTTTCAGAATGGAGGGGGACAGCAGCCTGGAAGCTTGTCTTCTCAGCATTGGGGTTTTCTCCTGCTCCTGGGCAGTCAGTCTTTGAGGCTGTGAAGAGGGTGATCTTCGTGTTTCACTGTTGCAGTCATTACATTTGAGTAATCTGCTGGCAGGTTGCCCTCAGTCGGCCTGAATAACAAAGTCTTGGGTCCTGCTTCGGTTGCTGTCCCCTCTTCCATGATGTCAGGGGTATAAAACATGCAGCCGACGCCATTTTCATCAGTCTTTCTTGTTGCGCAGTGCCCAAAGCAGAAGCAGTTCGCAAATTTTCATTTTCGAGTTTCAGAACCGAAGTCTTCAACCTAAAGCTAAGTACCCCGTTGGGGAAACTTTTTCTTGCTCCATATCGATGTCAGTAAAAGTTAATAATTGTATTACTTGTGGGAAGCAAATACCTCATAAGGATTTTCATTTGTACTGTATTTCTTGCCTAGACCCTGACCACAATGTCCCTTGCTGTCGGTTTTGTGCAAAATTTAATCAACACACTATTAAGCTTTGGTATATTTTTGCATCAGAATATTTTGGCTCAAGATTTAACTATCCAGAAATGTCATTGGTTAGCAATCAGACTACCGGATCACACAAAAAACGCAAAGAAAAAGACAGAGATAGACCGTTGAGGTCCATAACCGACGACGCAGCTTCTCCTAAGCTAGTCGCCGGTTCGCCGGTACTCAGTAAGGCGTTTTCGCAGCCCCTGATGCCCGCTACTTTTGATTCGCAGGCCTCTTCCGAGACCCATTCGGCGTCCAGTATGCCGTGAGACACTTTAAGTATTGAACCTGCGGATGTCTTTATCTTAGATGAGTCCGGAGCCACTGAGCAGGCACCGGCTTCTGAGGGTGTTTTCAGGCCTAAAGATTTGTATATTAAACCGACGACATCATCAAAACCTAGGCCAAAATCAACTTCTGTCTAAAGATGCTTGGGCCATGTGCACAGGCCCCTATGCCTAAAAAACAAATGAGCAAAATGGCTGAGGATTTAATTACCTTGATCAGGGGTTCCCATCCCCCTCCTGCTAAGAGGCCTAGGCAAGGCACTGACTATCTTCAGATCAGGTTTCTATTTCTTCTGATTCCTCTTCTGATCAGGAATTATGTGTTCCAACTTATGAGGACTCTGATGCAGAAGAATCCATCCCTTCTGCTTCTCCTCCTGAGGACTTTTCTTTCGGAGAAACTTTGCATACCTTAAGGGAACACTTTCACTGGGAGAGTCAGGATTTCCCAAAATCTAAAAAGAGGCTTAGGGATTTCCTTCTTCCTCAGCATAGGCTCCTCCTGTTCTAGACATTGTTGATGTTTTCTCAGAATCCAGCATGGCTCCTGATTCACTGCCTCTGGCTCCTAGTAAGCCAGAGCAATATTACAGGGTTCCTGTTGATGTTTTCTCAGAATCCAGCATGGCTCCTGATTCACTGCCTCTGGCTCCTAGTAAGCCAGACCGATATTACAGGGTTCCTGACTCGCACAAATTCCTTTTTAAAAACCCTACTGCTGATCCTGAAACCATTTCCTAAGGGTCCCAAAAGCGTTAAGGCTTCTACTGCTAAAAATCCTACCCCTTCTGATAGACTCCAGTGCGCTGGATAGATGGGCTTAGGTTTACAAGTCTGCAACCTTGGCAATCAGGGCTTTAAACTGTCAATTTTATATGCTTAAATATCAGCAGCATGTCATGGGCTTACTTAAACAGAAAATTATATTGATTCCTGACTGTGTGGGAAATAGAGTTACAGGATTTATTGCATTCAGGTGAATAAGTTGGAAAGCATACTGCAATGTGGTTTTGATTCCTTGGAGGCTTCTTGCAGGGCTGCTGTAACTGGATCTGTGATAAGAAGGCATGCTTGGCTCAAGGAGCAAAATCTGCATATGTTAAAGCAAAATTGTTGGATGCTCCTTTACAACAGGGCAGTTTATTTGGTAATAAGGCAGAAGAAGTTTTGAAAAAGATGGAAGATAAAGCTAAATCTATGCAAACTGTAAAAGATTTCTTACAAGTGCAGCCGCCCAGGTAAAGTAGGCACTGGCCTACTAAGAATTGGTCCTTTCCAGTACCCACCAGAGCCACTCGGATCAAACCCAGACACTCCAAAGGCTCCAGGTTTCAGTCACAAGGAACTTACAGAACAAAACAAGGGGGTGCCTCCACCTCCAAATCTGGAAGTAACAAGGCACCTCCCTACGGTAAACGGTCTCAATGACTTTCCTCTGCCATCACCAAGCACTTATTATTTGGCAGCCCCCTTTCAGGTAAAAGTGGCACTTCATGCATGAAATTGGCATCTAATTACCCAGGATAAGTGGGTTTTAAATATAGTATCCCAGGGATACAGATTTCATTTCCACACGTTGCCAATCCCAAATGGATGGCCAGATCTGCCTCCAAATCAGTGGGCAGAGGCCCAGAAACAAGTTATGTCCCTCATGAATATGGGGGCTATTCAACCAGTACCAGAAAAGGAAAAGGGACAAGGTTTCTATTCAAGACTATTCCTGGTACCCAGAAAAGAGAAATCATGGTGCCCAATTCTGGACTTATCCATTCTAAATACATTCCTGGACATTCCAAAATTCAAGATGCTGACACTACAACAGTTACTGCCTATGCTAGGCAAGGATGCCTGGTTGGTAACTCTAGACTTAAAAGAGGCTTACCTGCATATTCTAATCAGGGAAACTTACAGAAGATACCGCCGCTTCAAAGCAGGCTATTTGCATTACCAGTTCTCTGCACTGCCCTTTGGCTTATCTACTGCGCCCAGGGTCTTCACAAAGTGCCTGGCACCAGTAATTGCATTTTGCAGGCAAAGAAACATTCAGATTTATCCTTATCTGGACAATTGTCTAATTCAGGCAGAAAACGAGGACACTCTTCTACAGCATCTGGCATTTGTAAAAAGCCTTCCAACTTGTCTAGGCTACACCATAAATGAAAAGAAATCACAACTGGTACCCTCTCAAATAATTACATTCCTGGGTGCAAGCTTGAATACAACTGCCCAGATGACTTACCTCACGCCAGAAAAACAAATTCAATTGATGACTTACTTCAAACAAGTGGCCACAAAAACCCAACTATCTGCAAGACAAATTCTGCAGGCCTTGGGGTTCATGGCTTCCTGCATTCTACTAATTTCATATGCAAGACTGCATATGAGGAAACTTCAGTGGTACCTAAAAGGCTTATGGAGTCAACATTATCACTGCCTGGAAACAATAAATGTGAGAGTGTTCAATCTCGCCGTTTGTTCTTACACCTGGGTTCGGAGCCGATCCTCGGCTCCTTGTCGGCTGCTTGACAAAGCTCTGCATCAAGAAGAAGCTCGAGACCAACCTAACTCCCACAATCCCCCTCTGCCTTTACCTCAGGTCTAGTTTGCCGCTGCAAAGATCGCATCATTTTGTTGAGCTCGGACCACCTGAAAGCTAAGATTGATATTTTCTATAATTCTTTCATTAGTTTTTTGTATTCAAATATTTCAGATTGAGTGTTTGTATGTGTGAGTAGTGTATAGAGGGTTTCTCGGGTCCATATATAAGTTTTATATACTTTATATACTTTTGAGTTCCCTCGGGGCCTACCCCACCCTTAACTGGATTTGACTACTGGATGTGACTTAGGTTTCAGGATTTGACTATTACTGGCTTTGACTTATTCTCTGGATTTGACATTAATTACAGGATTGTACACTGTTTTTTGGATTTATTACCATAAAAAGCTAAGTCTGGCTTTAAACGTTGCCAATGTGGACAGAAGATGTCTGTCACAGACAATCATAGTTCCTGCATCTACTGTCTTGGCCCTCTCCATCTGCAGGAAGACTGCTCTATCTGTCATTCATTCAGTGGAAGGGTCATGACAGATAGGCGCAGGAAACTTATGGATAGGGGTCTTCTAAAACCTACTTTTCAAGAGGCTCTGGATGCATCAGACCAGGCATCTAAATCCTCGAAGGAATCGAAGACGTCGGAGCCCAAGTCATCGACTCTGAGCTCTTCATTCAAAGTTCGATCACCGGTTCCACAGACATCGGGGCTGAGTGTTGAACTGTTGTCAGTTACCGAGCCTCGAGTCTTGGAACCGGTGACAGAGCTCCCTCCTCCTGCACTTTTGAGGTCGGCTCCATCTTCGATGCGTTCTTCCAGGCCCCTCTCCGACACTGATGTGGACCGCGTGGTGCAGAAATTGATGGAGAATCCGGCCTTGTCCAAGCTCATCTCAGTCTCCTCCCAGCTGGTGTCGAGACTCGAAGGCCTTCCCTTATCTCCACCTGTTCCTCCTCCGAGGCCTATTCAGTCTTCGGAGCCGGGAGAGGCTGACCTGCTGATTGTGGAGCCCTCGGTTCCAGAGCCGTCCCTTTCTCGGTCGGTACCGTTCACCTCGACTCCGTCGGATCCAGTACTGGAGTCTCGGAGCCGAAGATCCATCCGGGGTTCCGGGACTGAGAGTCGGACCGATGTTTCTGTTCCGACGCTCCCTCTCGGGGCCTCTGCTTGGATCGACTCGGCTCCGTCCTCGGGTTCGATGCCTTCGGTACCTGTGTCGGGGATTCCTCCGACTTCTTCGGAACCGGGGGATACCTCGACTCGGGACCCGGGGGCTTTCGAACTCATGAGGAAGTGTTGTCTGTTCAGACAACCACTTCAGCAGATACAGCTTCTCCTTCCCATAAAGGGCCGTTATCCTCCTCTGCACCCAAGGCTACGTCCAAGCGTTGAGCACCAGTGTCTCAGCCACCCCTAGAGGGTGCCCCCTCTTCCTCGGAGGCTTCTTCGGATGCCCCCCCCGAGGAAGTTCCGAGGAAAAGATTGTGTAAGAGGAGACACTTAGATTCTCCACAAGAATCATTGACATCGGACACTGACTTAGATGAGTCAGAAGGGTCCCCAAAGTCACCCTCGGAGGATGTCTCCTTTTCTGACATCCTGGAGATCCTAAAACAGAGAGGTGATTGGCAATCCCTTCCCCTTCTGAGGATGAGTCAGTCTTGCTGAAGGCATTCGGTGCTCGCCCTTCCTCCTCCTGGGTCACTCCGCCCTTCGATGAGTTAATGGAGCTGATTACTCGAAGGCGCTGGGAGACACCTGACACGGTGGAGCCAGTCCCTAGGAAGCCTAACAAATTTATTACTGCCCCCAAGATAAGGCTTATCTGACAAAGGGAGTGCCAGTGGGCGCTATGGTGGTGGCAGCAGCCACGAAAAAGGAGATGTCGGAATCTTCCTCATCTGTCCATCCGCCTAATAGAGATTCTAGGACTATGGACAGATATGGGAAGCGCATTTTTAGTTCAGCGGCTTTTTCTATGCGATCCCTGAACTATTTGACCCACTTTACACGGCTACAGAGGGATCTAGTCAAAGAGTTGGGAGATACCCTCCAGGGTACTACAGATGCTGCTGTCCCGGAGAAGGTTACAGCACATCTCAACACCCTTACTTCTATTGTTAACTCATCCATGAGGCTGATCTCATACGCAGTCGAAGGATCGAGTAGGGCAGCAGCTTCAGCGTTTGATCTTCGTAGGCAGTCCTGGATGCGCTTATGTTCATTTGGAAGCCTTCAAGTCTTTCTTTACTAACGCCCCATTTGATGGTGACACTCTCTTTGGCCCTAAAGTAAAGGAGACCCTTACCCGGTGTGAGCAAGAGGGAAAGACTCTGTCTGCTGTCGGAGTCCATTTTTCCACCCCATCCAGACCGTACCCCAAGGGCAACGAGGTGGAAAGATGTGGTTTCAAAACCCCAGGGTTCTTTCGGCGCAGGGTGATACCCCTCCAGAGGCAGAGGAGGGGTGGAGGTGGAAGACATCGCCCTGGCGGCAGAGGGGTCCAAAACCAAGGTGACAGGGATACACTCCCGGAAACCTTTTCAGCACTCCTGAGAGGAGGCCCGACTGTCCTGCTCTGGAGGCAGTCGGGGGTCGCTTAGCTTTGTACCCACAGGCCTGGCAAAATCTAACATCAGACAATTGGGTAAAAAGCGTTGTTACCAGAGGCTACAAAATTCCCTTTCTATTGCCCCCAATTCCACAGAAAAGACTTCCAGATGTGCCGCCCCATCTGCGAGGCCCTGCAGCTACAGAAATTTCAAAGCTGCTAGAAAAAAAGAGTCATCCAACCAGTCCCAGCGGACCAAAGAGGATTTGGAACTTACTCGAGGTTCTTTTTAGTTCCAAAGAAAACAGGGGACTGGAGGCCAATTCTGGACCCGAGCAAACTCAATACCTTTATCAAGAAAGAAAAGTTCCGAATGGTCACGCTTCAATCGATCCTTCCATTCTTAAAGAAGGACCACTGGATGTGCTCAATAGATCTAAAGGACGCATACTACCACATCAAAATGGCCAGGGAGTCCAGGGATCACTTGCGCTTCCGGCTGGGAGCCAGTCACTTTCAGTTTCGAGCCCTGCCCTTTGGTCTGACCTCAGCCCCCAGGGTCTTCACCAAATGTATGGCAGTGGTAGCGTCTCACTTGAGGCGCCTCGGATTCCAGGTGTTTCCGTATCTGGACGACTGGCTCCTTTCTGCCACCACCAAGCGTCGACTGATTCAGGCCAGGGATTACACACTACAGCTTTGTGTTCATCTCGGAATTTCCGTAAATTTCGAAAAGTCCTTACAGCCATCACAGCATATCTCATTCATAGGAGCAGAATTGGATACGCAGTGCTTAATTCTAAGGCTTCCCCCAGAAAGGATAGCATCCCTGCAAAGTCATATATCTCTTTTTCTCTCTTCCAGAAAGTCCCCAGCGAAACTGGTTCTGAAGGTTTTGGGCCTCATGGCAGCTTCTCTTTGCCATACCCTTGGGAAGACTGCATATGAGGGTTTTTCAATGGCTTCTGTTTGCACAGTGGTCGTTCCAAAAGCTACCCCTGACACACGAGATCTACATCACAAACATATGCAAGTCGCACCTGGCTTGGTGGCTTCGAACTTGCAATCTCTCCAACGGAAGACCCTTTGTGCTACCCACTCCAACAGCAACAGTGACCACGTACGCTTCCCTGATAGGGTGGGGGGGCATCTTTCAGGGACAGACAGTCCAAGGTGAATGGACCAATTTGGAATACTATCTGCATATCAATGTTCTGGAGTTGAGGGCAGTGTTCCTAGCGTTGCAACACTTTGCTCCCCTTCTTCCTGTAGGGACAATTGCAGTCCAGACGGACAACATGTCTGTAGTCTGGTACATAAACAAGCAAGGGGGAACCAAGTCTTATCAACTATGCAGAGAGGCCATGAGAATCTGGCAATGGGCGGAGTCCACGGGTCGCTTTCTGATAGCAACGCACATCCTGGGGTTATCCAACGTCATAGCGGACAGGTTGAGCAGAGCCATCCTGTTACCTCACGAGTGGTCCCTCAAACAGTCAGTTGCGAAGGAGATTTTTCGCAAGTGGGGCCAGCCTTCCTGCGATCTGTTTGCGTCTCCAATGAACGCCAAATGCAGTAGCTATTTTGCCCTATTACCCCCTCCAGGGGAAGTCCCGAGGGACGCTCTGGTTCACGATTGGCTCCCGGGTCTCCTGTACGCTTTTCCTCCTGTTCCCCTGATTTTGAAATTTCTGCAGAAAGCCAGCAACCTGCAAAGGACAATTATCCTCATTGCCCCATTCTGGCCTCGTCAAATATGGTTTCCCTTTCTTCTAGAACACCAAATGCGGGAACCCTGGATCCTGGACCCAGAGCCAGATCTACTGACCCATTCGTCAGGGGCTCTCCACCCGTCACTTCTCTCCCTCAAACTAGCAGCTTGGCTGCTCCGCTTCCCTTCTTAGCCAGGTCTGATCTTTTATCCCCTGCAGTTCAAAATATCCTGGTGGCTTCTCATAAAGCATCCACTACGAGGACTTACACCAGTAAATGGAAGCGTTTTGTACATTGGGCAACTACACAACAATTGGATCCCTTAGTAGCTCCTCTGAATAAGGTCTTGGAGTTTTGACCGAATTGTTCCACCAAGGGCTTCTCCTGCCACTTTGAGAGTGCAATTAGCTGCCATATCAAACTTTCATGTGGGAGAAAGTGGGGCTCCTATTATGGCTCACAGGCTTTGTAAGGCGTTTCTAAAGGATCCTTCCACATTAGACCTCCAGTTAGAACTCCTACTTCACCTTGGAACTTGAACCTTCTTTTGTCTCAGCTGATGCTACCACCTTTTGAACTAGCCTCTTCCTGTCCTTTGAAGTTTTTGTCATGGAAGACCCTTTTTCTGGTGGCTATCACATCGGCCAGGCGGGTATCTGAGCTTCAGGCTCTTTCAGTTCAACATCCTTATTTGATTTTTCACCCTGACAGAGTTTCTCTTCGCACTAATCCATCCTTTCTTCCCAAAGTCTGCTCCGTTAATATTAATCAGTCCATTGAATTGCCCACATTTTTCAAGAATCACTCAAATAAATTGGAATATATGTTACACAAGTTAGACGTTCATAGACAACTCAGATTTTACTTGGACAGAACAAAGGATCACAGGAAAACAGACCAGCTCTTTGTAGCCTTCTCAGACAACAAGAAGGGTATGGCGGTCACAAAACGAACCTTGTCTAAATGGCTTACTGACTGTATTATCTTTGTCTACACTGCCTCTGAGCAAACTTTACCTGTCAAGCCCAAAGGGCACTCTACAAGATCAGTATCTACATCCCTGGCTCATGCAGCTCGCCTACCGTTAGACACTATTTGTGCGGCTGCTACTTGGTCTAAACCACATACCTTCATTTCTCATTACAAAGTGGATAGGATTTCTAGGGACAGGGCAACCTTTGGTTCCACTGTGCTCAGGAACGTTCTCCCTTGAGTTCCTCAGGAACAAGGAGCTAGGGACGCTACCCAGGTGTAAGAACAAACGGCGAGATTGAACACTCTCACATATAGAAGTTATGTCCTTACCATAACGTTCCATGTGGAGTGTTCATCTCGCCTTTGTTCTTACATTAAAAGCTAAACCAAAAATATCAATTTCCCTGGCGATGGAATCAGAGTACCTGGAATCAGTTTGAAGTTTACATATAATTTGACTTTATTATAGTTTAAGCGCTTTCATCTAACAATAACTAGATTTCCTCAGAACAAATGACTGCCTTTTGGCTAACAATATATATATATATATATATATATATATATATATATATATATATATATATAGAGTGTTTAATCAAATAATTAACCAGTTTAATTAATCAGTTTCACAACATTTTAAAGTGCTAGTGCAATAAAAACCTTAGTAATACTGTTAAAAACCTATTTAAAATACTTGCTCTGAATAAAAACACATATTGTGTGAACAATTCATTGCATTTCCACATGTCTATAATATTGTACATCCTGTATTTTTGTATATTTGTATATGTGAACCATACATGTATATGGATATGTTTTTTGGTGTATATAAATAAGTATTGAACAAATGCATATTAATAATAACATTCATTCCTAGAAAAATCATAAAACTAATATAAGGAACCTTTACCCTTCTTCAATATGTGGGGCATAATAAAAAAATGAAAAAATGCAAAAACAAAATGAAAAAACAACTTGTGTGACATTTAACATACCCCTTTATTTTAATATAATATACTTCCTACCACTCTAACCATCGTGAACCAAGATAGGCTTCACTGAAATATGATCATTTAGTCCTGGTGGGGAAGATGCATTTAGTTTTATTTGCCATCTGGTCTCTAACTCTCCCAGTTTTTTCCTAATATTTCCTCCTCTAGGGTTCACTGTGGCTATATCTAATATGGCAAAATAAAACATTTTACAACTAGTACTTTCTTGCAAATGCCTCCACAGGGCATTTTTGGCATCTTTCTTTTTGATACAATAATAATGATCATATATCCTTTGCCTTAAAGTCCTATCTGTTTTTCCTACGTAGTAACAATGACAATTGGCACACATAGCTAGGTACACTAAATGGGTAGTTCTACAATTTCCTTTCCTAAAACGTATCTCTGTCTTAGTAACATTTTCTAATTTTATGGTACAGTCTGAACATATGTACTTACACTGATTACATGTGCCACATTTTGTTGTACCCCTCTTTTCTCTTCCATTGTTACCTGTTTTTGTTTTCCTTTCTAGTTCCCACTTTAAATTGTTTCCATTTCTAGATACAAACCGGGGAGTATCTCCCACTATTTCAATAGTGTTTTTATCCATCTTTAGAATGTTCCAATTCTCTTTCATAATTCTTTTTATGTCTATGGTCCAGGGGGTATGCTGCAGGATACAAGCTCTGGTATAATCAATATCTATCTCTCTATTTTCTGCTCCTGACTTTTGCATATTTGTCAGGGGACCTTTTCCTAATAGGGGTACAAATTTATTACCCCATTCATTTAATACATAACTAGTCACATCATTCACTAGCCATTTGGGGTATCCTCTTTGTATAAACATGTCCCCTATAATTTTCAATTCCCTAACAAAGTCTTCATACTCAGATGTCATCCTTGCGGCCCTAATGCATTGTCCCTCCTTTTCTGTTTTTTGGTGTGAGAACTATTATATTCTAAGTAGCCATTGCTAAACGTCTCTTTCCTGTGTATTTTACTTTTTATCATTCCATTGTCCACAGTAATGAGAGTGTCTGAGTAAGCTATTTCATTTGATTCCACATTATATGTGAATTTTAATTCATTACTCATTGCATTTAAACTTGTCATAAATAGTTCCAGTTCATTTCTATTCCCTTTCCAAACTAGAAAAATATCATCCAAAAACCGGTAGTAACATGAAACGGACTGATAACTACTATTACTGAAAATATGTTCCTCTTCCCAATCACTTAAATAAATGTTGGAGAAAATGGGGGCACATGCTGCCCCCATTGCCACTCCTTTTACTTGAATGTAATATTCTCCTTCGAACATTATATAATTGTATTTCAGTACTAGTTCCATGAATTCTACCGTGAGTTGAATTTTATCCCTTGAGAAAATGCCAGATTTTTCCATAGACCTTTCCAACCTAAGCAAACCTTCCTCTTGGGGGATGCTTGAGAGTAGGTCTACCACATCTACAGTCACTAGGAGAGCACCAGGTGTGATCACATCTTGCCTCAGTCTTCCTAAACAATCCCAGGAGTCTTTAATGACATGTTTGTAAGACTTGTATAAAGGTTTGAGCCACCCGTCCACCACTTTACCTAAATTGTACGTTTTGGCCTTATTACCAGAAATTATAGGTCTGAAAGGGGGATCTATTACATTCTTGTGGATTTTGGGAATACCCACCATAGTACTAATAATAGGGGAATCCACCTTTAAGTAATCATACATCTCTCCACTTATTCTTTCTTCTATCAAAAGATCTTCTAAGTATACATTAATTTTGTTGTGCCCAATGTTCACTTCATTTTTAGAGGACCACCCTCCCTCCCTCAGGAAGAACGTCCAATTTAGGTGCCTGGTTTGTTCTCCGGCTTCTGCCTGGAACAATTGTTGTACTATGTAAATACGTATTTGTTGTTGGTATGAAAGTGTTGCTCTCTTCTCTTCTCTGCTGGTTTGCTTGCAAACTAGATCTGAGGTAAAGGCAGAGGGGGATTGTGGGAGTTAGGTTGGTCTCGAGCTTCTTCTCGATGCAGAGCTTTGTCAAGCGGCTGACACGGAGCCGAGGATTGGCTCCGAACCCAGGTGTAAGAACAAAGGCGAGATGAACACTCCACATGGAACGTTATGGTAAGGACATAACTTCTATTTCCTATCATTCCTTGCCTGCAGCAGGAGTCCCTATGGTGGGCAGAGGCCTGTCACCAAAACAAGGGTCTGTCATTCATTCCACCCCCTGCCACCCAAACCCTGACTACAGACGCATCAGGTTATGCTTGGGGGGCCCATCTGGCAGGGAGATGTATTCAGGGTGAATGGAGTCCAAATCAAATGCACCTGCATATCAACCAGAAAGAAATGCTAGCTGTACAGAATGCCCTGACAGCCTTCAAGGACTTTCTTTATCCAGGACAACTACTGATAAAGATGGACAACACCACAGTTATGTGGTACATAAACAAGCAGGGGGAGTACCCATTCCTACCCCTTTTGCAGACTAGCCATAGCTTTGTGCAACATAGCCTTGACTTACCAAATACATCTGCAAGCTCAATTCTTGCCAGGAAAGCAAAATACTCTGGCAGACAAACTAAGCAGAAATGTTATGGACCCACATGAATGGAAACTGGATCCACAAATCTTCAGCATGTTGACACGAAAATGGGGGAGCCCAGACATAGTTTTGGAGAGAGGCAAAAAGATATATCAGTTGTACAAATTCTGCACAAGAATCCATCACAAAAAAGCTTGGAAAGTGGATGCTGTATCCTTCAGCTGGAAAAACCTATAAGTCTATACCTTTCCCCCTCTGCCTCTGCTCTCTGCTCTCCAAGGTTTTACTAAAAGTCAGACGGGGAAAAAACAAAAATGATTGATTGCTCCAGACTAGCCTCGCCAACACTGGTACCCACTCCTATGCAATATGTCACACCTTACTCCATGGTACCTGCCTCAGACACCTTATCTGCTGTCTCAGCAGAACTATCAAATTCTGCACACTCCGCTCCAAACTCTGAATCCTGCAGCATGGCTAATCAACTAATTTTAGCAGTTACATCTCTCAGTAAACGTGTGATGGATGCCATTTTGGAGGCTAGAAGGCCTAGTACTAGAAAATCATATGCTAATAAATGGAAAAGACTCTGTGCCTGGAACCAAGCACAAGGAATAAACACAGCAATGCCCAATATTCCTCAGATTCTGCAATATTTAACTGAGTTGCTTCACAAGGGCCTATCTTTTTCTTCTATAAAAACCCATGCCTCTGCCATTTCAGCTCATTACAGCACAGAGCCTCCTCTCTTTTCTCCATCCCCTGCTAAAGCAGTACCTCAGAGGGGACAAAAATTTGAGACCTCCCATAAAAGCACCAACTCCTGCATGGGACCTCAATTTTGTGCTGGAAAAAACTCACCCTACCTCCTTTTGAAACAGCTGCTACTGCAGACATAAAATTTCTCTCTTGGAAGACAGCTTTTCTTTTAGCAGTCACTTCAGCTAGAAGGATTTCAGAACTACAGGCTCTCATGGCAGTGGAACCTTTCATTATCTTTTACTCGGACAGGGTGGCTCTCAGGACCAATCCATCCTTTATGCCTAAGGTGGTGGTATCTAGTGTGGCTCTTAATCAGATCATTCATCTGCCAACCTTTTTACCAAATCCACAGAACAAGGGGGAGCGGATTCTACATTCATTGGATGTACACAGACAACTAAGATTCTACTTAAACAGGACAAAATCTCTAAAAATCTGAGCAATTACTGGTGGCATTTGCTGCAGGGGCAGAGGGAAAGGCTATCTCAAAGCAGACTATTTAAAAATGGATTAGCCAGTGTATTCGGTTCTGCTACATGCACCATGGTAAACCTGTCCCCAAGGAGATCAGATCCTATTCCACCAGGGCTGCATCTACTTCTGCAGCCTTTCTCAGAGGGGTTCCTACCAGAGACATTCTAGAAGCTGCTACTTGGAGCTCAGTTCATATGTTCACCAAACATTACCATTTACCTCTCTTCTCTAAATCCAGAGCAGGCTTTGCCACTGCTGTCCTGCAGGGCCTTATAGCTGCTCCTAATGCTGTATAATTCCATCATCCCAACCATAGCTTTTGGATTCTACCCAAATGTAATGACTGTAACAATGAAACACGAAGAATATAGTACAGTTGTGTACACTTGCCATAAATGTAGATGTTCTAGTGTATTCACTGTTGCAGTCCAGGTTACCCACCCGCCAGGCCCCTATTTCTCTCTTATTGTACCTCTTTCTTTTACTATGCTCAAAAGTCTTTTTGGTGTATTTGCTTTTATTTGGAGGTATATATATATTTTTGTGTTCTAAATTACATGCATAAATATATATATATATATATATATATATATATATATATATATATATATATATATATATAGCTTCCCATTTGGGGGGGCACCTGACATCTGGGGCAAGAAAAACTGATGAAAATGGCGTTGGCTGCATGTTTTATATCCCTGACGACCTGACGTCATGGAAGAAGGGACAGCAACCGACGCAGGACCCAAGACTTTGTTATTCAGGCCAACTGAGGGCAACCTGCCAGCAGATTACCCAAATGTAAGACTGCAACAGTGAATATAATCGAACATCTACATTTATGGTAAGTGTACACAACTGTACTTTTTCTGCTTCGGCAGAACAGATGGTTCCATCCTCCTCGGATCTTCAACCTTCTGCCTTGGTGTCTCTGCACTTGGATCATCATTATTCCTTACCACAGGGCCAGCCAGTCCAAGACCCCAGGCCTTCAAGCAGGGTATTACAATTTCTTCTAGTACCTCCCTGGAACATTCCACTGAGGGGGGCCCTAGGAAGAAAAGGTGCAAGAGGAAGAACTTGTAAGAGTCAGTCACAGAGTATACAGACTTCAGTGAAAGTGAAGGGCACCCAAGATCGCCTCCTGAAGATGTCTCATTGGAGGCATCCATGAAATCCTGAAACAGAGTGGTGGTTGGATGCCCAATAACCCTTTATCTGAGGATTCAGTATTCCTGGAGACTTTCGGTACTGGTCCGTCACCTCCTGGGTTGCCCCACCTGCCGATGAGCTTATAGATCTGGTCTTTTGGCAGGCATGGAAGGAACCTGACAGTTGAACCCATACCCAGAAGACCTGACAAGATTCTGACACCACTTTCGGGGAAAGGGTTTTGGGCTAAAGGGGGGTACCCTTTGATGCCATGGTCATAGCGGCAGCCACCAAAAAAGAACTTGCTGAAGAGAGTTCTACTATTCATCCCCACTAACAGGGAGTCTAGGGCAATGGACAGCTGTGGGGAGTGTGTCTAAGCTTCAGTGACCTTTGCCCTAAGGTCACTGAATTATTTGGCACATTTTAGAAGGTTACAGAGAGATCTGATTAAGGAACTGTCAGATACCCTCTGAGGATCCAGTACTGCAGAGGCCCAATCATCTGTGACTTCTCAGTTGGCTGCCCTCCAATCTGTTTCGAATTCATCCATGAGGCTTATGCATGCAGCCAAGAGCACCTTACGAACAGCGGGTTGAGACATTTCCATCAGGAGACATGCCTGGATGTGCTCATGTGATTTTTCTGGATCCCTTCAATTCTTCTTTTGATGGCACATCTTTGTTTGGCTCCAAAGTGAAAGACACGTTATCCATGTGTGAGAAGGATGGAAAGACCCTCTCTGCAGTGGGCATAAATTTTTTGACCCCTCAAAGATCCTTTTCTAGGAATCCATGAGGTGGTCGGAAAATGTGGATGTTCTTCGTGTTTCACTGTTGCAGTCATTATATTTGGGTTATCTGCTTGCAGTAGCCCTCAGTCGGCCTGATTAACAAAGTCTTGGGTCCTGCGTCGGATGCTGTCCCTTCTTCCATTACCTCAGGTTGTCAGGGGTGTAAAACATGCAGCCGACACCATTACATCAGTCTTTCTTGCTGTGCAGTGCCTAAAGCAGAAGCTGTTCACAAGTGGCGGTCGGCTGACTCCTGAAATTTTCGTTTTTGAGTTTCAGAACCGAAGTCTTCAACTAAAGCTAAGTACCCCGTTGGGGATACTTTTTCTTGCTCCTTACCGATGTCAGTAAAAATTTAATAATTGCATTACTTGTGGAAAGCAAATACCTCACAAAGATTTTCATTCTTACTGTATTCCTTGCCTGGGCCTTGACCACGACGTACCTTGCTGTCGGTTTTGTGCTTTATTTAATCAGCGCACTCTCCGTTGTCTGTATATTTTCACCTCTAAATATTTCGGTTCTCAGTTTAATTATCCAGAAGTGTCGTCTGTTAGCCATCTGACTACCGGTATTCCGAAAATTCGTAAAGATAAAGACAGAGACAGGCCGCCTAGGTCCAAAGCTGCCGATGATGCTTCTCCTAAGCCAGTTAGCCGGTACTCAGTGAGGCGGTTTCGCAGCCCCTGATACCCGCTACTTCTGATTCTCAGGCCTCTACTGAAACCCATTCGGAGTCCGGTATGCCACGAGATGCTTCAACTGTGGAACCTGTGGATGTCTCTACCTTGGGATGGGTCCAGAGTCGCTGTGCAGGCACCGGCATCTGAGGGTGTATTCAGGCCTACTGACTTGCATATTAAACCGACGCATCCTCCTTCATTTAGGCCTAAATCTCGAACCATGCCTAAGAAACTGACGCCCAGGCCACATGCTCAGGCCTCTATGCCTAAAAAACAAATGATAAGAATGGCTGAAGACCTTATAACTTTAATCAAGGTAGGCCAACTTCCCCCTTCTAAGAGACATAGGACTGAAGTTGTTTATGAATCTTCTGACCAGGATTCTGATTTTTCTGATTCCTCTGATGATCTGGATTTGCCCTTCTCTACTTGTGAGGATTCTGATGCAGAGCACTCTGTTCCCTCTGCTTCCCCTCCAGAGGAGTTTTCTTTTGGTGAAACCTTACATACTCTAAGGGAACATTTCCACTGGGAAAGCCAGTATTTTTCTGATTCAAAAAAGAGGCTTAGGGATTTCTTACTCCTGCCTCAGCATAGGACTTTAGCTATACCTCCTCTACTAGACATTGTTGATGATGCCTTTTCGGAATCTAGTTTGGCCCCTGATTCTTTGCCTCCTGCTCTCAGAAAACCTGATAGATATTACAGGGTTCCTGATTCACACAAGTTTCTTTTTAAAAATCCTGTTGCGGATCCAGAGACTATTTCAGAGGGACCCAAGGGCATTAAGGCTTCAACTGCTAAAAATCCTACCCCTTCTGATAGAGCCTCCAATGAGCTGGATAGACGGGGTAAGAAGGTTTACACTTCTGCAGCTTTGGCCATTAGGGTTTTAAACTGTCAGTTTCATATGTTAAAGTATCAACAACATGTTATTGGGTTGCTTAAACAGAAAATTATGTTGATTCCGGACTGTGCTGAAAATAAAGAATTACAGGATTTAATGCATTCTGATGAACAGGTTGGTAAACATACTTTGCAATGTGGATTTGATTCATTAGAGGCCTCTTGCAGGGCTGCTGTTTCTGGGTCTGTGCTCAGAAGGCATGCTTGGCTTAAGGAACAATGTTTACCTGATTGTGTTAAAGCTAAATTGTTGGATGCTCCCTTAAATCAGGACCGCTTGTTTGGCAGCAAGGCTGAGGAAGTTCTTAAAAAGATGGAAGATAAAGCTAAATCTATGCAGACTGTTAAACATTTCTTGCAAGTTCAGCCTCCTAGATTTAGTAGGCATTGGCCCTCTAAGAATTGGTCCTTTCCAGCCCCTTCCCGGTCTTCTCAAGCCAAATCCAGACACAGCAGAAACCCCAGATTTCAGTCCCAGGGTACACACACTAAGCAGTGGGGGATTTCCTCTCCCAAATCTGGGAGTAGTAAGACTCCCCCCTTTGGAAAACTGTCTCAATGACTTGCTTTTAAAACTTCCAAGCACTTCCCAACTGAATGCTCCTGTAGGCGGAAAGATTGGTCTGCAGGCCAAAAATTGGGAACTCATTACCCGGGACAAATGGATTTTAAATAGTGTCCCAAGGATACAGATTTCACTTCCACACGTTACCAACACCAAGCGGGTGGCTAGATCTATCCCCAAATCAGTGGGCAGAGGCCCAAAATCAAGTTCTCTCTCTTAAGCATGGGGGCTATTCAGTTGGTACCAGAAGAGGAAAAGGGACAGGATTTCTATTCGAGACTTTTCCTAGTACCCAGAAAAGACCATACATGGTATCCTATCCTGGACCTTTCTACTCTAAAAACCTTTCTGGTGATTCCAGAATTCAAAATGCTGTCTCTTCACCAGCCGCTTCCTTTGCTAGGCAATGATGCATGGTTGGCAACACTAGACTTAAAAGAAGCATACCTGCACATCCCTATCAGGGAGTCTTGTGCAAGATACCTATGCGTCAAAGCAGGCTACATGCACTATCAGTTCTCTGCACTGCCCTTTGGCTTATCTACTGCGCCCAGGGTATTCACAAAGTGCCTGGCTCCAGTCATTGCATTTTGCAGGCAAAGAAATATTCAAATATACCCATACCTGGATGATTGTCTAATTCAGGCAGAAAGCCAAGACATACTTTTGAATCATCTGGCCTTTGTTCAGAGGGTGCTGACTTGTCTGGGGTACACTATAAATGAAAAGAAATCACACCTGGTACCCTGTCAACAAATTGTTTTCCTGGGAGCAAGCTTGAATACAGCTTCCCAGATGGCTTTCCTCATGCCAGAGAAACAGATTCTTTTGACAACCTACTTCAAACAAGTGGCCACAATAACCCAGCTGTCTGCAAGGCAAATACTGCAAGCCTTGGGGTTCATGGCCTCCTGCGTTCTTCTAATTCCATATGCAAGGCTGCATATGAGGAAACTACAATGGTATCTCAAAAGCCTATGGTGTCAACATTCATAGGATCTAGAAGCAGTGATTCTTATCATACCTTGCCTACGCCTAAAGTTCCTTTGGTGGGCAGAGGCCTGCCACCAAAACAGGGGACTACCATTCACATTACCCCCTGCCGCCCAAACCTTAACAACAGATGCATCAGACTATGCATGGGGGGCTCACCTGGCAGGGAAGTGCATTCAGGGCAAATGGAACCCAAGTCAAATGCACCTGCACATAAATCAAAAGGAAATGTTAGCTGTACAGAATGCTCTGACAGCCTTCGAGGACCACATTCTTCAAGGACAACTAATGGTAAGACTGACAACACAACTGTCATGTGGTACATAAACAAGCAGGGGGGGTACACATTCTTACCCTCTCTGTAGACTAGCCATGGCATTGTGGAACACAGCCTTGAGCTTCCAAGTGAATCTACAAGCTCAGTTCCTGCCAGGAAAACTAAATACACTGGCAGACGGACTAAGCAGAAACCTCATGGACTCACACGAGTGGAGACTGGAACCAAGGATTTTCAACATGTTGACAAGCAAGTGGGGGAGCCCAGATATAGACCTGTTTGCTTCCACCCCAGAACCAGACACATTTTGTACCAGGATTCCCCACAACCTAGCTGGAAAAACCTATCCGTTTATGCCTTTCCTCCTCTGCCTCTGCTCTCCAAGGTACTACTAAAGATCAAACAAGACAATCCAAGGACGATTTTAATTGAACCAGAATGGCCATGCCAACACTGGTACCCCCTCTTGCGCAGTGTTTCACACTTGGCCCCATGGCACCTGCATCGGCAGGAGAACCAAATTCTGCACCCTCAGCTGAAAAC
The DNA here is from genome assembly GCF_019279795.1 of Protopterus annectens. Lineage (NCBI taxonomy): Eukaryota > Metazoa > Chordata > Ceratodontiformes > Protopteridae > Protopterus > Protopterus annectens. The sequence continues at coordinate 725,883,443 of NC_056727.1, read as the reverse complement.
CCTGAACGTAGCAGCCTGGCTAATTACCTAATATCTCCTTTACCATCCCTCAGTAAATCAGTGATGGATATCATTTTAGAGGCAAGGAGGCCTAGTACTAGAAAATCTTATGCTGCAAAATGGAAAAGATTTTGTGCCTGGAATCAATCTCAAGGGATGAGCGCAGCAGTGCCCAATTTACCTCAGATTCTACAATACTTGACTGAGATACTTCATAAGGGCTTGTCTTTTTCCTCCATCAAAATTCATGCCTCAGCCATTTCAGCTCATTACAGCACAGAACCTCCCCTCTCCTCTCACCCACTGCTCAAGCAGTTCCTCAGAGGGGCCAACAATTTAAGGCCACCCAGGAGAGCTCCAACTCCAACCTGGGACCTTAACTTTGTCTTGGAGAAACTCACTCTTCCTCCTTTCGAGCCAGCTGCTACTGCAGATTTAAAATTCCTTTCGTGGAAAACCGCTTTCCTTTTAGCAATCACTTCTGCAAGAAGGGTATCTGAATTACAGGCCCTTATGGCAGTGGAGCCTTTCATCATCTTTCATGCGGACAGGGTGTCCCTCAGAACCAATCCCTCCTTCATGCCCAAGGTGGTATCCATTGTGGCTCTTAATCAGTCCATTCATTTGCCTACCTTCTTTCCTAACCCAAAGAACAAAGAGGAACGGATACTGCACTCCTTAGATGTGCACAGACAACTTGGATTCTACTTGGACAGGACTAAACCTCAAAGGAAATCTAAACAACTGCTGGTGGCATTTGCTGCAGGGACACAGGGAAAGCTATTTCAAAGCAAACCATTTCAAAATGGATAGGCCACTGCATTCATTTCTGCTATAAGCACCGTGGAAAACCTATCCCACAGGGCATCAGACCCCCTTCAACAAGGGCTGCATCTACCTCTACAGCCTTTCTCAGGGGCGTCCCTACCAGCTTCTAGGATGTCCCTGGTAGGGACTCCCCTACCAGGGGCGTCCCTACTAGGATGTCCCTGGTAGGGGCGTCCCTACCAGGGACATCCTAGAAGCTGCTACCTGGAGTTCTGTATATACTTTCAGGAAGCATGATCGTTTGCCAATTTTTTCTAAATCCAGAGCTGGCTTTGCCACTGCAGTCTTGCAGGGCCTTATAGCTGGTCCTAATTCTATTTAAATTCCTCCTCCCAACCTTAGCTTTGGGAATCTACCCAAATGTAATTACTACAACAGTGAAACACGAAGAGCATAGTAAAGTTGTGTACACTTACCATAAATGTAGATGTTCGAGTGTATTCACTGTTGCAGTTCTGGTTACCCTCCCTCCAGCCCCCTTTCTTCTTTTGGCTGTACCTCTACTCTCCCTTACTATGCTCAAAAAGCTTTTTGGTGTATTTGCTTTTTTGCTGGAGGTATATCCTTGTAATTATATATTTAATTGCTTCCCATAAGGGGTGCACCTGACATCTGGGGCAAGAAAAACTGATGTAATGGCGTCTTCTGCATGTTTTATACCCCTGATGATCTGACATCATAGAAGAAGGGACAGCATCTGACGCAGGACGCAAGACTTAATCAGGCCAACTGAGGGCTACTGCAAGCAGATAACCCAAATTTAATGACTGCAACAGTGAATACATTCGAACATCTACATTTATGGTAAGTGTACACAACTGTACTTTCAGGAAGTCCCAGGGTTCTTTCCAGGACACAAGGTTCCCCTAGAGGCAGAGATGGTAACTCTAATGGTCTCCACCTCTCCTGCAGCAGAGGAGGCCCACAAAACCAAGGTACCAGAGATTTCTCTGATGGACCCTACCAGCGCTCCTGAAAAGGAGGCCCGATTATCCACCTGTTGAGGCTGTCTGGGGTCGATTAACCCTGCACCACAGAGCCTGTGTAGACATAACAAACAATACTTTGGTGCAGAAGATTATTTCCAGAGGTTATATAGTACTCTTTTCCCTTCCACCTTTGATCCCAAGAAAAATCCCAGACGATCCACCTACTCGGAAGGAGAAAGTAGCAATTCAAATACAAAAGTATAGAAGATTGTTATCTAGTAAACTTAGAAAAATCACTTATTCCAGCTAGTTTTTGCACTTTCAAAGTGCACACCCAATGTAGCATAAAAAATCAGTAGTAAAGGATCAATTGGTTTGAGCGGCAAGGATGGTCACTCTGGAAATCGAATTTGAGGAAGAATGTAATAAACTTAGAGAAATGTTTATAGTTAGAGGGTATCCAATAAGTTTATATAATGAATTATTTTTAGAGGTCAAGAGTATAGGGCAGAATGGTTGTTTTGTTCCAGTTTTGAACAGTAGACAAATAAATGTTTCTAAAAGTGATAGGTTTGACAATGTTGGAGATGACCATGCAATGAGTTTTACTACTACTTTTACTGCTGATTATGATAGTATTAGAGCTGTTCTTATGAAGAATTGGGTGTTCATTGAGGAGGATGGACAGATGAGAGAAGTATTTAAAGATAGACCAAAAATGATAGCAAGAAGGGCTGTCAACTTAAAAAGTATACTGGAGGGTAAGAATTATAAGAATAATAGCAATAATAAAAAAACATGTTGGGATGAAGAATTTGGTGTGTGTATTTTTTGTAGTTTTATATTTATAGGTGAACCATTTCAGATTAGAAATACTTCATATTTAATAAAAGAATAATTTAATTGTATCACCAGGTGGGTTGTTAATTTGGCTTTTTGCACAAAATTCCCTGTTATTATGTTAGAAAAATGGAAAGGAGTTTAAAAGAAAGGATATACGAGCATCAGTATGCAATTAGAAAATGTAAATGTTGCCAGTAAGCAGGATCACACCTTTAAGTTTTTAGTTATTGAACATGTGAGAGACCATCCTGGGGGGGGGGGCTTGGTCTTTACAGTTGGAAAGAAATGAATTAACGTGGCAGTTAGTTTTAGAAGTTTATACATGGCTGGGAATTAATGAATATAGATGTCCTTCTATTCTCATGTTGCAGTATTCATTCTGTGGGATCCTCCACCTTAGCTGACCCGAACGTCGGCTCCTATGCAAATCTCAACCCTGGTTGCTGCTGGTGCATGGGACGTCACAAGCAGGGCCATAAACCAGGGGCCTTAAATGTGACGTCGGCACGCACAGACCTCAGAACTGTCTGCCCAATCGGACAATAGTCTAGGTAGGGCTAAATGATGTCCTCTAGACAGGTGAAATGTAGCTGACTGCCCAGTCTGACCATAGTCTAGGTAGTGCCCAATGATGCCCTCTAGATAGATGAAATGTAATGTAATGTAGGGGGATAGGTGGGAGGGAAGGAATACTGCATCGTGAAAGAGGACGGATAGGTGGGAGGGAAGGAATACTGCATCATGGAAGAGGACATCTATGGTTATGGTAAGATTTACACGACTATTCTACGTCCTTCTATTCTTGTGTTGCAGCATTCATAGTGTGGGAGAGTACCACAGCTTAAGAAGGAGGAAGGGAGGAGGAAGTAGTAGCATATTCCAGGAATAACTGCAGGATTGTCCTTGCAAAGCCTGCACTAGCTCTGGAACTATGTTCCAGTTTGTAATGTTTGGTGAAAGTATGTACTGAGGGCCAGGTGGCTGCCTCAAGAATGTGAGTTGTGTCCAGGGCTTTGAGGAAGGACCCAGAAGAAGCTACAGCTCTTGTAGTGTGTGCCCTGACCCCCTGAGGCAATTATTTTCCATGGTAGGAATAGCAGAAGCAGATAGTTTTCCTTATCCAGCAGGATATAGTTTGTTTGGATACTGGCTTGCCCCAAGGGCCCTGAGATGGAAGAACACAAAGAGCTTAATAGACTTTCTAATGGTCTTAGTTTTGTCCACATAGAAACTTAGTTGTCTGTGTACATAATTTTTAGGAGAGGGAAAGAAGGTGGGTAATTGAGTAGACTGATTTTTATTGACAGCTCATTGACCACTTTGGGCATGAAGGAGGGATTGGTGAGTAGGGTCACCCTGTCTTTGTGGAAGGTAGTGTAGAGTGAGGATGCCATAAGTGCCTGTAATTCTGAAACCCTTCTGGCTGAGGTAAGGGTTACCAAGTAGGACTGTTTTCCATGTGCACATCTGCAGGGAGGCAGAGATGGCTGGCTCGAAACGGGCAAGTGTAAGTTTTTCCAGGACATAATTTAGTTCCCAAGGTGGTGGGATAGGTTTCTGGTGGCCTAATGTGCAGGACACCTTTTAAGAAGAGTTTTATATCCCATTTGGAGAGTAGAGGAGGGTCCAGAGGTAAGCAGGCAGAGATAGCAGATAAGTGAACCTTCACTGAAGAATATGAAATGTCTGATTTTATGACCTAGCACTAACAGCAGCCAGGCTTGAGCTTTTGCATAAGAGCTGACATTCGGGTTGCCTGAGGCGGAGGATCTCACAGTATGAATACTGCAACATGGACGAGAAGGGACATCTGTGGTTATGGTTAAGATTTTACAGAACTATTCTTTCTATTAGTAGTATTTTAAAACTAGCCTTATGTAGATAAAATTTGTATGAAGTTGTTCAATTTTGGGTTTTTTTGTTTTTGTATTTTCATTTTTCAGCAATATTGGTTGTGTTTTATTTTGATGGCAGCCTAAGTTAAGTTGAAGTTGTTTTTAATGAAAAAAAAAAACTATTAGGTTTATAAAATGTAATTATTAAATGTACAGTTTTAATGTACATATTAAAAAAGAATGCTTAATTAATATTTTTTTTATTCAATAGTAATATATCAGTGTATTAGTTTAGTTTTACCTTAGGAAGTTTTTGATACGTTTTTAGTGTAGCAAGCATTTCCTGATACAATATTTCCTGTTTCGTATGGGTCGGCGGGATATTTTAATGTATTTAAGAGCTTTATTGGCATAGGAGGTTTGTCTGATGAAGTTTAACATTGATTAAACGAGAGAGCTCACGTTATTTAGAATAAAGTCTTGGAGGTACAGTAAGCGTCTGTCCGCTTTGCTTCATCTTTATTATTTTACATAGTTTGTCTGTTTTCATATGTATTTGTGCAAATACAGATGTTCGAAAAAGAGTCATCAAAGAGGGTCCCACCAGACCAGAGAGAATTCGGAACTTACTCAAGATTCTTTTTATTGCCAAAGAAAACGGGGGACTGGAGACCAATCTTGGATCTCAGCAACTTGAACAAGTCTGTTCAGCATACCAATTTTCGGAGGGTCACAGTTCAGTCCATTCTCCCCTTTCTGGGCAAGGATGACTGGATGTGCTCTGTAGACCTTCAGATGATTCATAAAGATGAACAGATGATCTACAACATATCTACACTTCCGGCTGGGAGACAGTTTCTATCAGTTCAGAGCTCTGCCCTTTGGTCTCACCACAGCCCCCAGCGTGTTCAAATGCATGGCAGTAGTAGTGGCTCTGTTAAGAATGCAAGGATTCTGGGTATGTCCATATCTAGGCAACTGGCTCATTACTGCCCTGTCCAGGTATCAGCTGATAAGAGCAAGAGATCAAGTTCTTCATACTTCTCATCCAGGAATAACCATAAACTGGGACAAGTCTCAAGTATAACCAACTCAAATTTTGGAATTTATGGGAGCAGTTTTCAACACAAAGTCAACAATAACTTCACTATCTCCCTCATGAGTACAAACTGTCAGATTTCAGGTAAGAAAAATAATCTGCAGTACCAAAATTTCAGCCCCCTTGGTACTTCAAGCTGTAGGATCAAAGCCAACTGCAATAACCTTATTCTCCAATGGATGCTAGCAATACACTGATGAATACTTTACCTGTCCATGTCAGCTCAGATATGAATCACTCAGACATGCAAGAGAGGTCTCAGGTGGTGGATTCAATCAGACCATGTTCTTCAGTGCCGTCCGTTCATTCCCCCACAGCCCATGGCCATAGTGACCAAGGATGCTTTCCAGTTGGGGTGGGGTGACACTTTCTGGGGGAAAAGTGTCCAAGGTACTTGGTCCCTCGAAGAGGCCAACTTTCGTATCAGTGTCCTAGACTTGAGAGCAGTACTCTTAGTGTTGCAGGTCTCCCTCCAGTGATGATTGCAGTTCAGTCGATACATCAACAAACAAGGAGGGAGCAGGTCACACCCCTTGTTGGGAATCACTCAGTGTGTTGCAATGGGCGATCTCATCCAATCACTTTCTCTTAGTAGCATATATTCCAGGAAAGTCCAGTGTGACAGCAGACAAACTGAGTAGGCGCATTCTTCTACCTCGTGAGTGGTCTCTCAACAAGAAAGTGACTAGGATGATGTTTCGTCGATGGGGCCAACCTTGCTGCAATCTTTTTGTGCCCCCCCCCCCCCCCAAACAATAAATGCAGCAGCTATTTTGCCTTAATCTCCTCACTGGGAGAAACAACAAGAAACAAGATATGCTCTACTTCATGATTGGCCCTCTGTCTACTTTATGCCTGCCCACCAATCCCATTGTTTTCAAAATTTCTGCAGAAAGCTGTCAGGTTGAAGAGCAAAGTCATCCTCATTGCACCTTACTGACCTCGATAAGATTGTTTTCCCTTCCTTTGGCCTCACTTTCTTCACCAAACTTGGATTCTGGATCTGATTCCAGACAACCTGTCTCACCCGCCAGGCATGATTTATCCAGACATTTCAAACCTCAGCCTAACAGCCTGGTTTCCCCAGTTCCATTAGTAGCCAGGCAACTGATGCTCTCTTCTCCTGTCCGAGATGTACTTTTATCTTCCCATAAACATTCAACATCAAAACTCTGTACAGCTAAATGGAAAAGATTTGTTTACTGGGCAGAACAAAATCAGGTTGACCCATTCTCGGCTCCAATACACAGTATGCTTGAGTTTTTTAGCTTTACTTTTTAAAGAAGGATCTAGTTCCTCAGTTGTTACAGTGCAGTTAGCAAATATATCAAATTTCCACAGCGAGTCTGAAGGTTCTTCAGTAGCCTCTCATAAGTTGTGCAGAACTTTCTTGCGAGGCACTCATCTTTTGAGACTCCCTTTTAAAGACCCTATTCCCCCATGGAATCTTAATCTGGTACTGCAGGCACTAGTACATTTCCTATTTGAACCAGCAGCTAAATGTGAGCTTAAATATCTTACTTGGAAGACTGTTCTTCTAGTAGCTCTGCTAGATTAATTTCAGAGATTCAAGCCTCGTCTTCAAAACCCCCATACTTGATCTTTCACATGGATAGACTGACACTCCAAACAAATGCATCCTTCCTTCCCATGTTGGTGTCAGAATTTAATATCTATTGTCAGAATTTAATATCTATTGTCAATCAACCACTGGTGCAAACCTTGGCTCAAGATGATTGTCACTGTTGAAGTGACACCCCGATCCCATGTGCAAAATGGGAAAAGGGTTGAGGATGGATGGATCAATCATTCCATTAATTTGGCTGTATTTTTCGTAATTTTGCAAACAAGGATTGAGTACATGTTACATTTATTGGATGTTCACAGGCAATTATGTTTCTACCTGCATAGAACAAAAGAGATAAAAAAAACAGACCAATTGTTTCCTTTGCAGAAATGAAATTGGGTGAACCAGTTGCAGAAGTAACTTTAGCCAGATGGCTAACTGATTTGTATTTCATTTATATATGACAAATTGGGTATTACCTTGGCAAAACAGTTGCAAGCTCATTCAATTAGATCCATGGCAACTTCTTCAGTGTTTCTCTCCAGAACTTCCATGGATGACATTTGTGCAGCAGCACAGGCTACACCTCATACCTTTGGTACTCATTACAATTTGGATTTGGTCAGTTCACCCGGGATTGTAACTAGCTGGGGACTCTGTCACAACACTTGAAGACAGAATAAAAATTGACAGCATCAAATAAAGAACTGATGTACTCACTTTTATGTTCCATCTGTGTTGTCCATTTTCATTCTTACTCAACTTCCCACTCACCAGCCGCATTTTTTCTGTTCACAAACTTCTGGAAGAATGAGTTCTTAGAGAGAGATCACTGTCCTTTATATTGAGATTCAGATATAGTTTTTTTTTTTTATGGAACACATCCAAGTTTAAGTCGTTTGTAGTTATGTATGTTAAACATTTCCTTTCTGGTATAGTCAACAAACAAGGTCTGAGGTAGCTTAGGTCTGATGCATTATGGGTAAGGGACAAGCTTGAGAGTTTCTTGGTTATCATTAGCTTTAGTAATGACTGAGTTGGATTCAAGGATTGGATCCGAACCCAACAGTTGAGGAAGTATGAAAATGGACAACACAGATGAAACATTATGGTAAGTACACAACTTATTTTTTTCGTAACACAGTCATACATATCAGCAACCAAAATAGTAAAAAAACGGGGATTCCAACCACAGTGACTACCAAGAACAGAAGTAAAAGGCTGGAAGGAAGCACTCAGGTCCACAAATTGTTCCAAGGTTTAATGTCACCAAAATGAGAAAAGCAGAACACCAAAATGCTGATAACACTCCAAATACGTTTTCGTTCACAGGAACTTCATCAGAATAATAAATTACATAGCTAAGGCCCATTAAATAGTCCCCCTAAACATAAAATGACCAATAAAATGAACAGAATGTTTGTTTGTCTTTCGGCTTTTCCCGGTTAGGGGTCGCCACAGCGGAACTCCAGTCCGCTAATGATTGGCAGTTGGTTTTTATGGTGTCGAGTTGCCAGCCCGACGCCCAACCTTCAACGAAGGCACGCCCATTCAATGCATGTCTTTCGAACGCCCACTCGACCGCGGGGAGGACATGCAGACTCCACACAGAATGTTGTATCTTTCGGCTTTTCCCGGTTAGGGGTCGCCACAGTGGAACTCCAGTCCGCTAATGATTGGCAGTAGATTTTTGCATACAGAGTTGCCAGCCCTGACGCACAACCTTCAACGAAGGTACGCCCATTCACGCATGTCTCCACACAGAAGACGCTTTAGCTGAGATTCGAACAGGACAACGTCTTACTGTGATGCGACAACGCTACCGCAGCACCACCACCGCAGTTAGACTCCACACAGAATAAGATTTAAAAAAGACCTACAAAATACATTCACAAGTATGTCTAAGTACTGCCACCTAGTGTCAAGTCATACTACTCTAACAAGCATTCTTCAAACACTGATAAATAGCTAATAAAAGGCTAAAAGCTGTACATGCAATCATTACTAACGTTAATAAACAATAAAATACAGTGAAAATGTCTATGTAGTTTATTGATAAAAAACATGTAAAAACTAATAAAAAAGCATATTTAAAAACTTTATAAAAAAAATTATATATATATATATATATATATATATATATATATTTACAAAGTACATTAAAGCTTGGCAAACTAGTTTCAGTAGAGGTGCTATTGAGATGTTCTCATCTAACCCGGGGGTCCTGCTTGCATCTAGGGTAATCTGCCACAGTAATTCCCTATACTCAAGGATAGTCTCCCATGCACCCCCCCCGTCACACGCTGTGTAGCAACCTCTAGAACAAAAAATTCATAACTTGCCCTAGGGCAATCCAAAGAATGTTTGTACAGAGCATTTTTAACATTGCGTTTCCTGACATTATACATATGCTCATATATACGTCTTTTCAACTTTCGTTCAGTTTTGCCCACATAAAAGGCATTGCAGGTCTTACACACAACTAAATATACTAACCCACTAGAGTTGCAAGTACTAAAACATTTACCATACACCCATTTATTCCTACACTTTAAAAATAACCGATCTGTGTTGGAAATGAAACTGCACTGTGTGCATACTCCACATTTAAAAGTACCATTTCTCTTAGTGGTGTGAACAGGCTTCAGTTTGCTCCCACACTCAAACAGGTCCTTATCTTCAGGGGTCCCTTGTCAATCCCTTTAAGATCCGTCAGAGAAGTAAACCTGTTCCATTCCTTTGTTATGTCCACTACCATTTTGGAGTCCAAATTAAAATCTAAAGTAAGGGATTTAGAGTAAGCCAATGGGTTCACTTCCCTTGAACAATTTTGATTTGTGACCAGTCCTTTTCCAAACAATGGGTAGTACCTATTATGGCATAAATTACTTGCATAAGTACGACTGTCAACCAGTAACTCCCTTGGGTAGCCCCTTTGAATAAATAAACTTTCAATAAAATCACACTCCAACAAAAAATCTGCATCCTGAGAAGTCATCCTGGATGCTCTAATTAGCTGACCCTTAAAAATGTTCTTTTTCTGTGTATAAGGGTGAGCACTTGAAAAATGAAGATACAAATTTGAAAAAGTTTCTTTACGAAATATTTTGGACTTAATACCCTCCATAGTTTTAATTAAACTCAAATCCAGAAAGTCAAGCCTATCTGTATTTATAGAACTAGTAAATTCCAAAAAGGAGTAGTGGTATCCAAATAATTCAAAAATTCATGTAACTTTTCCACTGTGTCACTCCAAAATATAGCTGTATCATCTAAAAATCTCTGGTAATGGGACCAACAGTTACTATATACAGAATTTTAAAATATGTTGGCGTATGTTGGGGCGCAATTTGCCCCCATAGCTACCCCCTTAATTTGATGAAAAAATTCTCCCCCATAAAAAATTAAACTGTTTTTTAATACCATCTCCATCAGTTGTAAAATAACTGACAGCTGGTCCGTGGATGGGCAGGCCTTATCTAATAAAGCTTCTTCCAACCAGACTAACCCTAAATCCTGGGTTATAACAGTAAACAGATCTTTAATATCGATCGTGACAAAGATGATATTGTCAAAACACTGGTCAGTTTTAATTCCCTTTAAAAAGTCCCAGGACTTTTTTAAGATAGTCCTTTCAGAACTTCAAATGGACTTTAATTTTACATCCAGAAATTTTGCTGTGGGTGCTGTCTTTGACCCATCAGCCGAAACAATCAGTCTTAAAAGGGGGGGGGGGTCCATTGGATCCTTCTGCACCTTGGGTATACCAAAAATAGTAGCAGTTCTAGGCTGAGCTACATACAAATACTTATGAGTGTCCAGATCAGTTAATCCATCCAACAGTAAATCATCAATGACCAAGTCGATTTTTTTGCATGCTACAAAAATCTCATTTCTGGACACTGTCCTATAGGTGCTAGAATCACCCAGAATGTCTAACATTTTGCCTTCGTGTATAACATTGTCTATCAACACAGACCCTCCCCCGTCCAGTTTCATGACTCGCACATTTTGGTTCTGTTTAAGTTCCTTTAAAACTGACCCACTCCCCAGCCGTGAGATTGTATTTAAACCTGTAGAGAGAAGCAAAGTTGACCTGCCTTAATTCTTTTTCTACTGCCATTTCAAAGTTTTTAATTTGGGGATGTAGAGGTGGGTTGAATTCACTTTTTCTCCTCAAAATCTCTGAATTTTTCTCTTTACCTGTACCCTCAAAAAGAACTCCAAAGTTTAACTTTCTCATAAAAGTCTTGACGTCCAAAATCACTTTTGTCGGGTCACATTTTTTATTAGGAATAAATTTAAAACCTCGAGATAATAAGTTAAAATGGTCGACCTTCAGGTCTATACCACTGTAGTTAAAAAAATATTGTAGTTAAGAGTATTTATTCTCACACCTAACAATATTATGAATGGGTGAATCTAGAATCTCCTCCTCCGCGGGCTCCTCTGTTCCCCCTCCAAGTAGGATTTTGGAAGTATTTGGGACCTTTCTGATTCATAAGTCTCTCGGAGCGACCGAGGGGGGGGGGGATTCTAAAGGGTCATAATTAATCACTTCATCTCTTTGTTCACCATAATTTGCTTCAGTATCTACTTCAAATGCATACTCATCCCCTGTTCAATCAACCCACTTTCCCCGGGCCCAGAATAGCTCCGTGTTTCCTTATATTCTAATATGTCTCTAACTTCTTTATCTTGCGTTTAATATTCATGTTACATTTTCCATCTATGTCATCCAATATATCAAAGTATTTTTGTTTTTCAGATTCTACAGAAAACAATAAATCATTTGTAACAACAGAATTTAAACGTTCAATATTTGAATGCAATTCTGTCATAGACAATTCATTTTGCTTAATAATACTTCTGACAATGTCTAAACCACAGTTGTTAAAAACTTCTGATAATTCCTTATATAAATCTTTTCCAACCTGAATATTGTTGGGGTATTTCTGCACTCAAAGTCCTTTGGGCACAATTTCCTTATTCAAATGTGCGCAAATATTCATTGTCTATACAAAGTGCCTTGTATTTCCCCATGAGTTCCCCTAATTTTTTTAAACTGGTGCCATAGGTGTCATTACCAGTTTCCCTCCCAACACACTCATTTTGAGTGCCAGCATTTAAGGAACTTTTCTAAGTTAACAAGTTTCAAAAGCCTTCCTAGGCTTATTAGCACCATGGCAAATGTTATTATTAGTCGTCACCTTTGTTTGAAGTTGTAGCCATAGGAATTCCACAGTCACTTGCTCTACCTGGCCGAGGATTTTCTTCATCCAAATCATCCAAAATTCGTGGAAAACCAATGTCTCCTTCAGGATTACCATTTTTAGTCCCAAAACTGCTCCTAGTTTGAGAAACTCGATGTAGTCTCTCAACAAACGCCTTGGCATTAATTCCACCATTATGGTTTGCTTCCTGGTTGCCAGGGATGCTGAGTGACACCAAACCTGCCAATCGGAGTAAGCAATTTGACTAGCTGGGTTAACTGGCCAATCAGCTTTCGAGTTTCGCCGATTTCATCCCGCCTCCCTTTCGACGATCGAGAACAACCCTCTGTGCTTTCCATGTCCCCAAATAACTCACAGCAGCAATCAAAATAGTAAAAAATGGGGATTCCAACCACAATGACTACCAAGAACAGAAGTGAAAGGCTTGGAAGGAAGCACTCAGGTCCACAAATTGTTTCAAGGTTTAATGTCACCAAAATGAGAAAGGCAGAATACCAAAATGCTGATAACACTCCAAAGTTTTCGTTCACAGGAACTTCATCAGAATAATACATTACATAGCTAAGGCCCATTAAATAGACCCCTAAACATAAAATGACCAATAAAATGAACAGAATAAGATTTAAAAAAGACATACAAAATACATTCACAAGTATGTCAAAGTACTGCCACCTAGTGTCAAGTCATACTAATTACGCACCCTAAAAAGCATTCTTCAAACACTGATAAATAGCTAATAAAAGGCTAAAAGCTGTACATGCAATCATTACTAATGTTAATAAACAATGAAAATGTCTTGGTAGTGTATTGATAAAAAAAAAAAAAAACATGTAAAAACTAATAAAGCATATTTAAAACCTTTATTAAAAAAATTATATATATATATATATATATATATATATATATATATATATAAATATATTTACAAAGTACATTATAGCTTGGCAGACCCGAGTTGTCTGTATTATCATCCATTCCAGGTGGACAACAACTACAACCAGGTCAGACAGCACAAGTGTAGTCTACCAGATCCTCCAGAAACAGGAAGGGGGCAGGAGGGAGGGATGCAAGAATGTAGGCGAGATGGACTACAAACATGGAATGTTATGGTATGTACATAACTTCTGCATATTATGTAGTCCTGTCTCATCGTAATTTTTGCTGGATGGGACAGCGTCCCTAGCACCTTTATCCCAAGTGGCTCAAGCGAAGAGACTCTTCAGCACAGTGGACCCAAAAGATGACCTGTCCCGGGAGGCCAAATCCAATTTGTAATGAGTGACAAAAGTATGTGGTCTTGCCCAAGTAGCTGCTGCACAAATAGTATTAATTGGGAGCCTAGAAATAAAGGTATATGAAGTAGATACTGCCCTAGTAGAATGGCCTTTTACTCTGTTGGGTAATTGTTTGCCAGCAGTTTGATAAGCAAAGGAAATGCAATCTGAAAGCCATTTTGAAAGAGTAACCTTAGAAACAGGCGAGCCCTAGTTTTTGTCCGAAAAGGGCACAAATAATTGATCTGATTTTCTGAACTCTTTTGTCCTATGTAAGTAAAATCTGAGAATTTTGTGAACGCCTAATTGATGTAGTCTGTACTCAGATTTATTAGAGTGGTTTGGAAAAAACACTGGTAGCTCAATGGTAGTGTTAAGATTATGCACTGAGTATACCTTGGGAAGAAAAAGAAAGGTTTGTCCTGAGTGAGACTGTCCTTGTGGAAAATAATGTAAGGAGGTTGAATAGTAAGGGCTTGCAGATGTTCTTCATGTTTCACTGTTGCAGTCATTACATTTGGATAATCTGCTGGCAGGTTGTCCTGTGTCGGTTGCTGTCTCCTCTTCCATGACGTCAGGTCATCAGGGGTATAAAACATGCAGCTGACGCCATTTTATTCAGTCTTTCTTGCCGCGAGGTGACCGAAGCAGAAGCAGTTCACAAGTGCCGGTCAGCCGACTCCTGAAATTTTTGCATTTGAGTTTCAGAACCGAAGTCTTCAAACTAAAGCTAAGTACCCCGTTGGGAAAACTTTTTCTTGCTCCTTACCGATGTCGGTAAAAGTTAATAATTGCATTACTTGTGGGAAGCAAATACCTCATAAGGATTTTCATTTGTACTGTATTTCTTGCCTAGGCCCAGATCGTAACGTGCCTTGCTGTCGGTTTTATGCTAGACTTAACCAACCCGCTATTAAGCGTCAGTATATTTTTGCTTCTAAATATTTTGGATCAAGATTTAATTATCCTGAAATGTCGTCGGTTAGCAATCCAACTACCGGAGTTCACAAAAAACGCAAAGAAAAAGACAGAGACAGACCGTCGAGGTCCAAAACCGACGACGAAGCTTCTCCCAAGCCAGTCGCCGTTTCGCCAGTACTCAGTGAGGCACTTTCGCAGCCCCTGATACCCGCCACTTTTGGGTCGCAGGCCTCTACCGAGACCCATTCGGAGTCCGGTATGCCGCAAGATTCTCAGAGTATTGAACCCGCGGATGTCTCTCCCTTGGATCAGTCCTGAGCTGCTGAGCAGGCACCAGCCTCTGAGGGTGTTTTCAGGCCTCAACATTTCTATATTAAACTGACGCCAGCCACAAAAACAAGGTCAAAAACATCTTCTATGTCTAAAAAAATGATGCATGAGCCATGATGCCTAAAAAACAGATGATCAAAATGGCTGAGGACTTAATTACCTTGATTAGGGGTGTCCCCCCCCCCCCTTGCTAAGAGGCCTAGGCAAGGCACTGATTTTGAATCTTTAGATCAGGTTTCCATTTCTTCTGAGTCCTCTTCTGATCAGGAATTTTCTTTTTCCCCCTATGAGGATTCTGATGCAGAGGAATCCATCCCATCTGCATCTCCTCCTGAGGATTACTCTTTTGGAGAGACTTTGCATACCTTAAGGGAACATTTTCATTGGGAGAGTCAGGACTTCTCAGAATCAAAAAAGAGGCTTAGGGATTTCCTCCTTCTTCCTCTGCATACGCCTTTGGCAATACCTCCTGTATTAGACATTATTGATGTGTTTTCGGAATCAAGCATGGCTTCTGATTCCCTACCTCCGGCTCCTAGTAAGCCAGACAGATATTACAGGGTTCCAGACTCCCACAAATTTCTATTCAAAAATCCTGCTGCTGATCCTGAGACTATTTCACAGGGTCCCAAGGGTGTAAAGGCCTCTACAGCCAAAAATACTACCCCATCTGATAGATTCCAGGGCGCTGGATAGATGGGGAAAGAAGGTTTATACATCTGCAACCTTGGCAATCAGGGCCTTAAACTGCCAGTTTCATATGCTTAAATATCAACAGCATGTTATGGGCTTACTGAAACAGAAAATTATGTTGATTTCTGATTGTGTGGAAAATAGTTACAGGAATTATTGCATTCAGCAGAACAAGTTGGAAAGCATAATTTGCAATGTGGTTTTGATTCCTTGGAGGCCTCTTGCATGGCCACAGTTACTGGATCTGTCATTAGAAGGCATGCCTGGCTGAAGGAGCAAAATCTGCCTGATCATATTAAAACTAAATTGTTTGATGTCTCCTTGCAGCATGGTACTCTGTTTGGTAATAAGGCAGAAGAGGTTTTAAAGAAAATGGAAGAAAAAGCTAAATCTATGCAAACTGTAAAAGATTTCTTGCAAGTGCAGCCACCCAGGTTCAGCAGGCACTGGCCTACTAAAAATTGGTCCTTTCCTGTAGCCAGCAGAGCCACTCAAGACAAATCCAGATGCTCTAAAGGCTCCAGATACCAATCACAGGGTTCTTACAGGTCAAAGCAGTGGGGTGCCTCCACCTCCAAATCTGGAGGAAACAAAGCACAACCTTACAGTAAGCATTCTCAATAACTTTCCTCTACCTTCACCAAGCACTTACCTTTTGGCAGCCCCCTTGGGGAGAAAACGAGCACTTCATGCACAAATTTGGCAGATAATTACCCAGTACAAGTGGGTATTAAACATAGTATCCCAGGGGTACAGATTTCATTTCCATACTTTGCCAATTCCAAACGGATGGCCAGATCTGCCACAAAATCAGTGGGCAGAGGCACAGAAACAAGTTATGTCCCTCATGGATATGGGGGCTATTCAGCCAGTACCAGAAAAGGAAAAAGGACAAGGCTTTTATTCAAGACTTTTTCTGGTACCCAGAAAAGACCATGCCTGGCGTCCAATACTGGACTTATCGATTTTGAACAAGTTCCTGGACATTCCAAAATTCAAAATGCTGACTTTACAACAGCTACTGCCTATGCTGGGCAGGAACGCTTGGTTAGTGACTCTAGACCTAAAAGAGGCATACCTGCATATCCCAATCAGGGAGTCATGCAGAAGATACCTCTGCTTCAAGGCAGGTTTTTTGCATTACCAATTCTCTGCTCTGCCCTTTGGCTCATCTACTGCGCCTATGGTCTTTACAAAGTGCCTTCCACCAGTAATTGCATTCTGCAGACAAAGAAGCATATAAATTTATCCTTATCTGGACGACTGTCTCATTCAAGCAGAGGACAAGGACTCTCTTCAACATCTGGCGTTTGTAAAAAGGCTTCTAACATGCCCTAGGGTACACAATAAACGCAAAGAAAGCCCAACTGGTACCCTCTCAAATAATTACATTCCTGGGTTCAAGCTTGAATACAACTGCCCAGATGGCTTACCTTACTCCAGACAAACAAAGGCAACTGACAACATACTTCGAAGAAATGGCAACAAAAACCCAGTTATCCACAAGACAAATTCTGAAGGCTTTGGGGTTCATGGCATCCTGCATTTTATTAATTCCATATGCGAGACTGCATATGAAAAAACTTCAGTGGTACCTAAAAATTTTATGGAGTCAACATTGTCACAGTCTGGAAACAATGATTCCTCTCATTCCCTGCTTCCAACAGGAGTTTCTTTGGTGGACAGAGACATGTCACCAAAACAAGGGACTGTCATTCACTCTACCCCCTGCCACCCAAACCCTAACTACAGACTCATCAGATAATGCTTGGGGGGCACCTGGCGGGGAGATGCATTCAGGGCAAATGGAGCCCAAACCAAATGCATCTGCATATCGAAAAGAAAGAGATGCTAGCTGTTCAGAATGCTCTGACAGCCTTCAAGGACTTACTTCATCCAGGACAACTACTGATTGACGGACAACACCACGGTTATGTGGTACATAAGCAGGGGGGGGTACACATTCCTACCCCCTTTGCAGACTAGCCATGGCATTGTGGAACACAGCTTTGACTTACAAATACATCTTCAAGCTCAATTCTTGCCAGGAAAGCAAATACTCTGGCAGACGACCTAAGCAGAAATCTTATGGACCCGCATGAATGGAAACTGGATCCACAAATCTTCAGCATGTTAACAAAGAAATGGGGGAGCTCAGACATAGATTTATTTGCCTCTCCCCAAAATTATCAGCTGGACAAATTCTGCACAAGAATTTATCTCACAAAAGCATGGAAAGTGGATGCCCTATCCTTCAGTTGGGAAAACCTATCAGTCTATGTTTTTCCCCCTCTGCCTCTTCTCTCCAAGGTCTTACTAAAAGTCAGACAGGAAAAACCAAAAATGATCCTAGTTGCTCCGGACTGGCCTCGCCAGCACTGGTACCCAATTCTAAGGAATATGTCTCAACTTCCTCCTTGGTACTTGCCTCAAATACCTCCTCTACTGTCTCAGCAGAACAATCAAATTTTGCAGACTCGGCTCCAAACTCTGAATCTCATTTAAGTATTCAAACACCTCTCAGTAAATCTGTGATGGATGTCATTTTGGAAGCCAGAAGGCCTAGTACTAAAAAATCTAAAAGCTGATAAATGGAAGAGATTCTGTGCTTGGAACCAAACACAAGGAACAGACACAGCAAAGCCCAATATTCCTCAGATTTTACAATATTTGACTGAGATGCTTGACAAGGGCCTGTCTTTTTCTTCAATAAAAATCCATGCCTCTGCCATCTCCCCTCTTTTCTCATCCCCTGCTTAAACAGTATCTTAGGGGGGCAAAAAAATTAAGGCCTCCCAGAAGATCACAAGCTCCTGCATGGGACCTCAATTTTGTGCTGGAAAAACTCACCCTGCCTCCTTTTGAACCAGCAGCTACTGCGGATATGAAATTTCTATCTTGGAAAGCAGCTTTTCTCTTGGCAGTCACTTCAGCAAGAAGGGTTTCAGAACTACGGTCTCTTGCTGTGGAGCATTTATTACATTTTACCCGGACAGGGTGTCCCTCAGGACCAATCCTTCTTTTATGCCTAAGGTGGTATCCAGTGTGGCTCTTAACCAGACAGTTCACCTGCCAACATTTTACCCAAATCCGCAGAACAAGGGGGAGCAGATTCTGCATTCATTGGACATACACAGACAACTAAGATTATACTTAAACAGGACCAAATCTCTAAGAAAGTCTGAGCAACTACTGATAACATTTGCTGCAGGGTCAGAGGAGAAGGCTATTTTGAAGCAGACTATTTCTAAGTGGATAAGCCACTGCATTCGTTTCTGCTACTTGCACCATGGTAAACCTGTGCCCAAGGGGATCAGGTCACATTCCACCAGGGCTGCCTCTACCTCAGCAGCATTTCTGAGAGGGGTTCCAACCAAAGCCATTCTAGAATGCTACTTGGAGCTCTGTTCATACCTTCACAAAGCATTATCATTTACCTCTCTTCTCCAAATCCAGGGCAGGCTTTGCCACTGCAGTTCTGCAGGGCCTTATAGCCACTCCTAATGCTATTTAGTTCCATCCTCCCATCCATAGCTTTGGGATTCTACCCAAATGTAATGACTGCAACAGTGAAACACGAAGAACATAGTACAGTTGTGTATTCACTGTTGCAGTCCGGGTTACCCACCCACCATCCCCCTTTTCTATAACTTTTCTTTCATTCACTATATACTAAAGCCTTTGTGGTGTAGTTGCTTTTAGATGAAGGTAAAGTTTATGTTGCTAAAAGTGCATTTAGGTATATTTCTGTTTTTATATATATATATATATATATATATATATGTATATAAATATATATATATATATATATATATATATATAATTTTTTTTTGCTCTCCATTTAGGGGGCACCTGACATCTGAGGCAAGAAAAACTGAATAAAATGGCGTTGGCTGCATTTTTTATACCCCTGATGTCATGGAAGAGGAGACTGCAACCGACACAGGACCCAAGACTTTGTTATTCAGGCCGTCTGAGGACAACCTGCCAGCAGATTACCCAAATGCAATGACTGCAACAGTGAATATACTCTAACATCTACATTTATGATGTGTTCATAACTGTACTTTCTGAGACTCTCCTAGCAGAGGTTATGGCTACTAAGAATACTGTTTTCCAAGATAACAATTTCATATC